>NC_040229.1:28936062-29296062 GCF_001444195.1 Xiphophorus couchianus | reverse complement strand
TTTGATCTGATGTAAAGCACTTTGAAATGCCTTGCTGCTGAAATGTGCTATACAAATACAATTCGATTGATTAATTGAAAACATCCTAAAACATGTTATTTATTTGTCATTACTGCAACAACTGGAGAGCAGCTACATTCCTTTCAAAGCAGTGGTGTAAATATCTCCGAGTTGTGACGCTCACGCCACAGAATGAGCGTCCCAAAAATCTGTAGCAATTTGACTCAGATCAGACGCATAGCAAGTAGATCCTGGATATTGCAGTGTGAGTGTGAGAGGGTTAAAAACTACAGGAAGTACAGTGAGAGTAAAAACTACAGGAAGTACAGTGAGAGTGAAACCGGTCCGCAGGCCCCACTGTCCCCTCAACCCATCCAACAAGCAGTTCATTGGAGCGTAGTCTGACGCTTCCTTTCCACATCCCATCGGCGATCAGCAGCTCTTGCATGCGAATCAGCCCTCAAGTCTGATCTTTTTTCAGTCAGAGGTGCATTGTGGACAGTTCACCAAAAAGATGTGTATCATCCTGCTGTCAGTCCCTGCTGCCTGGTTTGACAGATATTGAACAATGACTTGAGTTGACGCTGTCTCTGTCCTTCGGTTTGTCTGGTTTTGTGGCAACAGAAAAGTAGCCCTGCATTACATTTTCTCTCAGTCTGTCCTTACTTCACACGAGATCGCCAAAAGCCAACAGCAAATGCATGCAAGAGCCTCTCATGACTCACTCCTGCAGTGCCTGCGGACCGATGAGAACTGTAGAGCTCCTCTTTGCCTCCTGGAATCATGCTGTAGAATCTGCGTGTGCTATATTTAGAAAACCCTGCTTTTTGCTCTGTGGATAAACACGAGCATAGAACTCAAACTACGGCTAGAGAACTCTGCAGTGCAGTTCGGTTGTTCTGTCTTTGAGGGTCGTTTAGGTTTCAGGTGACTTCATTTCAGTGGCTGGTCTGTACCAGAACTGATGCGGAAACAGAAGAGTTTGTGTCAGAAGAGCGAAGGATCTTAGATTTACTGTGTTCTGTGAAGACGGCCGACTCAAAGGGTAACGTGAGTGAGCCGCATCGCACAGGAGACTCTGTTCAAACCTTATGTGGGAGGTGGAATCTTTGAAAATCAACAAAGAGGACAGCATGTGTTACATTGTACTGGACTTGTTAAATCCTGCAAAATGCAAGAGAGGAACTAAAGCAAAGGGGTAGAAAAAACAGAGCACACAAAGTTCTTACAGTGATGCACAGACTGTATGCATAGACACAGACTAATAGTCATTTATGCCCACAAACAAAATATAAAGATCTTGCACATTTCTTTCTGCTTTCTCTGTTTTCTTGTCTTCTGTACTGTATTTTTCCTTAATTTACATGAATGGGGCATATTATTATCACCCTAAGTGCTCTGTACTAATACTTTTGCATACACAAAACCAGTGAGACGTTGTGTTTATTCTGACACCTTTTTGCCAGAACTGACTTTTAATGTCTTCAGCTGTCTGAGTTTTGAGGATTCTCTTGACTCGATCGTCTATTCTCCACAATTTGGACCAAGCTTTCACAAATTTATCCACTTGCCCAGTTTTCAGTGTTCTTTTAAGAAACTTTTCTGTAGGGTTGGACCGAGACGATAACCAAGGCCAATGTCAATGTCCGATGTTAGTATTGCTAGTGTAGCCAGTAACCAATACTTACCTATCTCATTTGTAGCAATTACATTTCCAACTCTGTGAAGAAATGCCACTGACATCGTTTCCCACATCAGTTTTTAATATCAGCAGAGTTTTTCTTATGGGACCGATACTTTAAAAACTGACCAACCGATTCAGGACCATTTCTGAAGGTCTTTCAATTTTATTTTTTTTTTCTTTGTACTTTTTCTTTCATAAGTCTGGAGTTCTGAAAATCTGGCCAATTTCTTTTCAAATTTGAAGAAAAAAAGAAACAAATTGTATTAACTGAGCTAACTGCTTCAATTAGAAGTACTTTTCCTTGTTGGGACTTTATGACATAAAATTGGTAAAGAACTGTATCCTCTGATAAGGTCGATTGCACTTGAACTTGACAGCAGCCGATGTGTGTGACACAGAATATCTTAAAGAAACATTAAAGAGAGCTAACAACTACACCTTACCAAGCAAGTCATTTTTTAAAAATCTGCCAAAATCCTGCCCAAAACTTCCAAATCTCTCCAGTAGGTCTATGAATGAAAGATTAACACTGATGTGACGATCATTGTTCTTCCTTGCATCCAGGATGGCTCAGAGGATCTTACCTTTCACTACTGGGCGCTGTTCGACGGCCACGCTGGTTCTGGAGTTGCCGTCATGGCGTCTCGTCTTCTCCATCACCACATCGCGCTGCACCTTCAAGAGGTGATGGAGATTCTGTGCGCACCCAACCTGCTGCCGCCCACTTGCCTGGACGAGGAGCCCGGCAATCACCTCCTGCCCGCAACGTCCAACCGCGCCCTGTCTAGGGCCGCGTCGCTACGAGGAGCCGCGGGCGCCCCGGGTTCGCCCAGCGCCCCGCCAACGCGCTTCTTCACTGAGAAGAAAGTTTCGCAAGAAAGCCTGATTATCGGAGCCATAGAGAACGCCTTCAAAGACATGGTGAGTTTACAGGTCAATGATAAATACATGTTGCCATGCTGCCGGTAGAGTTTTCCTCATTTTTAGTAGCAAATCAGGTATTTAATTTACTGATTACTTTAAAGGAATGAGTGATGTGCCAATCAATATGATTGGAATTGAAAAAGTTAGTTTGAGCCACTCTAACTGATGATCTGCAGATCTTGAAAAAGCAGAATTACTTTTCCCGTATGGTGATCCAAAAGGTGAGTCTGGGTTTTATTGTCCGTATCAAGGAAACTGCAGTGTTTGTTGTACTGAATTGATGAATCAGGGCACAGTTTAGGATCAGGGCCGATGAGTTTCGGTTTTCAGGCAATGTGCACTTCCACTAACTGTTTTCTGATTAGTTTCTGGGGGTTTGAAAGTACTGTGACTGAAGATACAATAATGTTTTAGCAGAAAAATAATAACTCGTGGATTCCCCCAAGAACATAAAATATTTACAGCAGAGTGGCTTATTTTCGTTGCAGTGCGATTCTGTCAATATTTTTTGCCAGCTAATTTCACAAAACCAATTCAGGCGTCTTTCATGTGCACATCTGCACCTGCGACCACTTAAACAACCTATTGGAAGTTTAGCTGTTTGTCTGATTTCATGTGCTTAAGTAATTACGTATTTTTTAGTGTTGCACATTGAAGTCCGACACCTGGCCTTCGTATGGATTTCTGATACAGTGCAACTTTGAGGTGACATTTTGTTGCTTATGAATTTAAAAGTATCAATAAATATGTTTTTAGATGTGCCAACTCAAAGGGCAAATACTACATTTCAATATTCCAGCTGAACCTGTAAGCCCCTGCAGTAGTAGATCAAGTTCTACGGGTCTCCAGGAGCAGAGATACGTGCTTCTTTGTTTTGGCCACTAGATGGCAGCGCACAGTAATGTTTGACCGACCTGGTAGGTCAGAACAAGATCGATGAAGATGAATTCATTCTTCGTGTTTGTTGAAAATGAGAGCTAAAAAACTGAGTTGATGGGTTTGTGATGTTGCGATGATGATTTTGATATAATTAGCTCAAAAATATATGAATCTGTAGTACAGTAATGTCATCATTTAAAGATGCGAAGTCAAAGAAATAAGCATTTGGCCAGCATTTAGCTCTTTCTTTTAGTTTCTGTCGTTTTGCTTCCTGTTTTCCATGTCAGGAGCCTGTTGACATTAGCCTAATTCTGCCCTCGCTATTATTAGGTTTTACATTTTAGTTTCAGACTTCCAGGCAGTTTCAGGATACATTTCTGTCATTTTGGCTGGAAACAACGCATTTTCACCTCGGTATTTAACACATATTTTAAAGAGGGGATAAGTGCAAGGGAATGTATCGGCACAGTTTGGGGTTTTCTCCACAGCTCTCAGGTTTCTGTGCAAGATTCACCCCCAGCTCATGCTTAAATCTTTGTAATTTCATTTGATAAGCTCTGAGAAAAGTAAACCTAAAAAGCAGAATGAAGATGATTTCTGGCCTCTCACCAATCTGTGTTTTATTTGGAGTTTATGTGACAGACCGAAAAAGAATATTCCATAATTGCAAAGTGGAGGGGGAATGATAAAGAACCTTCAATTTCCCCCCACCACCACCACAAATAAAACCACTGAAAAATTGGGTAAACTTGGACAGCTGACCGAACAAGCAAACGTGTTAATTCAGCGGTCTGCTATATTCAGAGCCTCGGGTCGGATCTGATGTCGGTGTTATTTTAGCAACTTTTAATAATCTGCCGTTTGCCAGTTTTCCACCATACTTTCCTGGGGGCCGTCTGTCTTGCCAGTGTTATGTCTCAGCTTTGACTAATTAGTGAAAAAATGATTAATTCAGTTAATTACCTGCCACTCTGTCCGTCGCCTGGGTTTTCCATCATTTACTGACAGCCATGTCTCGCTGTTCCGTAACTTCTTTAGTTCCATTTTCTGCTTTTGGGGCTCGTAGCTTTTGGGTTTCTTTCAAAGCTACAGGTAGAAAGAAAGTGATTTAAACTTTGCTTTGAGGGCACAAAATCCTACCTTAATTTAGAATCAACAAACTATGAAATATAAGATCAGCTTATGATTGAATTACTATGAAAATGTTCCATTTAACATAGAAATGCACCGATCAGGGTTTTGCCTCCTGATATCGATTTGGACTTCTTGTTGCATTTAATGAGCAGGAGAAAAAGAATCAAAATGTTCAGTGTTTAAGTTGCGAGAGCAAATCAATAGAGAAAATCTGCCAACATCAGTCACTGGCTAACTAATTGGTGGAAATCATTAATTCAGTTCATAATCCTAAATGCTTTTGCACAGCTTTTTGTGTGTTCCTCGAGCTCAGGGTCTTTTTTTCTCTCTGAGAGCTGAGATGTTCTTCTTCTTGATGTTTCAAAGTCACAGTTCTTCTCGGCATGAATAAACCATGATGCAGGCAGGTTATGAGCCGGCAGATGGATAAAAGTTGAGTTTCTGGGAGTACTTCATGATCCGGAGTGTCTCTGTTGGACTTGTGCCTTCTTAAAGCGCAGTGAGCTTCTGTGGCCACTAGGGGGCCTCTCACATCAGGATCTAGGGAAGTGCAACTCTTCCTACCTCCAACATGGATACAGTTGTTTACAATGCCACAGGGAGACAGAAGAAAAAGCATCTCCACAGTATGATGGTGCCACCACCGTGTTTAGCAGTGGGGATGCCGTGTTCAGAGTGATGTGCTTCTGTTGCATGTTTGCCACATCCCTTGTGATCTGTAACATTACTATTGCAGTTTGCAGACTATTCTTGAATAGTGCAATTGGGAGCAGCATAATAAATGCAGAGAATAAATCCTATTTTGCCTATTCTCTTTGCTTCTGTTTGGGATTGATTAAGGCGTCAGAGAGAGCTGACAAGGTAGCTGTGGCTCAGATATGTGCCAGTGCTTTGATTAGACCAATGGCAGGGCAATTATTCATCTAATTAATGGACTGATCGGATGTGTGTTTTTAAAATTATTTTGGGGTTAATTAGCATCATATTGATAAAGACTAATTAACTGCTGGAATAAGCAGCACTCTGTGTAAACTTTCAGTGTCTGGATTCCCTTTATTCAGTGGCTGCTTGACTGATGAACGAATAAATTAATTAATTACATGATAAATACATAGAGGTAGTTTTAATATTACATCAGCTGGGTTCCTACACAGTCTAGGAGAGGTTGGATTTCATCCATCCATCCATCCATCATGGAGTTTTGACAGAAACTGTGGACATGCTGACACACAGAATGTTTATTGATTGTTCGGCTTTAATTCTTAACTCTCTTTGTCTAAAAAAAAATGAATGTTTAGCATAAGACAGGGAAACTTGTCCACATGACGTGCTTACATTGTGTATGTGTGATGGTGTGTCAGGACGTGCAGATCGAAAAGGAGAAGGCGTCCTTCAACATCTCAGGAGGCTGCACCGCTCTACTGGTCGCCTGTCTGCAGGGGAAGCTGTACGTCGGCAACGCAGGGGACAGCAGGTGCGACTCACACCCTCCAACAAACCACGACGAGTTCTAAAGCGCGCCGCGAGCGCTCGTGTTCACTTGCACTTCGCCCAGCCATGTCGCCGTCCGTCCGGCTGAACAGAACTTTGTCTGCCTCTCTCCCTCAGAGCGATCGTCGTGCGAGCTGGGGAAGTCATTCCGGTGTCATCGGAGTTCACGCCGGAGTCAGAGAGACAGCGGCTGCAGTTTCTGGTAAGAAGGAACCAAACCAAGCTACTTTATAGCAAGTACAGCACAAGATCTCTATCTAAGAAAACCCAGCAGAGTCACCGACGTACGGCTTTCACTCCTGGACGAGCGTGTAGCGTCAAGAGAGAATAATTTGCATTGTGTTGTGGCCGTCTGCTACAACTGACTGGGAATTTGAGCACATACACACACACACACACACACACAAAAACACACACAGACGCACTAATCCAAAAGTCGGCTACATTAGTGGCTACATGTAGCTGAGCAACACAGCTGAACAGAAAAAGCTCCCAGCTGGTTTTAAAAGCAGCAGAATGAAAGAGTGTATATAGTTAGTCACAGGAAAGGCTTGGCCAATGGTTTTGCCGAGGAGAGGGTGTTAAACACTGAAAGACAGGGCAGAGTGTGTCATCTGTAGAAGGAGAACGGGGCGTTGTTGGCAACAACGCGTTGGCTAATCTCCCCCCCTTCAGGAAGGTGTTGCAGGTAAACACACGTTTGTTCTACGAAGAGTTCAAAACAAAAAGTTAAAATCTGCGGGTGTTTTCACACCTGCTAGACTGGAGACAAAAATTGCAACGTTTGTTCCATTTTCAGCTAGTGCGGTTCAAGAGCCACTCAGAGGAAGGACATAAAAGCCTCTGAAGAAGACATGATCTCAACTTCCTTCTTCTCAAAATGTAAACAAAAATACAGAAGTGTCAGATTTTAGCGGTTGTTGGATTTCCTTTTTTTTTCTGCCAAAAGATCACAAGCCATTTCTCTCACCAGCACTAGGCTCTGACGATTGTTTTGGTTGTATTTACCCAGAATGCCAGGAGCTGTCATCTGCTTCCTGCTTTTTTGATCCACATCCTGAAATAACAGCAAAAAAAATAAAATAATTAAAAAATTAGACACTAGTAGGAGAATATATAAGGGTCAGGAAAAGGAAATGGACCAAGCACTGAACCCTGTGGTACTCCACAAGTAACGCGGGAATCCAACTGTACATTTATCATTTACGTGACCGAAGGAAGTTTTGTAGATAAAGGAAGATCGTAATGTATTAAGACATCTCTATTGTGAGAAATCTTTTCAGGTAAATGTTTCAATTAGAGTATCTGTTTATCTATTAGTATCTGTTTAGATAAATCATATCTAAATTCTGAGATCTAATCAAGCGGATCAGTCGGGTACAGCATACATGCTGAAGGTTTAGACGAAGCCACCGTCTCTGAACGCTCAACCGAATCAAAACGGCTCAAACAAATCAGGTTTTACAGTCGCCTCCGATGCGTCCTCGTTCACTGGATCATCTTCAAGGAGGATCTTCCAAAGTTTTTCCTGTCCCTGGTGCGTGTCTCCCGCTCTCTAAAGCTTTTCTCTCCTCTCGTTTTGAAGGCGTACATGCAGCCACACCTGCTGGGGAACGAGTTCACACACCTGGAGTTCCCACGCCGGGTGCAGAGGAAGGAGGTGGGGAAGAGGATGCTGTACCGGGACTTCACCATGTCGGGATGGTGGGTTTGCTTAAAGGCTTCGTCGATTTAATGATTGTACCTCAGAGGAGCAGCCTCCACGGCTGGCTTACACTTCGACGAGGACGTGCAGAATTTGAGTACATGTATTAAAATGTGAGATAAATTTGAATTAGTTTAAATTTATGCTGTTATTTTTCTCAGGTCGGTTCATTTTTCCCCGACCATTTACGCTGTGATCCGTTACTTTGCACATACAATTTAGAAGTGGGCAAAGTTTTCTAAGCCGCCTTTCAAAATAAGAAAGACGAGAAAACATCCCTTCAAATAATAATCATTTTCTCACCAAAACGCTTAACCGGCCTGAAAGAGACGGAGCATGGCGCGGACGCTCGTTCATCTGGCCTCCGTCCAGTCAGGAGGACGGCGTGGGGGGAAGGGGGAGGCATCCTGGGGTTTCCATAATAGATATTAGATGCTATTTTTACGCCATGCCATCTGTTTGTTTTTTTGGGGGGGGGAAGCCACAGAGATGGACATGAGGAGCCTAATCTCTGCTCAACGCAGGCAGGAAAAACCTAGAATTAGAATTATTTCCAAGATCTGGGTAAGGTGGACATGTTTTTATTTCTAGATTTTCTTCCTTCTTTTCTAAAATACTTCCTTCCATTCTTCCCTTCCTTTCTGCCAGGTCTTTACTTCAGTGATTCTTTTTCTTCATTCCTTTTTTCTCTCTTCCCTTTGTACTTTTCTTCTTTCCTTTTCACCTCCTTTTGCCCCTTTTGTCCTTCATTTCTTTGCTTCGTTTTCTCCTTCTGTCCTTCCTTCCCCACTTTTTCTTGTCTCTTTTTCAGTTACTTTTTTCCCTCACTTCCCTCCTGTTCTTCTTTTTTTCCATTCCTTCCTTCCTTTCCGTCTTTTAATTTCCGTCCACATTGCTTTTCTTTATTCCTGTTTTTCTTCTTTGGTCATTTCTTTTTGCCTGTCCAATTTTCTCTTCCGTCTTGACCTCGGCAGAAATATCTGCAGCGAATTCTCTGTGAACTGTGATACTTTGAGAAACTGAACCGAGTGACTCAGTTTCTGGAAAGGTCAGAGTGTGTGTAGGAGCTGCTAGTAGGTCGACTGCAAAACATGTTGAAACTGTGATTAGGTTTTTCGGATATTGTGCAAAACAAAAGATGAATATACAAACTTTCTCCACCCTGTAAAGTACAGCGGAGGACTTGTGATGCTGTGGGCCGGCTTCGTTTCCACTTGTGATTCAGCCTAAGAAGGCCTCTTACCTGCACTAGAATTGTGCAGTTAGATGCAGCAAAAATGCTTACATAATATACAGTGTTTTCAAGGTGAGGACACCAGGAAGAAAATAAAATTCCTTCACCTTCGGGCGCTATTCTGGAGGAGCGATTTAAAAAAAAAAATGGAGTACCGTCTGTAAAAAGTGAGACACAGATGTGAAAATGCAGAGAAACAAAGGCCGTGGTGTGTGTTGCCCCTGCAGGAATACACACACGCAGAACGGAGGAGACCACGGGAGATGAGCGGGATTATCTCCGGCGCCTCCTCATCGCCGCTCCTGTTCGGTGGCTCGGCTTCGCCTCGGCGCATGTAGGTCAGCGTTGCCGGGCCCAGAGCTCTCAACCTGCTTGTCGTCTCCGCAGCGCAGACGCTTTGTGATGTATTTTTAATCAGGCTCTTCCCATAACCCAGTTCTGCTGCGGCTTCGCCCAGACCGGGTCTGGGTTTCGACTTTAAAACCCCCGTAAGCTAGCGCGGCTGATTGCTTTGATGTGTAAGAGGCTTCGCTGTTTATCCCCCGCAGGCTCAGTACTTCCTAATGACAGTGAAGCTTTTTGTCTCTGGATGTGCGCTGCTGTCCTGCTCTCCTCTAACACCCCGACGGCCAGACCTCCACTTTAGCGAAACCTTACTGACCTGCAGACGTCCTCGCTCACTCTCTACGCCTCCTCCATCTCTGCCAGTCGGGCCACAGGGGTAAAAATCAGGCGTTGGAGACTTTTAACGGTTGTTGTTGGCACGGGAACGGAACCGGGCGGTTTCGTTTGCACAGAACGATGGACGTTGACCGGTCGGCCAAGGCGAGGTGTCAGGTGGAAAGGAAAGATGGGGAGGAGAGAGCGAAGGAAACCAAAACGCAAAGAAGCGAGTGGGTTGAATCAATCTGCAAAGACGGACAAACGTAAAGCTGGAGGTCAAGGCGCTCAGAGGAAGGAGGAGAGTCGGAGATCGTTGGCCGTGGAGGAGTTGGCAGGATTAGTATGGAGTCCGAGTGAGACCGGGGAGGCCTTAAAGTTGTCCAAAATATAGAAAAGAAGGAGGAAAAGAGAAATGTCAGGAGAATGACGGATCAGGTGGAGTTAGGTGAGCTTCTGGTTCAAGACTGCACAACCAGAATCAGAACCAGAACATGGAGAGGTTCCGTTTGGTATTTACCACAAATCTGGAACAAACTTCCAGAAAACTACAAAACTGCCGAAACGCCGACTTCCTTTAAGCCAAGACTTGTTTAGTTGTGGATTATTAAAAACTACAACGTCACTCAGCAAATCTGATGATAATTATTCTTGCGTGTTGCTTGTTTCGTGAATGGTGACTGTCTTATGATTTCATCACGTGAAGCGCTTTGAACGTCCTTGTAGCTGAAATGTGCTTCACAAATAAACTTGGCTTGACTTTAAAAGGGGGTCTCTGGGAAAAAAAAATAACCGGAAACACAAATGATTGATGAAAGATTTCTTCCATTCCAAAACTTCCTCAGTTTTTAAATAATTTCATTCATAAAGGCCCTTTGCTAAATCAGGAATTTCCTGTGATTAAAGAATATTTTTACTCAATTTCACTCAACACATCCAAGCCTGATTACTGCCAGATTTGTCAAATCAAGAAATCATTCAAATGTAACTGGTCTGACAACATGACAGCGGCTAAAACTGCCCAAAGTGCAAGATGTCCTGATCAAACAAATTCAGGAACTGATGAGAAACAACGTCGCTGACGTTAATCAGTCTGTAAAGGTCAACAAAAAGTCATGTTTAGAGCAATTTGGACAAAAATTTTGATATGTTCATGGGGTGTCGAAATTGCCCCAAGAACATATAAACGTCTCATCTGTGAGGTCACAGTCAAACTCTGGGTCCTCACAAGTGGATTTCTAAATATTTACGGGAAAATAAGGATACAGGAGCATGGCGGGATTAAAGTTCCCGGCCAAAACGGGAGACTTGACAGGTTGGCGGCGGTATGATGCAGGTGTCGCGCGTTGGAGAACATTAGAGAGCAAACGGCATCGTGGAGTCCAAAAGAAACACACAGCAAACGGGTCAAAAGAGAAAGTCGAGAGGAGAAGATTAAATCAGGCTAAAAAACAAACTATTTATTTGACCAGTTTTGAACTTCTCATGAAACGCTGTTCGGTACTCGTTCCTGAGAGTGCCGACCAACTCCTGACTGCAAACCGACTAAGACGTGGCGGACGGATTTGAAAGTTGCTCACCGTCTGATGGGGAAGAGCCTGAGCCATTTTGCAGCGGAGGCAGAAAGTTTCTCTCTGTAGCCGGGCCCAAACGATCAATCGGATTAATGGCGTTGAGTCGATTATTGAAATAATCATCAACTAATTTAGCAATTGATTGATTCGTTAACTCAAAAAAACGCAATTTGCTGAAAGAAAAACATTACTAGTAGTCATTAAATAGTAAAAGGTGGATTATTATGGATTAATATTCTAATCCATAAATTAACCAGATCAGTTCTGGACTGTCTTGATTTCAAGTCGAGCAGGAAAAGCTGATTTATTCATTTTTTTATATGTTGATGTTGGACCGTTAATGTTACAAATGATCAAGTGTGAAGGAACGCTGCCTCATTGCATTTTAGGCAAAATGTCGCTTTCGCATAAAAACCAGCAATTGAATTATTTCATTATTTGCACTTTTGAACTAATTTCTAATATTGTATAAAAAGGTTTAGATAAAAAATCCAGTCCAGTCTTTAAAAATCCAATTCATCACCAGAATAATCGATAGATTAATCGCTAAACTATCTGGTAGAGACCATCTTCGGACGCTCTGTGTCATATTCTGCCGCAAACCTGGCGGCTGTGCGTCAAGTTTGTGCTTCTGAAGTGAAAACGTTGGAACAGACAAGGCACTGCAAGATGGTGCAGTAATTATGATGGAGCACAAGCAGATTTTAACTAGATGTAATCACAGTTCCTCTCTCCCTCCGGCCTGAAGTCGCCCGCTGAGAAGACGGTCAGCCCTCCTCCCCACTCAGCCCTCCTCTTGGTTGGCCACGCGCTGCTGTGGCTCGGGCTGCCAAACAGCCGTCGATGTTGTGGTCAGACTCCCCAGCTGCTCAGCAACTTGCGTTGCTGGTTTTGCGCTCGGTGAAGGGATCGTCAGGGCTCATCTCGTAGGACGCGGGTCTCAAACGGGACGCCGTCCTCAAAAGCTCTCCAGGGGGAAAAACTCCCCGTTGTGGGAGTCTGTATGAAACCGACACATTTAGGTGGAAAAATGTGGTCCTTTTAAAGTAGATATTGTCAGTCTTACGTAATGTATACTTTTTTTTTGTAGCTCGGAGCAGTCTCATTCTGTTGTGCTCGCCTTGATAGCCTGCGCCGCTCCAAGAACTGCTGAGTGCAGCGTTGTTGGCGCTCGCCTGAGGTGGAAACATATGGCCTCTCTGAGTAAAACCAGCAGTGATGTGAAAACCATCCTGGTCTTGTGTTTCAGAGCAGCTGAAATGCATTCGGTATGGGGAAGGGAGCGAGGCTACGGCACGGTATAGTTTATTTATAACAGCAAAACCCAAACTTTCCAGCTTCTTTTGACCCAAAGAACAGGAATGACCCAGACTCTTGCTCAAATGTAAAGTGTACCATTTAAAAACCGGTGCAACAACAACTCGATTATCACCGACATGTTGCTTTGATTATGTGAATGCTGTGAGGCATCCGATTGTTCTGGTTGCTAATTTTTTGGACTTTTAGCGTTTTTGTGCTGTTTACATTTCTAAAACATTCTGCTCATTCAGAAAATTCTGGCTCTGACTTTTGGTTTTGATACCTGCTACATTCTATGAAATATTAAGCTTTTTGTGGTCGTTTTTGGCCACCTTGAAATAAATGGAGCATCTAAAATTTACTGCTAAAAGAGCCTCTACATACTTTAAATTAGAAACAGTATTCAAAGTTTTTAATGTAGTGGCGCCCTTTGGCTACTACTGCATGATTCAGATTTTTCATACCTTTTACAGTTTTCTCAACATCCCTCTTCAGGTTTTTGGTCACATTATACTCATTTTCCAGAAAAAAAAAACACACAAAAAAACGTGGGTTGCTGTGGTTGCTAAGCAATTGAGCCACAGCGATCCTCTCTAGCTTTTTGAGAATCCCAAACAAATGATTCTTACTCATTCACATTTCAGCATGTTCCTTTTGTATTTAATGTGAAATGGAAAGAATACGTTTTTACTGGCTTGTGTTGCTGATTAGCTTTATGTTTTTATGCATTTAGCAGATGCTTTAATCCAAAGTGACTTAGAAACGAGAACATAACAACTCGCTTAATGTCAAAGCTAACATAAAGCTACTTCAAAGACTAGCCAGGTTCTCTCAGGTGACAGGCCCTAGCTTAAGCAGCTAGCCGACATGCTAATGTTATTATTTTAGCTAATATTAACATTTTAGTTAATGTTGGTATTGTTGTACATTTTAACACGCTACCTGCGTTTTAGCCAGTTGTTAGGATAAGTAGATGAACTAATTTCCTTATGTTACCTAAGAATCCACCGTTGGCGTGTTGGCTAGCATTAAAATTTATTTTAAAAGAAGAAAAGGTGGTTATGCAAGTTTCTTATCCACATAATCCTGCGTCCACCTTGGCAGAGTCGTGATGCTGGAGCTGGAATCAACGCGTCCTCAGGCTATAAGCACGCCGCCTGCCGTAAATCATAAGAAAGCCATTAACGTGTCGTCTTTCCTTTACTCAGGGCGTATAAAACCATAGAGGACGATGACCTGAAGTTCCCTCTGATCTACGGCGAGGGGAAGAAGGTAAGCGTTGTTCGGCAGCCACTCGCTGACAGCTACGTCTGCGGCCGTGAAAGCCTCATCTGTAATCAAACCTCTCAGTCAGCCCCCATCCTGCCACCCACCGTACGGGGCAGCAGGACTCATTTGTGAAATCTTGGTCAACAAGATGACCCAGGGATTTTAGGTTTATCGCAATAAAACAGTGGCACCCCCAAGAGATGGGTAGAAGGGGGCTACAGCCCCACTGGAAAAAAAAGCTGCCTACCTCACTGGCCATGTTAAGTTCATGCAAAGGCATAGAGAGTCATGCTGATCAATCAAGCCATAAATATATAACCCAATATATATAACAAAATATACATAAATATATTTAAAAATAATCCTTAGTACTGATGGAAAAGTACTAGTTCCACCGGCAGGTTATTTCACTTTCAATAAGACTTTTCTTGCTGTATTTATTTTATTTAGTTTTTTTTACTTGTGTGAGCCTAAGATTTTTACTGGTCACCCCTAAGAAGATTTTTGTTGCGGCGCTACTAGAACGCAAACCTTAAATAGCGAAAGTACTGAGCAATTTTATCGGTACTTTGGCTCAGAGATTAAAAAAACATAGTCATGTGATCAGCACATTGTTCTTTCCCCGCTGGTTCTCCCTTCAGGCTGTGACGTTGTGAGTACAGTGCAGCGTCACATTTGAGATGTATTGGAAAGGGCAAAGCCAGACGAGACGGATGTGAATCTATTCCTTTAGCTGCTGCTTTGAAAGGCCGTAAAAAATAGCCATATGGTATATGATGAGTTTCTATTTGTATTCTCAAAGAAGTTGTTTAAAATGTCATATTTCTAAATAATAAACGACCACTGGTGACTTAGTTCCTGACTGTGTGGTCCGTTCTTTGTTGGTCAGATCTGCGTAATTTGTCCTGACCTTCAAAAACCCAGATCCAAAGCTCTGCTAATCAGAGCCGAGTTCACGAGCAAAAGGTTTCCCGGAAGGCCGATCCTTCCTCTGACAGTAGAGGTGGCTCTGAGGTGTTTTGAGTTTTACATTTTGTTCCCTCAGAAAACGAGGAGATTAAAGAAACGGATCATACGTCTCTGATCTTTCTGCAGGCGAGAGTGTTGGCGACCATCGGGGTCACGAGAGGCTTCGGGGACCACAACCTGAGAGTTCACGACTCCAACATTTACATCAAGCCCTTTCTGTCCTGCTGCCCAGAGGTGTGCCGATTATTTTCCACGTCTCTTATTATTTAGAACACATTAGCAACCTGCACAGTCAGGTCGATGAATCGCCTCATCAGCAGTCACTGCTCTGACTGTGTAATATAGATGGAATCAACTTACTGGAGGAACATGTTAGATTTAATGTGTGTGTGTGTGTGTGTGTGTGTGTGTGTGTGTGTGCTTGTGTGTGAGACAAATTAAAATCAAAATTCTCTCTCTTTTTGTAGCCCCAACCCTTTAAATCCTTTAAAAATGAAACTTGTGTCAAGGCAAAATTGTAACCAACAAGTCTCATAATTTCATAATTAAAACTGTTTTTTTTTTAATTATGTTAATATTAACTTACATCATAATATTAATACTTTTTGTCATAAATTCTTGTTGCTTCATGTATTGGTGCTTTAGCTGTTCTCTGAGTGTTTATCAAATTCAATCCATTTCTCAGATTTTTGTGCGCAAATGATATTTTTCTTTGTCTAACTTGGATTTACAAGTGAAACAAAACTTTAAGCTTTACGCAGAATGTTTCCCAGTACTGAGCTGTACTGAACAAAACAGCGCAAGACTGACAGGATCTGCACATATTTGATGAAACAAAATACCCCAGGTACCTACGGAGCTACATTGAGATCAGAAAATTTGTAAAAAAAAAAAACCAAAAACTTGAATCTGAAAAATATTTTTGGAACATTTGTTTTAGTTTAAATGTTTTAAAAATATTTTTCCATTTCAAATCTTTTCTCACTCAACTTTTTTTTTTTGTTTGTGTGCAAGATCTCTGACCCCAATTTAGCTCCATAGATACCAATCAAAAAGGCCCCTTTGTATTGAAGAGTGCACTCTGGGAAGACGCACTCTGACCCTCCCCACAGTCCTTTCCCCTCGTAGCAACGACTGCACGTGATCGCATTAGTCACCAAGGTCGGGAACTCTCTCCATCCTCGCTCCGCTGCTGCCGAGTTCAGGCGCAGGTCAAGCCTCGTTCGTCGGAGATGAGTTGAGACGCTTTAGTGAGAGACGTCGTTCTGAAGAATCCGAATAATGTTTTAAGTGGCGCTGACAAACAGTCAGCATAAAGCGTTCAGGTTGACCTTAAATTATTATGTTTTTAAATTTGAGCATAAAATTCAATCGTACTCCTCCAGACAGCATGTTTGCTGCCGTATTGAGAAATCCAGGAATTATTGGGTCATCTGTGTTTTGTTCTGGGAAGCCTGACTGAAGTCATGAGGTTTACTGTGTGACCCAGACAGAGGGCCGTCAGATTTCTTTCATTATCTTCACAGTGTCCGAGCGCTGAGCTCTTTTCCCAGCAGCCTCGGCTGCAAGGCCGTCTGTCTGCTGTCTCTGTATCAGAGGGATAAATGGTGTGTGGGCAGAAAGTTTACAGATTTAAAATTCTTTTATTTTTATTTTTATAAGGCTCCCATTAGTTCCGTTACAGGAATTCATAAACTGAAGTCGAAAGTGTTTAGCAGCTGTGCAGCACGCCAAATATGACATTTACATGTAGTAGGAACCAAAGGTCTTTTAGTTTTTAGCATTTTAAAATTGAAAAACACTGAAATTTTAAACCTTTTACAAGGGATGACCAAAGTGTGGCTCCCGGGCCCTTTTGCAGACCTTGGCATTATTTTGTGTGGCCTTCTACAATTTAGAAATTATTTAACTTTTTTTTTTTTTTTTTTTGTGGGGGCATTGGAAATTTTCACTGACAAATTAAAATCTTAAAATTGAAAACGGAAAAATATTTTTCACTTAACGTGTTAGTAGACACAAACATCCAGTGATTTTCTTTTTTTCTTTTTTCAAAAGCAACCTTGGGCGCAACGTTTGTTTGTCTTGGCTGAACACAGCAACTGTTTCTGAAGACAAATTGACCTATAAATAATTTTTCATGACTTAAATAAGTATTAGTAGGCATTAGAAGCATTCGTTGTTGTTTGGTGGTTTGAGCCAAATTTAAGACAATATCTCTATCGGACATAATATGGGAAGTAAATCCACTCAGATTATGTTACTGCTATGAGAAATAACATAATCCTGAGACTGTTTACTGTATTCCTGTTGAGTTGGATTCTAAAACTGCTCCATCTCCACTCTTGCCTTTCCCCCCCTCATCCGCCTCCAGGTCAGAGTTTACCCCTTATCGCAGTTCGAGCACGGAGCAGATGACGTTCTGATTCTGGGAACCGACGGCCTGTGGGACGTCCTCTCTAACCAGGAAGTGGCCGAAGCGGTCACCGGTTTCCTGGCGAACTGCGACCCAGACGACCAGCACAGGCACGTTCTTCCACCCCGACCCGCCCTGCCCCGTCCTGTGCCGGCGCAGCTGCAGCCAGTCAGGCCTGAACTTCTGCTCACCCCCGTCTCTCCTGACAGTTTATCTGGCTCAGATTATGCAAAATTTCCAAAACATTTATTTGTTTTATAAAACAATTGTATTTATCAGGATATCACCTCACCTTAGGTGTCAAACTCATTTTCACTTTTGGCCCCATCAAGATCACGAATGTTCTTAACGGGCTGGTTTTGCTGGAGAATATTGATCAAAACCAATTAACAAACTGTTTAACTATTATTAAATAGACGTGTCTGCATTCGTACAATTAAACAGTAATGAACAGTTTTTTTTCGGTTCCTGCGAGATTTTGCTATTGTTTTTTTGCTATATTTTCTACAATCAAAGTCACTAATTTTGTGGTGATAATTTCGTCCCGTCTCCCGGGACTTTTTGTTACTCGGATCGGACAAGGCTGAGACAGCAGACTAGTAGAAGTAAGAAATACTGCCACCTGCGGGTGGGAGTAGTAAGCAGGGTTGGGCATTAACTTAGTTACATTTACTCCAGGAACGTTTTGGCAAAATTGCTCTTCACGGAGTAGTTTAAGAGTGATTTTTGTTTTTACTTGAGTAATTTCATTACAAGATAACGCTAGTCTTATTTGCGTAAAATGTCTGGATTGTGAGAAACTCCACCAAATAAAGAACGGGCTTGTTTTAACTAAAACTTTATCAGACAGTTAGTTTCACAAATTTCATATTAATTCTGTAAAATTATTTCTTTTCCTTATCATTACTGTTATTTACATGAGCCATTTTAATTTTGGGCTTTAAACTACCAAAAATGTCCACATAACTTGATAACTTTGATCCATCCGATAACATCATTTTTAAATATTAAATGATTGCTGTTTTGATGAGCTACTCGGTACTTGAGTCGCCGTTTCACCAAATACTGTTTTTACCCTGACCTGAGTAAAAATAAGTTGAGGTAGTGCTTCTCCTCTGGGAGTTAGCAGTCAATTAAACTCAATGTTTTTGACCGTTTTTGTTTAAAATCTGCGATAAACTCGCAATCGTTAATCGGCGCCAAATAGTGCGAGGATCCTTCGATTTTGAGTGGATTTCTATTGTCGCGGAAAAAAACGGGGACAGATTGATGAAATTTGGCAGTAAACAGATAAAAGCCACATTGATTTGATTGATAAGATCATATTTAAGCTCACACGTTACCTGGAAGGATCCACCTACGAGTCCCTCTGGAGCCTGGAGGGCCACGTCGGACGCTACGGCGGGCCGGATGTTGGCCCTTGGGCCTCGAGTTTGACACACGCGCCTCGCGGCGTAAACTACGCAGCGCTTCATTAATCACGTCTGCTTTCACAGGTACACAATGGCCGCTCAGGACCTGGTGATGAGGGCGCGTGGGGAGCTGAAGGATCGCGGCTGGAGGATATCCAACGACAGATTGGGCTCCGGAGACGACATCTCCGTCTACATCATCCCCCTCATGTACGGAAACAAGCAGAACTAGCAGAGGAACAACAGCCAAAATGTTTTCCTCTCCTTCATCTTTTTTTGGTTGTTGTTGTTGCTGTAAAGACGTGCGGATTTCCGGAAGGATCCGAGCCGTTTCTTCCTCTCCGGACTTGGATTTCTCTTTGTCGTAAAGAAGAAAACGAGAAACCAGACAACGAAAGGAACTGCCGATGACTTGAATTTTTCTTTTTTTTTTTCTTCTTTAAGTCTTGAGGAAAGCTATCTTTAGCTCGGACGCTCTGGCGGACGGTGCGGTGGCGTGCGTCTCAGGACCGCCGTTACTTCGCAATGCACAATATTTATAAATGTGATGCGTGTAAATACTAGCACGGCGTTTGACAAAAGTGGGATTTGTGGAATATTTGTATGATGAAGGAAAAAAAAAAAGGTCTTGGCACTGAAATGGAGAAAAATAAATGTCAAATCATTCGGTCAGCCAGGCCTCGGTTAGCGTTTTGGTGAACTAGACTTAGCAGAACTACAATTCCCAGCCCAGGTTCGACTCTAATCAAAAAAAGAACAAAAGGCCTCTTTCTCTTGCACTTTGAGAACTTTCTGTCTTCCTCTTCCTTTGACTAAGAGGTGCCTCCGACATGAATTGATCAAATGTTTTTGTTTTTTTCCATAAAGTACTTCTAAGTGACACCCATAGACGCTGACAGCTGAGTGGACAATCATCTTCCATGTCTCTACAATCACTATGTTGTTGTCAGATCCGGTGGGTTTTTTCATGTTTTTGTCCAGGTTGAGTCTTGTGAGTGCAGAGGAACTTCAACTAAAGTGCCTTGCAAAAGTATTCACACCCCTTGAACCTTTCCGCGTTTTGAAATGTTACAGTCACACAAACGTCGGTGTGTTTAATGGTGATTATTGTTTATTGTTGTATGTGTGAGCTAAATCGTCCCATGTCGGAGTATATGTGAACATAAATCTTCACCTCTTGCTACGTATTCCCAATAATATTTAGATCTGGACTTTGACTAGGCCGTGCTAGCTCCAGTCTTAAGTCTCAATTTTTACCTCTGCTTGTTTGTTTTGCCATTGTTCAGCGTGATAAATATTTTTTATGTATTTACGCTGACAGCAAATTGCTTCTGAAGCTAGTCGGCGGCTGCGTAGGTTTTATTTTGGCGTATCGGGAGCAAAACGTGTCGAAAAACACGTTTGATATATTAAGTTTGTGTTAAAAGTAAAAAAAAAAAAGTTCAAAGAGTGTGAATAGTACTGTATAGCACCAGTGTTTTATTTTCTCCATATTTTCATTTTATTGTTTTCTATGTAGATCTCGTCACGCTGTCAGCCATAGAAAAACAGAAATAAGATGTTCCAGGAGGAGCAGAATGAGACGCTATTTTTGTGGAAGAGCAAAAATATATTAGAAACCGCGCGGTAATCTTTCCTGCGGTGACCGCAAGAGTTCGTGTTCCTTGAGTTCTCCCCCCCCACACACACACACATTTTGTAACTTTAAAGCCACTAATGTTTTTGTCACGTTTCATGTGGATTTGGACAAATAAAAGTGGCTCATAATCGAATGACGTGGTGCAGAAATAAAATGGCGAGAGGAAACGTCACAAAACAGAGTGAGAACGCACCTGCAGCAAAAACAGACGAGTTGATGGTGGACAGGAGCTGCTTTGGGTCTGTTGTCATTCGGGTTCGTGTTCGCACGTTCCCAGCTTCTCTGCAGGAGCTCCGAGGACCATCTGGTCCCGTCAGAACCAGCGCCACATCCGCCTGCAGTTGGACCAGCACTGATCTGGCACTCTACTCCTACTCTCAACGTGTGTGTGTGTGTGTGTGTGTGTGTGTGTGTGTGTGTGTGTGTGTGTGTGTGTGGTCCAGATTGGATGACGGCAGCGATGACACAGCCATTGCTGTGGGTGGCTTGTTTTTTCCAAGGTCACAGCGCTCCCACCCCACCCAGGGACGCATCTGAAGTGAGATGGAGCGTGGGGCAGCGGTGGAGTGGAGGGCCCCCGGAGTGAGATGCTTATCAATTTTATGTGGAGAAGAGAAGCGTTACCTCTTTGCGTCTTGTTTTTTTTTTTTCAATCACGTTTTTCACCCCAGGATTAAATTGATTTATTTATTTTTTGCCCCCGACTCTGACTGAAGGGAATCTGCAGCCGCCTGTGTGTGAGCACAGCTGGTGATGAGAGAGGACACGTGCGGCGCAGTAACCCAGGGTGCCAAGGTTTTTGGAGCGTAAATAGTTTGCGAGCAAACTCATAGAAAACTCACAAGCCCATATCAACTTAGGTGTTTTTGAAATTGTTGGATTTTATTACTATAATATTAAATCAATAGAATTGGAAGATTGTAAATACCTAGTCCACCATATAGCATAACGCATTGATTCGTACCCACCGACGTGTTGGTCGACTTTTCTCTCATTTGTTTGTGTAAAATATGATTTTGGTGGACGGGGCACCAAAACTGACTCCAGCCTGGGGGGGGGCCCACATCCTTCTACATCCGGCCCTGGACATGGACTGGCGGTGGTCCGGCTCCTACAGCGGGCACAATTTCCAATTTGCAGTTCCTTGCAAAAGTATTCACATCCCTCTGACTTTGACCCACAAACTCCAATGCATTTGATTTATTTCATGTGACGATGTAGAACAGATGAACGCAGAATCGTTGAAGTGGGAGGAAACCGAGGCGACACTTTTAAAACCGTTTTCCAAATAACAATCTGGAAAGTATAGCTCTCCTCCGAGACTCGGTGAACATCCTAATTTATTCACATTTACCAAAGCACCAAAGAAACGTCAGTGAGCCATCTTTAATGTCTTTGACAGCAGATTAATAGTAACAGAAGGAGCCTCTGCTTCAACCAGCTGACTTCAGCCTACTGCTGCACTGTTTAAATACATTTTGTTTTTAGTAATAATGTAAAGAAATGTGGCTAAATAAAACATCTGCCTCTCACTTTCACATATCAGTAGCAGAAAAACAAGCATCGGTCAACCTGAACTCTGTTAATTAGGGAACATCTGAAGAGAAATGACTGTACTAATTTATTAAATGAGTCTGTACGATTGTACAAATACGAGTGAAAAGCCAATTTTATAAATGTATCACAAAGTGAAACATTACGTAGACTGATTACACACAGGTGAACGTTTGAACGCCTGTATTTGTCATTTGTGATGATTTTTCACTTCTATCTAATGAAAACATGACGTTTAAAATTACATCGGACCAACAAAAAAAAAAACATTTTCAAAAACGGAAATTTAGACTTATTGAAAAGTGTTTGTCTGCTAACGGGTTGCTTTCATTGTGAGACTCATCAGTGTGCATATACTCTACTTCAATAAATATGAATGCACTTTATTTTATTGAGTCATGATGAAGGAGGCCTCGTATAAAAACACACCATTTATTTTTTTGAGTTAGTTGCTGAAAAACATCCGTTCTCCCCACTTAACCACTTTGTGTTGGTCTTTCACATAAAATCCAAGTAAAATCTCTTGCCGCAATGCATACATACAGTATGTGTGATTTATGTGCAGGTGCAGCTCGCCGATCCGCTGGCTGCGTCTCCTTACAGCTGGAATGTGACACCCAGAGCGCCTGCATCACTCACATGAGAGAAACCTGTTGGAGCTTTACGCAGCATCACTAATAACAGCCGGTCTTGTTCTTAAACCGGGGAGCTGCAATCATAAACCAAACCAAAAAGCAGAAGACGTGGCTCTGGCTTGCAGCAAGCATGAGCTCCTTACAGTAGGAGTTATTTGCAATTTCAGCACAGAGACGCTGGTGGGCCCAGAGAGGAGAGCGGAGCCCCTCCCGGGGCGAACACAACCATCATATCAAGTGTGAACTCATAAATATTTCACAGTTGCTCCTCTTGGAAGGTCAAAGCAGGAATCATTCTTCCTCTGCGAGGGTCATTTTACTCAAGAAAGCAGCCCGCCCCCCCAGCCCCCACACCCTCTACCCTGCCTTTCCAGGAATCATCGACCCAGGCTTCAAGCCAATCAAAGCTCCTCGCACGTCCCGCTCTCCCACCCCCGTCAGCGGACCAATGAGCGGCTGGATGCTGCTGGGCAGCAAAGGGAGGGTCCCAGAGGTTAACAGCGGAGCTGCTTCCTGCTCTACTGAGGGGGAATAGGTGGGGTCAGGTCACTTTACTGGAGCTGTTTTTTTTTGTTTTTTTGGGGGGTGGTGGAGATTAAGGCAGACCCACCGAGGCAAAACGCGTTCAGATCTGAGCGGGTTATTATGGGAGTCGGGAGTGGATTTAGTGAATGAGCGCTGCTCACTCTGCCCTGATGGTGATGGTGATGGTATGCTGCAGCAGCAGCAGCAGCAGCAGCAGCAACAAAGGACACCCGGGGAGAGCAGATGGATTGTGGGACACCTCGGTGGGAAGCGCGAGCCACGTCACTGCTCTCCACACAGCGACACGCTGCTGACCTACATGCCTCGTTCCCACACGGTCCAGCCGCCGCGCGTGGGGCTGGAAACCAGAACAAATACTCCCACCATAATTTTACATTTCATACAATTAGAAAAAAATACTTGAATTTACACGAGGAACGATGAAAAACTACATAAGACAGAGCTCTTGTGGGTTTGGTTTTTTTTTCGTACTTTTTTTTTTTTTTATTAATAAACACGTGACAGTGAGAAACACGACACAGTTCTGAGATTAAGAAAAAAAAAGAAAGAAACAACACAAAAACAGTTAAAATCCTTATATATATATATATATATATATTTTTTTTTTTTTACATGAATTAAAAACCCTGTGAGTTTCAGCGGGGTGTGTTACCTGGGGAGACCCGCTGACCGCGTTACAAGATGCGGGGACTTTCTGTTCGTCCTTCGGCCGAAGCGGAGGCGCCAGCACTGGCAAGGCAGTAGCTTGCGCAGTCATCTCCATAGCGGGCAGTGTCTCAACCCAACCAACAGCACAAACTACTACCTCAGCCAGTAACGTGGCCTAAAGGCGGACAAAAAAGCAGGACGCCGTCAAAAATTTAAGGAGAGAAAAAAGGAAAAAAAAAAACAAAAAGTCGAACAGTCTCGAAAATCCCTCGCAGTCGAAGATATCCGCGCACCGCCGCTTCTGTCCTCTACTGAGCCGCACACTTGAACTGGGAGGGAAACCCCGCCCAAGCAGACCTGCCCTCGTCCTCACTTCCCCTCATGTGACCTGCAGATGGGAGACCGAGCTGCGGCTCCCAGAGTTCAGAGGAGGCCAGGAAGCTGCAAAACGTGGTTTCTCTTCAGAATGAATGTTAATCCCCCCACGCTTGTGTGGAGAAAAAGGGGGGATCGCCACACCCACTGTACTGTACACAGCTTGTTAGATATTCAGTGTGTTGGTTTAAATTAAACACCTAAAAAGATGAATGCAGTCTGTCTTGTCATAGTAGCTACCCGAACCATAAATGTGCTGGTTGCTAAAAGACAAACCAATTGTTGTCAATTGACGTTTCTCATCTGTTCTTGAACGTCTTTGGATTATCGTGTTTGGTTTTCAAATATTTCAGTCCACTTCATGTTCATGTCTGACAGGTTTGTATTCAAGTGGTGCTTTGATTTTGCAACTCACAAAAAATGTGCTTACACCAAAGCTAATTGGTAATCTAATAATTATAATTATGTTTTCACATAGTACCATGTTGGTTTAATTTAAATCACCATAAAAAAAACAAAAAACCTTCATACCCACATGCCCCAGATGACATCACACCAGGCATGAGATATCTGATTAAGGTCCTACAATTACACTGTTACAATTATCCCATTTTGGCCGTTTACAGCCTTCGCATTTGATCGAACTCCTCTTAGGGATTTTAATAGATCAGCTTCAAATTTGGTCAGTTTGTTCGTAAGGCATGGCCAATTAAAAGTTATCGAAACGGTGAGTTTTCATGCATGCCGAAGGGCGTTGCCAGGGGTCAAAGTTTGCCTACTCGCCATAAAACACAAAACTGTTATATCTCCTGCACAAAAACTTAGAGGCACCAAACTTTCAGTGATTGATCGTCATCGGGTGTCCTACAATACCCTATGGTCAAATGATGACATCACTTAGGCCACGCCCCCTGAGAACAAGAAGTGTCATGTTTTACTGTGAACGGTCTCTATCTTAGCCCTTTGACCTAATCAACATGAAACTGTGTCCAGAGACAGAAGACATGTTGGTGTGTTGTGGATTCCAACCCCGACCGGCTTTGACATAGCAGGTGGGCGTGGCAGCGTGGCGAAGTGACCTGTAACGCCGTTGTCATACATTTGGTTCTGACTTCCACAGTTTTGGGCCGAGCTGCTCCAAACTCTCTAGGATGCATCCTTATCCATCCGCCGACAGGAATCCATAACAGAATTTGGTGGGCGTGGCCTCATTTCCTCTACAGTTCTCTCTAGAATATTTTAAATGATCAGCCCCAAGCCATGCTTTAACCTACAATTATGAATCTTGGTACACATGTGTATCTTGTCAACTACAAAAAATGTCTTGGAGCTATGCTCTAAACCCAACAGGAAGTCGGCCATTTTGGATTGCAAGATCACAGCTGCATCAGACTTCCTATGTCTCTCTACAGACCAGCCCCGATCACATTGTCATGGTCAGTTGATGACATCACCTTAGCCCCGCCCCCCTCCAACAGGAAGTCACCTGTTTTTTTCTACTGTATGTCTTACTTTTACTCTATGATTCATATGGGTTTAATCCTGTGCCAAGTGACATAAAATGACATAATGATTAACTCTGTCAATGCTGGCTGAACCATGTGGCGTGGCCATATGGCGAACTGCAGTCCCTCGCCATACGCATACGATTGTCTCCAAATCACACATGCATCGCTTGGCTGACTGGTGCAGGAACTGTGGCAGCGGTCGTTATGACGCCGGAGCGGCGCTGAGCCGCGGCTTTAATTTACGTTGGATTTACGTCCTTTACTTGCGCATTTTTAATCAAAATGGTAGAGTTTAATATGAAAACAAGCCATGGATTTCAGAAATTTTTTTTTTTTTTTTTTTGAAAATTTACCAAAAAAAAAAAAAGACCAAAAACATGTACATTTGTTTGAAAATGTGCTCGCCTGGCATACGAATCTCCGCAGAGGAGTTTGACTCTTGTGCTTATTGTGACATCTTCAATCCAGCTGCACACATAGTAGAAATAGTGACTTATTTATTTTTTGTAAACTTGCTATTTTTGCGAACCTATTGACTCCCTCTGTGTGAAAAGTATTCGTATCCTGGAAAAAAAAAAGTATTCAAACCACCAACTGAAAAGCATCCACAACCATAAACAAAAAGTATTTGCACCACAAAATATTTGTAGCCCTAAATTAAAAGTATCAGCACTTCCATGAAGTATTCGCACCCTGCCACCCCCAAAAAATGTATATATGCAACATTAGTATTTATCTATATATAGAAGAAATGTGTAGCAAACAGATGAACTGTTTCCCTGAGCATGACTTGTAATGAAGCAGACAGCTGATTGGAGAAATGTCCCGTTTATTTTACACAGTCATACACATCCCTTTTCAGACGGCTGGCTGAAGGTGACATGGAATGTTAAAAGATTTAGGGAATTTTTTTTTTTCCTTTTTATTTGCATAAAATGTTGAAAGAACTTCATTGCTGGAAATGGTGAAAAGGAAATTAAATCTGGGTTTTTCATTTGTACGATCAGTTTCTGACTTTCTTTTCCTTAAGAACATAATCGCTGTACATCAAAGAATAAAACAAACCAAACCCAAGAGCAACACTGCAACTTTCTCCTTTATTTTTGTAGTCGACAGGCAGCTGTTGCCAGCCTGAAGGTGAATGGAGGCGGAGGGGTTTAAGTGTCATTAGCTCATATGAAAAGCACACAATGATGCATATTAAGTCTGGAGTCGTCCGGCCTTCTCTGTGGGGGGGCTGCTTCGCGTCGTCGTAAATGGAGTTCATGTCCAAGCACTTGTGAAGCACCCCGGGATAAGAATCCAGATTCAAGATTTCGTCATTATTATAAAAACAGGGAGTGTAAGTCCGGTCAGGACTCTCCATTCTGGACTTTGGAGACGGGTGGCTGCATAAAGTCTTTAAAGGGCCCCAGAGCCTCCTTCAGGGCGGCGCTCACCTCGGACGAAGAGCAGGTAATGCACTCTACTAGCGTGGGATACAGAGCGATCACCTGAGCCCACGTGTTGCCATCCACTGCATGAAGGGAAAAAGAAGAAAAAGGATTAATGAGCAGAAAGTGGAGGGATTTATTCAGGCATGGTGAGGAACATACCGTTTTCTGGCTGAGTCTTTTTAAGCGAGTCCATCAAAGTGCTTATAGCTTTCAAAACGAAGATAATCTCCGTCACTTGCTGCCTGAAAATCATAAGAAAGAGGGAAAAAAAATTAGCAATACAGCTGCTACCCCGGCGACCAGACCCCAGATAAAGCGGAAGAAAATGGATGGATGGATACAGCAAAGTAAATTTATGGTATTTTGTTGATGCCGTTTTCATGAGTGTGGAAAAAGTTACAGCTGGTCTATAGTTGATAAATCCAAATAAAATACCCCGAGTTTGTGATTGGCTGTATTTCCACTACAAATGTTGCAAAACTTTGTCGACATTCCAACAATTTCGCAATTGCAGTGAGTATTAAATGAGAAACATAATTTTTCCCATTCTCCAATCGGTAAGTCATTAAAAACATGCTGCACTAACATCCTTTACCACTTCCTGGCATCTTTGTCTTTTCCACGAGTTGCAATTGCAGTTTTGTCAAATTTCAACACATCCAAAAAAACCATCTCATTCTAGCGGGAAATGTTGTTTAACAAAAAATGTTTTCTTTAAAATCGGCACGTCTCCATTAAGCACATTTATTTTTGTACCTCTGATTTGCGCAATTTTATGGTCGATGGAAATGTGGCGGCTTTGACAAAGCGTACGGACATACCTCGGTAACGGACAGCGTCCGCTCAGCCGCTCGTCCTCCACGTAGCGTCGGAGGACGTCCTGGGCCCTCTTGAGGAGCACGGAGAGCGCCATGCGAGAGATGTAGCCCTCCTGAGGGGTGGACACCTTGTTGCTGAAGGAAAACTGGAGCAGCGTCTCGAAGCACACCTTCGAAAACTCTTCCCGCATCCGCACGTCTATCTCAGCCTCTGCGGAAAGAAAAACCACATTAGTATCTACAGAGTTAAGCCGACCGCTATCCTTTTGCGACACTTCAGCCACTTTCATTCAGCTCTAGTTCGTTTGTCTAGAAAGTCCGGTTTGTTTGGGGAGGTGTGAACACGCGATCGAACTCTGATGCAGGCTAAAACAGCAAACGCTAGTCCACATAAAAAGCTAGGTCTTGGTTTGATTCCAGGAACTCTGGTGTGGTTCGATTGCATATCTGAACACCTAGCAGACCGGAAACCAAAAGCAGAAAGTGGACTATAGTGCAGGGCATTCTGGGTAAATACAACCAATCCAATAGGCAAGGTTAGCGCTAGTGGGAGAAATGCCTCGTGGTCTTTTAAAAAAGACAAAAGAGAGATGCTACACCAGCTAAAATTCGACACAACTTCATTATTGTTTACATAGTTTAGGTTTTTGTGTCGTTTCCTTCAGTACCTCTTGATGCCTCAGGTTTTTGAAAGTGCTTGGTTCATTTTACACAGTGCAGCGTGAAAGCGAATCACACCAGCTCAAAATGTAATAAATGTTGCAATTTTGGTCCCCAAACAAACCGAGTGTACCGGACTACCAGGTGTGAAAACAGCCTTCATTTTACCTGTAAACGAGGGAGCTTGGGAGTGAATGGAACCTTTATTGAGCATAGTCATGATCTGACCAACAAAGTCTTTGGGGATGAAATTGGCAAATGGTAAAATCTCTGTGCTGATCAACTGGACCACCTGAAAGGAAGGAGACCATCACAATATAAGGGGAAACGAAAACGTTTCTGAGACACGTCACTGAACACTCGAACGGACAAAATACCTCAACATCGATCGACTCGTTCTGCTGAAACTCCTGAATGGACATATTATCAGGGGGGGAGCTGAAGAAAAAAACCAGAAACAATTAGCGCCCCACGAGAGCGTTCTGAAACCGGCCGCACGTGTCGACGAGGTTTGGGGGAAAACGTACCTTTTGGTGAAAAGAAAGTCTTCAAAGGCGTTGGCCAACTCCGGCCACATGGTGTCGAACTTCCCAGACGAGGCTTGCTGGCGCGCAACTGGCAACCCGATGGACAGCACCTTGAGCAGAGACGACACGGCGAGCTTCCAGGTGCTCTCCGAAGGACAGGCGTACTTCAAACCCAGCGGCATTCTTAAAGTCTTGAAAATGAGAAAAGAAAAAAAGAGCGCAATTTTAATCTGATGAACATTATTTGAAGAACGATTATAAGGAAATGTATAAAACTTCCTTATCCGTGGAAATCTTAGTGTAGCTCTGCTGAGTTTGTTTTGATGTTTGTCTGTTTTTTTTTGTTGCTTTTATGGATGCTGGTTTCTCTGGGTTTTGAATGCTGTGCAACTGGCAGGATTTTTGCTCTTACGTTTTTACTTGCAGATAGTTGATTATGATGCACAGCCGTGGCAACAAGGTATTTTTATCTGTTTTTTACAACTGGGAGCAGCCGATTAGCATCTCAGAAGCATGTAGGATGTGAAAACAAGGACCATTTATCTATTTATTTACTCATCCATGTTTAGTTTTGCATGCAACATATTTTTGCAAAATCAACAAAGAGGACGAGAAAAAAAAAAACGGACTTAGTGACTTCATTAAATCACCATACTCTAAGAAAATGACAGACAAAATGGCAATGGATGAAACTGCCTGTGGAAAAATAAGTTATGCACAAATGACTTTCAGGGTTCTTACAAGACATTACTGATTTTATTTTTGAGTAAGCAAAGGACAATGGAGCTACCAACTTTTCATTGTCTTAGCAAAGTGTAGCTAGACTGTTTCCTTATTTTGATTTACAAACAAAAAACATGTTGAAAATAATTTTAAAATGTGTCATTTTGTTTTTCTTTCCTTTTTTCACCCCCTTTCATTAAAATTAGCTTCAGTTAAGGAAGAAAAATGTTCTTCAGATAGAGTTATCCTGAAACATTGGAGAGCTAGTTTAAACTTTCATTTATTTCTTTGGTTTGCAGCAGAACAACAGCGAGTTCTGAAGAGAAAAATGTATCTTTATCTTTGCAAAACAGAACAGAGAAAACAACTGGCCACTTTTCAAAGGTTGGATACTTCAACATTAAAGTCCCGATTCTGCCTGCAGACTTTGTGTGGAATGTGTGTCTTGATAACAAATCAGTTCTTTTTGAAACTTTATGTCTGTACAAACTGGCAAGTTACTGTAATCCCACAAAAATGACAAACGTAAAACTAGAAAGAATCACGAGCAAAGACGACTTAACAGCATCCGATCTGGTACAAAACTAAATGTCCTCCTTATTGACAATATTCTGCATAATAATCTTAAAAGAAAGGTACACTAAAAAAGCTAAATAGCATAGGCAAACATGATGAAAACGGCTCTGCTATCGTTCCCGTGAGAAATCAGAACTTGTAAAACTCTCTATGGATTTTAAATACCTTGATGATATTCTGCTGAACCTTCTCGTTGATGACAGCTTTGTGGCACGCCGTTTTATGGTAAAGGTCCACCACCACCTCCAAGGAGCGCTCAGCAAAGGGCACGTAGTTTAAGGCAACCCACTCTGCCTGTGGAGGCAAAAAAAACAAAAAAAACAACATTTTACATTAACCTGAAAATCTAAAATCAGAAAGAGAACATTCCCTCTTCAAAATCTGGCAACACTGAAAGCGTGATTTAAAGGCACACTTTAAGCAGGAAGGAGGAAACTTTACCGCTGCTATTAGTTTTGCCCCACGATGTTAGAGTCAAATCATCAAAGTGTGCCTTTAAGAAACAAAGAGAGCCATACTTGTGTAAAAAAAAAAAAAAAAAAAAAAGGATCACCAAAAATCACAAAGTCAACTGAAAAATGAACTCCACACGTACGGTGCACACAGAGGCGCAACCACCAGTTAGTGACAGGCAGAGAGGGGTGGAGGAGGTGGAGGGGGAGGGCAGCATGGAGTGTGTGTGAGACGCAGATGAGACACGAGAGAAAACACCGTGCGGCCCGATTCCTCGTCTGCCGCAGAGGGGAGTTCATCACCGATCAGCTTAGTGCCACTATAGATGAAGGAGGGGCGGGGTGAAGGAGGGTGGGGGGGCGGGGCTAGAGGCAGATAAAGAAACTCACCGGTGCAAACAGCTGGATCTAAAATTGGTTATCCGCGGTGAGCGGGTCCAAGAAACATAATGAGAAAAAGACTGAAATTAACCGGCTGCTTTGAAGCAGAGGAGTTGACTTTGAAAATAATTAACTGTAATGATTGTTTTTGTTTGTTTTTCCGGTGGGGGCAGAATAAGTCAGGGATATTGGAGCCAATCAGATAAAAGTGTGAGGAATCACAAATAACGCCCAACGTCTTTTCAAAACTTTGGTGCTTTACAACCAAAACCGTCAAAGTTATTTAGTTGGAATTTTATGTGAGAGACCAAAATATTTCAGTATAGACTTTGTGTATTTTTGTTTGAAACCCTTAATTTATATCTAAGGGTCAAAATAAATAACATTAAGCACCAGGCATCACACAACCCTGTGCTGTGCGGACTTTTTTAAACAGTTTTACAATACAAACTGGATTCATTGGCATTACCTTTCACAGGTAAGGATGAAAAAGCAGAATTACTTGACTTTGCAGCCAGAAACCTGCTTCTAAACAATCGAGAAATATTTCTTATGAAGCTAAATTGGCCCAAAGTAACCACTGATTGTTAGCGTAGCTAACGTTTTCATACTGTTTTCTAATGAGAGAGAGCTGATGAGAAACCGCCGTTAGAGGGGAAGTGCATTAAAGACCAGAGGATTTTGTGAGGAAAGGTCAGTCAGGACCAGAGCTGGAGCTGCTGTTCTTCAGTCTCTGTTTCACAGCTCAGCTTCACAGTGCCAGTATTCAGCTATGCTATAAAGATGCTACGAGTCAGAGCCCCAACATGCTGAAAATGTCTTTTTTTCTGAATGTGAAGGGAAAACATGTCTATTTTCTATTACACTTTTGGTTAATTTCTCTTTTATCCTTGGCTTTAGCCTGTGGACCAAGACGTCTCAGAACTCATTGGGGCTCTCCCAGTGTGACCAGCAGACTGAGGCCCTGCCTGTGGCCAGTGTTCCCAGTATAATAAATAAATGTGTTTTATTCTTTCACTTTTTGTGTATTTTTAAATATCTCAACCTGAAATATTAGTGTATTAATACAGCGTATGTAATGAAATAAAAATAATTTACTCTGTTGGAATTATTTTCACTCTTTCCTGTCAATAACAGAGTTGACATAATATTGTAATAAGTAATTTCTTTTCTGGAAAAAAGTAAGAAAAATATGTAGTTTAATGTTTGACAATGACTTTAATAAATCAGTCATTTATAAATAATATATAAAAAATAAATACAAGAAAATTAAATTTCTTTCTTGTCTTGAAATGTTAAATGTACATTAAATTATGGAATCATGTAAATGTTCTTTAATAAAACACTGTAAAAGTGTGTGTCTGTTCATTAGTGTCAATATAAAAATGATCAGGATCATTTCTATCAAATAAAAACATTGTGCTCTTTATTCAGAAATCCCCCAAAACAATTAAATAATCACATCAAAAGTTAGAAACTCTGTCTTTAGTCATTTATTTGATTACCAAATATATTAGTGTGTGTGAGAAAATGTGTCAATGACAGGTATTGACTTTAAATACTTTGTAGAACGGCACTTCCTGAAGTTCGGTCCATTTCCTTGTATTAGCTTACTGGCACAGAGGCCACATTCAATATGGCGGACGCTGTGCCGTATCGCAGCAACGGGCCGACCCGCTCTATGAGGCGTCTACGTATTCATGTCTATGGGCATGGACGATCTCACTGTACATGTAGAGGTTTACCCTTCTATTCAGATATAACCATAACTGTCAAGTGTAAACATAAAAAAATAAAAAATAAAAAGTCCTTGAGTTTGCTGGAGCAAACAAAGTTTGATACTTTACACACAAATGGAATCAAAAGTCAAATCTGTGGCACCAGCAGAGCATTCTGGGATTTGTAGTATTAGCAGCGCTTCTGCCGTCTGCTGGCTGGCTGGTAGAACTTCTTATTAAACCAGTGGGCCAAATATATTTAAATAACAGGCCAGATTTGGCCTCAGTTTGACAACTAGAATCTAAACCATTCATTGCAGCTCTGCCTGCTTGCTTGTCTGTGTGTGTGTGTGTGTGTGTGTAAAAATGTGAAAACCACTTTATGCACTGCTTTGTGTTACTTAATCACATAGAATCCATGCAGGATTTGATCTTAGTAGGACAAAATGTCGAAAAGATAATGGTGACGTGAATACTTTTGCAGAACATAAGGTTGACTGTAGAGTTAGATATCTGAACATCTTTCATCAACATCCGAATTAAATCCAATCTGGATTAGAATTTAGAAACTGGCAGTAGCCCAGAGCCCCACGTTTTGGGGAGTCACACAAAAAAATAGAAGCTTTTTTATGGTTTTCTGCATGTAATTAAACTCTCTGGCTCCATTCACATGTGGTGTTTTTTTGTGTATTGTTGGATTCTAAAAAAATTTAACACTCACATATATGAAAAATGATGACGTCATAGCACATCTTTCTGGGGCCAACGTGAAGCCATCTGCTAAATGTTTCCAATCAGCCATCCATCAATTAAACATCCCAAGGTGTAGACCTAGCTTTTAAACTTATCTCATTTGTGCGAGTAAAAGATTTTATTTACTTTTTGCGGGGTTTGGGAACCTAAATTTTCCAGAAAGAAATAGCTTACAGCTTCTAAAAAATACTCCATAAGCATGTGAGGAATAGTTTGATTGTATAGGAGGTTGGATTATAGTCAGCCTCCTTTGATGTAACAAAAACAAAAAATCCAGAACAACTGTGTGGAGGTGGCATGGTGAGTCGGAGGTCGTACCTGGTTGTATTTAGCGTTGGCCACGTGTTTGGTTTCCACCCGGCCGTACTGAGGAGGCTTGCAGGAAAACTCCACGAAAAGTAGCAGCTGCTCAAAGATGGCCGGGTACATGACCTGCAGGTTCTCAGGGCCCACACAGATGGCCTGCAGCAGGGAGGGAAGAGAGGAACAAACACCGCTGACATTCACCGCAGGACTGCATATTAGATGATGCAAACAAACAATCTTCCCCCGAAGCGGCTCTGAAAACCTGCCCTGCTGAAACCATTTCTAGCATTACTTTGTTGACTCTGAGACCTTTTAACAGTTTACTTTTTTATCCTTGATATTTGAGGCAAAAAAAAATAATAATAATCATATAATAATCCATAATTAGGGTTGCACAATTTACAATATTGCCGTAACAATGGCCTGCTTGGATTCAACTAGGGATGTACTGATGGGAACATTTTCAGCCAATATCACTATCCAATTGCTGTTATAGTTGATAACTGATATTTACTGATATGATCAATAATTGTATAGCCAATTTGAAACACCACCCCGCCCCCCAAAATAAAAAACACAACTACACAGCTTATATTGCCCCTCTAATTCAATTAAACACCCCCAAAATCATTGAAACGTTGATTGGATGTCCAAACAAAAACAACATGGTTGACCCCAGTGGCGACCACAATTGGAGGTACAGGGGGGGCCATGGCTCCCTCATAAAAAAAAAGTGCCCAAATTGTGTTATCTTTTTCCATGTAGACATAAATGTACAACATAAATAAGCAAAATTATACATTTTATTTACAAATTCTGCATGCTCCGAGTATTTTTAGTGTTTTTGATACACGTTGAATTCCCTACATGTCCAAACCAGATGTACATGTTTAGTATGGGGTGGGCATTTATCTTATCATTTATCTTGAAAACTTTCTTATAAGAATTTTGATTTATCATTATAAATTTCAGTTCTTGATGGTAGGTAAAAAAAAATAAAAAATTGACTGTAAAATTGGAAATGTTATTTTTACTATTTTCTCCACTGTTTGTTCCAAAAAAGCATTAATATTATGATTTAATGCACTTATTGTGTGCAGTATTGATAAATCAGACATTTTAAAGTAAGTGCCTCTGTAAATCGGAATAATTTTCAAGAATTATACTTGTGTTTGTAGCACTATGAATGCTACGCCTGCGGTCACAACCATAATTATCTACAAAATATGTAATAAGTAGGTTTTTTTAAAATCACAATCTCTAGTGTTTTCATAATATCCATCCATCCATCCATCCATTTTCTGTTCACCCTTGTCCCTAATGGGGTCGGGAGGGCTGCTGGTGCCCATCTCCAGCTACGTTCCGGGCGAGAGGCGGGGTACACCCTGGACAGGTCGCCAGTCTGTCGCAGGGCAACACAGAGACATACAGGACAAACAACCATTCACACACACACTCACACCTAGGGAGAATTTAGAGAAACCAATTGACCTGACAGTCATGTTTTTGGACTATGGGAGGAAGCCGGAGTACCCGGAGAGAACCCACGCATGCACAGGGAGAACATGCAAACTCCATGCAGAAAGACCCCGGCCGGGAATCGAACCCAGGACCTTCTTGCTGCAAGGCAACAGTGCTACCAAATGCGCCACTGTGCAGCCGTTTTCATAATAGCGCCACAAAATATCGTGATAAAATTAGAAATCCATATTCTCCACCACTGAGGTTTAGCAGCAGAGATGCAAAGTGTGGCAGGGACTTTTTCATGAAAGAACAGAAAAAATTCAAGAAAATTCAGATTTCACACAATTATCCCCTTCATCACGATATTCCGCAGCGTCCCAGCCCCGTGCCGCCCTACCTTCTGCAGGACATCCAGAGCGGTAAGCACGGCTTCCTGCAGGCTAGTGAGCGTGGCCTCAGTGTAGGAAGGCAGGATAAAGGGCGAGGCGTCGCTGCTTATAGGCACAGATACGGCGCCGTGGAGGATTACTCCCAGCTTCTTCAGGTCGTCCATGCTGAAGTTAGCTTTGATGTGCTGGTAGAGCGCCGGGAAAATCTGGATCAGTGCCGTGAGGAAGGGCTGGCTCGGGATGAAGGCCAGCTTCTCGGCCGGGCCGCTGGGGGGCCTCGTGCTCTCCGTTCCCGCTCGGTACCATGTGTTCCACGCGGACCACCACAGCGTCGAGTCCTCCAGCGCGGACTCCTCCCCTGGCGGCGGCGCCTGCAGCTCAGCGCCGTTGTACCTCGTCAGCCGCTCGACCAGCGAGTCTGAGCGCACCAGGGGTCTGCCGGGGCCGGAGGCGGAGAGCGGGTCGATCAGGACCGGGGGCACGCCCATGGCGGCGAGCGCGTCCCCTGCTTTGTCCGAGTCTTTGACCGGCGTGACGATCTGCAGGATTTCTTGGAAGCTCTTGAGAGCTGCTAGCGAGACCTCGTTGTTTTTACTAAGGGCGGCCGACTGGATGTGGTTCAACAGAACCTCCCAGGCCTCAAAGAAATCCCCTGCAGAAACACGACGAGACGATCAGAACCAACAGGAAATGGCTGTAATTACTAGGGGTGTCCCGATCTGAAATCAGCTATAAAAAAAGTGTATCGGATTATATCGGCCTGCATCTCAAATCTCTGATAGAAGCACGCCGCTCCAGCATTTAGTCCGCCCCAGCATTTCTATCCAGCACACAGACCCATTGGTTAACCATAAATAGGTAACTTATTCTAAAACTATTGTCCTCTGTTTAAGTAACATCACTATTTCTAATAGATTTCTAATGTTCCACACTACAAGATAAGTAATATAAAATGTCTGATCTGTGTTCATATCGTATCGGGTCAATATTGGTATCGGTCGACAAGCAAAGCTTCAATATCGGTATCGTATCAGAAGTGAAAAAGTTGTATCAAGACACTTCTGAAGATCACCAATACTTTCATATGAGGCTTTTGTGAAACGCATAGCATCTGTTGCAGGCTCACCTAGTTGCTGGAGGAGATACCGCCTCATGTTGAAAATGCGAGCCACCCCGGCTAGCGTCAGCACCCACGTCTCTGCCCACTGCTTTTCGGCAGTGTCACGAGAGTGGTGGATGAGGATGTTCCCGCCCCCAGACTCGATCTTCTCCTTGTCCGCTGTGGTGGATGACGTCCTCACACAGTCCAGTAGCTGGAACAAAACCTAAAATACCAAAGAAAGATGCTAAAGAAGAGGCAATCAAAGGAAAAAAAATGCATCTGTTTGCTTCAAATTTAAGATCAGATACTTCGTCAAGGTATAAATGAACTAAGAGAATGTCAATGCTGCTAAATTTAAAGTTGTTCTGATCTCTGTGCAGAGCTTTTTTTGTTGTTGATAAAAACAAAAACACACACCGCTTAGCCTGGCGGGGGATACATAAAGCCTGGTGGCCCGCCAGGCTTATAATACACTGGGGGAACCTTGCTGCCTGTTACCTTCCAGACCACGATGTGCCACGTCGGCTGCTGCAGCAGGGTCCCGTGGGCGGCGATGGTGGAGAACAATGTCTGGCCTGCGCTTTTGCGTACAGCGGGCCGCGGGTCGACGCACAGCTCGCCCAGTTTGGCGTACAAACACAACCACAGGCAGTCGAAGGGAGGAGCGGGGTGGAACGGCCTGTTCAGGGTCTCGCCCATCTCCAGTGCCTGCTTCTGCAGCGCCTCCTCCTCTCTCTCCAGCTCCTGGGTGATGGCCTCCCCTCTTTGGAAGAAGTAGTCGGAAATGTTCCACTGTGGATGAAAATGGAACGGAGGACAAAAAGGGGGATTTATCTCCTCGTCATGACGCGAGGAAGTGCATCGTTCACTGAACGTGGGAAATGATGAGTGAAAGTTCACCAGCAGGCCGATGGAAGTAAGGCTGATGTTGAGCTCCTGGTTCTGAAGGCCGAAGCTGCCGGCCACATCCACCACAATCTGGAGGCACGTGCAAGGCATCGTGGGGAGGAAGTCGGTCACCACCAACTGCAGGCACTGGAAGGCTGTTCGAATCAACGATTCGCTGAAAAAAGAACAGGAATCAAAGGTTTGTCTCAGTAAAACACCAGCAGCCGACCGCCACCGCCGTGTCTGTTGCTCTTACCCTTGATCGTTGCGGATAGCTCCGATGACGCCCAACACGAGGGGCCAGCCGGGGCCGAGGCTGTCGCCCTGACTCTGCAATATCTGAAGGACGCACTCCAGCTGTTTCTGCCGAATGTCGGCGTGTAACACGTTGGACAGCTCCTTCAGGGGGTTCAGCAGCAGCAGCTGCAGCCGCTTTGGGAAGAGGAAGAACATGACTAGGGCTGAAACGATTAACTCATTTATTAATCGATTAATCTATAAATTGGACATAAAGACTCAAAAAAGCCATTTACTGGCAAAAACAACATATTAAGGGGAATACTTTATAGGTTATATAGGAAATCTGCAGAATGTGCAAATTCTTCTTATCCGATTAATCGTCAAAACAATCTGTAGAATAATCAATTACTATGATAACCGTTAGTTGCAGCCTTGCACATAAAAAAACGGTATTTGATTTGCAAATCTGCAGTTTAAAAGCCGACAGGTGCGGTCATAGCAATGCCACAAAATGATTTTCCCATGTCCCCTTGAAATAAAATATACAAGTATTAGAAGATTATGAAGCAAATAATAATGTTGAGGATTGGGTACTTGTATTCAAAGTAATGAATACATTTGAAGGGCCTGCCTGAGGAATGTGACAGAGGTCCGCCAGAAGTTACATGAATGAGCAGAGGTTCCTGAACACTGGAAAGCTACATAGCTACACAGCTTTTTGCACCAAACTAATGAAAATAATAGATTAAAAACATAAAAATCTTTGTTGTTCAGTTCATATGTTTTTTCAATAGCTTTGCAGCAAGAAAAGTTTTTCGATTGAAAATCTTGCTCATTTTTCTCAAAATATCATTAATTACAGACACTAAGGGGTTTTGACGTATTAAGTTTGCAGAATAAATGTACAAAACCCCCACAAATTATGAAAAATCCACAAAAATGGGCAGATATGTCTTACAGAATCAGCCTAAAATATAACTACAATATATAGCTATGATGGCGAAATGCACCCACCCACATCGACTATTAATATCAATATGTTTCTCTATGTGTTTTACAGCTCTATTCTTTTGCACAGTTGTTCTGTCCTGCCTTAATAGTACCGCCTGTATCTGCTTCAGCGAGGTAAAGGTCACCAAGTCTCACAGCACAAGATGAGGGTGACATTTCTTATCTCGTTCTCTCGCAATTGGCAGACACGGCGTGCTCGTCATGGTTACTATGTGACAGCGGAGACTTTCTAAATGTCAGCATCACAAACAGCCAATTTGAAGGACAGGAGCAGAAAAAAGTGCATAAGTACAGTCTAGGAAAATTGTGTTTTTTTTTTGTTTGTTTGTTTGTTTGTTTCTCCACAAAGTTTGACATTATTTAGTATAAAAACTTAAAAAGAAGGGTGAAAAAAAAAGAGCGTTTTTTTGAGTGTGTGATCAACCCTACCTGATTTTGGGCAAGCGGAGGGTCGTGTTTATAGGAGAGCCCAGCTTTAATTAGCGCCGTCAGGGCCTCAGCCCCCCACTCTCTCATTCTGGAGTTTGGGTGCTGGCAGACCTACAAGAGACACGAACACAGCATTCGCATAAAAGATCAACCTGCGGCTGCAAACTAGGTTGTTGCAGACGAGGCAACGTTGGGAGTGTGGATACACATGGAGAGGCCTGGATGAGTAGCAGAACAAACACACTGCTGGATCTACCTTTGTAATTGTAAACAGGCAGACATTTTTGTTTTAGAAATGAAATGACAAATTTAGAATCCAGATGATCCATGTGTATCATTTTGTGTCCACAAAAAAGCTCAACATTTTAATCACATTCTGCATTTGGAAAATTAAAAAAAAAAACATGGTAAATGTATGAATCTTAACATAGTTTCTTCAAACTATGAAGGAATTTGAATAAGCGCACAGGGAAAGATTTAAGGGAGGCAGACTTTGAAGGTGCAGATGTAGATTCGTGCTGTGTGATGAATCAGATCAACACTGCAAACAAACTGCGGACACATTCTGACATTCAGCGCCGTCTCGGATCCAACATGTTTATGTTGGACAGCGAGAGAGAGAGAGAAGTAGAGAAAGAGAGAGACATGAGGGGAAAAAAATAAACGAGAAAAAGAAGTGTTTCAAAAAAATCTGAGCTTACCTTCTGCAAAACAAACGTGTGCAAAAGAGAGGGGGAGATAAGGAAGATGTAAAGAAACCTTTCAAAACTCAGACAGATGTCCAAATGTAGAAATGTTACTCAACACCTCTGAGCCATTGCATATTTTGTCACGGTACAACTATAAACTTTAATGTAGTTTATTGGAACTTGATGTTTATGTTAACTGTGTTTTCTCCACAAAATTCACAAAAAGGTTGCTTCAAAATAAAAACAAAAACTATTTTAAAACCACATATCACCTTTGTTCCACTTCACAGGAACTTTGTGCTGGTCTTTAACATAAAATCTCAACAGAGGTCATTAAAGGTCGTGGTTTTACCATGACATAGTGTGGAAAGAAATCAATGAGTACTTCCTGCATTGCTTCGCAGAGCAAAACATAAACGGTATTATGGGTTTACATTTGTTTGAAAATATTTGATAAAATGTACAATTTATTGATATACAAGTAGGGATCTGAAAATTTGGGCCAATACCAATATCCGATATTTATGTAGCGGTTATTTTATGCCTCATGTATATTAAAGGTACATTTCTATAAATACAAAAAAGAAGAAAAAGCATAAAAACCCACCATACTGCTGACGTTGCTAAAAAGTCAACAACTCTGCACTGACTCATTATCACACAGCCACACAAAAACAACCTCTAAATTACCTCAGACACGTACACTGATGTCAACAAGAAGGCAGAAACATTGGTTATTAATATCTGCCCAGGTACAAAAAATGACTAAAATCGACCGATAACCATGTTGGTACTGATATAGTATATCACAAACTAATGCATACAACTTCTAGCAGCCTTCCAGTCTGTCAATGTGAACATAGGGCATTTTAAGCAAAAATTAATAGAGCTTTTTGCTTCTGTTGTTGCAGAATTACTTTTTGTGAAAACGTACCATAAGATCATTTTGTTTCAGCTGGTATATTTGTAGGGGGAAATACATTCCTGCTGTACTACATCTATTGCACAGGTTTATAATGAAATTTTTCCAGCAACTGTTTCCCACTAAGCGTCTTGACCTATTTTTAACCGTCATTAGCGAGCGGGTTTAACGCGGGTAAAGGTTACCTCTAACAGGTGTCCTGTCAGGGGTCTCCACAGGATCTCAATGCGGTCCATGTTGACGAGGCCCGTCTCCAGCAGCTTAGCGACGGCGAACAGAGACGGCTCCTGAACAACGGAGAGAACAAGACGTGTGACAATATCAGACGTGAGGCAATGCAGATGTGAGTTTCTATTTTAACCAGTGCAAACTCAAAAACAGAAAATATTGGCGAGTTGGAAAACTTTTCTTGCCTTATTATTTCCATAAGCCATTTCCATGGCCTCCAGAGAGAGGGAACAGAGTGCGTTGATTAAATGATGCAAAGACACGTCATCGAGGTACCTAATAAAAAAAAATATATATATATATTTTAAAATTGTTTTACTTTAATAGTAAAAGGTAAACTGTAACTATAAATGTGAGCAGAGGTGGGCATTTATTGTATCATTTATCATTTATTGAATTATGATAAGAATTTTGATTTATAGTTGTCACAATAAATTCCAATTAATTGTATAAAATCCCCCAAAACTGTCCGAATTGTTCATTTTACTATTTTTTTCACACTGTTTGTTCAATAAATGCCAATAAATTTTAAAATTGGACTAAAAGCAGTTACGAAATTCATCTAGTTGATATAAATCACATTTCTTTGTGTTACTGGTGTCCTAAAGAAGCAAGTGGGAATGTTTTTCAACAGCAGTATTTGTGTTTGTGGGGCTAGAATTGCTGTGACACGCAGTCAAAATCACACAGTTACCTAAAAATAAATAGTTCTTGTCATCACTTTTATTGCCATCACAATAGTACCACTAAATATTGTGCGAAAACTTTAAGTTCATATCGCCCACCTCTAAATGTGATGCTGATTAGCTGAAAAACATATTAAAATTATACTAAACTCAATACTAAATTTGATTAAGACAGCTTTGAAGATTGAAAAATTCTTACTGTGAGCTTTCAAATAGTCGGGACAGGATGTTGGAGATGACGGGCAGATCTGTCATGACTGCTGTGGTCAGCACCTGTTTAGATTCACTGTCAGTTAGCTCACCATAAAAGGTCGAAGCAAAAATTACGCCACCTGCAAACAAAACCTCCGGGGCCAGAACTTTATCCAGGAGCAAGAATAGTTTTCTGGGATCAACAGAGATTCATTTTGCCAGATATGAATTTCCTCAGGATCTTTTAATCTTCTAGGCCGCATTTCCTATTTATCGGTCATTTATGTTGACTGCTCCTGATGTTAGCATCTACCCCACACACAGCTGTCGCCCCAGATAAAGCAGTAGAAGTGGAGAAAGTTATTTCTCTATGTGAAAAAGAAACAAACAGAACTCACCGTACTCGGTCCCTCCACGGCTCGCCCCGGTTTCAGGGCTCCACCCACTGCTGGTTTTAGCCCCAGGATCCAAACTAGATGCTGCGAGAGAAAGAAAAAAAAAAGCTGTCAAAGTTGATCCGACACCATCCATCACAAAACGGGTTCACAAAATAAAACAATGGAGATGTATGTCTCCATTGTTTTGTTTGTACAAATATAAAAGGTATGTAAAGCGCTCAACTCCCTAATCAAATTACACAAGTCTGAGTGACGAGGCGCGTCGTACCTGGAGGGTAGCCAGCACCAGCTGCCACGACGTCCCCAGCACGGCTCCGTGGCAGTGAGCCAGGTTCAGCAGCGTCCTCATGCACTGGATGTTTTTGGCAGTCAGCTGAAATAAAAGCGAGATATTTACATGATTATTTACACCGTGACACGTTTAGCAGACACCTAAAACTAGCTAGAAACAATCTGAAAGAATGGCACGTTGGAAAGACGGCACGTGATCCGTTTTCACTGCTGTAGTTAGACTCGATAAAACATTTTGCTGGATGATAAATTGCAATAAACGATAATACTGTTGTTTTGAGAACTTTTTCGAGTAATATATTGATAAATGGGAAAAAATAATGCAAGTTCGCCCTCTCAAAGACGAATAAACTTTAATTTAGTAAAGATCACTTGGCACTGGAACTGGAAGACGTTTTAAATACCCAAAATAAAAAACAACCAAGAACAATAAATACAATGGAAATTTAAAAAAATTAAAATCACACACATCTGAAACCATTAAAAGAAATTGATTATGATGTTTCTGTAAACAAAATTGCCCTTCAAATTGTTAATCATGAAAAAGAAAATTATTGAGCAATTGCCTTCCTGCTGTTAATGGTAAATAACTATTTAAATTTTGAAACATTAGGAGTCATAAACAAGCCTTTAATATTAAACAAAATGATTATTAGTTGCCATTTTTACCATTTTATATTTCTAGTGTTACTGAAAAGAGCAGACCGCTTTTGTTAACATAGATTTCCAAAAGGCTGTCAACATTTCTTTCTCCAGAACGTCCTGTAACACGTTGAGATTGAAAACTTAAAAGAATAAAGTGGAGCAACTTTGCAGAACTATGTTGGTATTATGTTTTATTTTGTGGAATGGAAAAGGTAAAAACATTTTCTGTGTAAGATAAATAAATGTATGAAATTGTTTGGTAAGAAAGAAAAGGATAATTGTTCAATTGAAAAAATTTGTTAATCGGTTAATTAAAAAACAAAAAACGTATTAGTGGCAGCCATCAACAAATTCTAAGTGCTTTCATTTTCTTTTGAGAAAACTTTTGAGTTTGTAAACTTTGCTTAAAGTCAGTTTAGGTCCCCCTCCCCTTTTCTTTAAAAATCAGTTATGCAGATAAGCGATTCTATCTTTTTTTTAACTTTTTAAAAATTTATTTAAGCTGCAGAGAACTGGACTCGACCAGTTTTGCTCATTAGTTTTGGAGAGAAGTGCTCCATTCTTAACAGCAACAGCTGAACTTTTGGGAAATTTTCTTAGAGCCCAAGTGGCAAAATTAGCTTTGATTCAAAATAATAATAATAATTGAAAGAACAACAACTTCTGCACAGATTTAAAATATCAAATGTGCAAGTGCGTCCTCACCACCACGGTGCCTTGCGGCTGAGCGGTGAGCGGCTGCCCGACGGCCACCACCTGCTGATGAGACTCACTGGAGGGGCTGATGATCTGCACGCTCTGGCCCTGGATGGAGTAAGCTGTGGAGAACACAAGCACACACGCTGCAGCTAAGACTTCAAGTGATGCTCTGCAAAACGCACAAACAGGCTTTGTAAGAAGCAAATAAAGAAAAACTTTCCAAAGCAAAACTCCAGTGTTTACTTGGAAAGCTTGGATCCACTGAAAATCCAGACTTAATTCAGTGGATTTGTTGTAAACCAACAGTAGTTGGCTTGAGAGCGTCTTTTTATGTGTGTGAAAAAGGTTTGTGGGGAACCTTTGCTGGAGAGGTTGGAGGTGTTGCTGCTCAGGACGGTGAGAGCGTAGTGGGGCGGCAGAGAGGCCTTGCAGATGGCTGTGATGAAGGCGTCGCGAGGCGTGACCAGGCCCAGGCGACCGCACAGCGACGCCATGGTCATCTCTGCCTTCAGGATGTTCTCAGTCGCCGTTTCGTCGGTGCTGGAAATGTTGCGCGGGGAAAACAAGAGGGAAGCATAAACATTTACTGAACTTGATGTACGTGGTTATCATCATTTATAAAAACCAGACTACGTCTTACAAGTCCCAAAATAAAAACCAAAAAAAAAATGCAGAGGAAAAAGATATGCATAAGTTGCTCTGGACTACCAAACTATGAAAAAACCCCACACAAACTTGACTTATAGTCCAGAAAATACAGTAATTCTAAACTAATGCTAACTTTTCCACATTTTGTGTCACAACCACTAACGTGAGGTCATTGTATTTAATTTTTTGGTGAAGGTCTGACATAATTATTTTCCTGTCTGTGGATCAGACAGGAAAATAGGTAATCGATCATTGGGCCGGGACTCGAACCTGTGTCAAAGACTAATGCCTATGCATGAGTCACACGCTTTACCACTGCGCCACCCAAACTATGGCATAATTGTTAAAAGCAAAGTACATGTGAATTTCCACATTTTCTCCAAATAAAAATCTGTGTAGCATGTAATTCTATCAACCCCCACCGAGTGAAAACTTTGTACAACAATCCTTTGATGTAATTAAACCTGCAGGGAAAGGTTAAAGTGTTTTTGGGATGTCTTTGCACATACAGTACAGACCAAAAGTTTGGACACACAGTTGTGTCCAAACTTTTGGTCTGTACTGTATACAGACAATTACAGTATAATAATATATTTTGGTTGAAAATGTGATTGTGCAACAATGGGTGTACATTTCATTCCATCTTCATCCATCTTTCCCATCAACTGACTGGTTTCCCTGAACCCGAAAACAAAACAAACGCAAGTCAAGCTTCTAGCAAACCCGCTTTTACAATTCTCTATAAAATGATGCACTACGCTTTGTCTAGCAGATAAAATCCCTTGATGTGACACTTTTGATGTGTTGTCAGGAAGCGTTCTGCATCTTATTTATTATCAAGCTATACAAGCTCATCCTCAGAAAATCAAGCAGAGGATTATTTTCTGTTTGAATAACTAACAATATTTTTTTCTTACCTTGCGTCTAGCAGCAAAGACAGGGCAGCCAGGAGACCACACCAGCTGGCGTTGACCATCTCCTCCCAAACCAAGTGGGCCCCTGAACAGAAAAACGAGATGCTAACTGGACTTTTAATTGCTTTGGGAAATTAAGAGATTTCTGTATTTCTATTTCATATGTCACTCAAAGTCATACAAGCATATTACTGACAATATAAGGTTACAGAAACGTTTGTTGAAACCTTTTAGTCAAAACTCTACCTGTCCACCAGTGTTGTAGTCAAGACCACCTAACCCGAGACTAAGACAAGACCAGCATGTATCGAGACCGAGACAAGACCAAGACCAGCGCCCCGCGCTACATGACACAATAAAATGTGAAATATGATCAAAATTGCTAATTACATTGACCTGAAAGATTCACACTCTCATAAAACCACCTAGATATTAAATACTTAGAACTGAAATAAATTTAACCAATATTAAAAGTAGAACAAACTCTTTGTTCTGCTTATCTAAAAAGATAACGCCCTGGGCATTTGCCCATATAATTCATGTCAGAAATCACCACTGTCTGCACCATTAAACATAGCAATTGAGCCAATGCCCTGAAACAACGCTCAACTATGAACACTGACCAATGAGCAACAAGCAAGTAACCAACCACAAGGCGTTCACCATGACTGCTCTCACCCTCTCTCCCACTGCATGAAGCCAGGCAGTACAATGCTGTAATGTCTCCCATCATGGCAGACATTACAGCTGCCACTTTGAACGAAAACAATCAAAGAGCAATGCGCATGCTCTGCGTGCTCTTTTGTTCTTGTGTTTTATTTATTTGCTTTCGTTCTTGTGTTTTATTTATTTGCTAATTAAATAAATATCAATGTATATAATTGCATAAAATAATGATAGCTACTGCAGTGTACGCAGAGCATTACAATAACAAAGAACGGCTCTCAGTGAGGCTCCAGTCCTACCTTCTTAGTAAACAGAAGTTCAGAAGATTCCCGATTGTTCGTGAATGTCACATCTGCAGACTTTTGGACACAGTGTTGTCCCATATCTGCGACACGTTAGTCAACACCTCCGCACAATAATTCAGTGCAGTGAGTGACTTTTTTCATCACAAATGCTTACGTGTCTCTGTGCAGCTAGCTTCGCTAACATCACATCAACAGAGCTTGCCTTTCTTTGAGCTTCTTTTCCAAGTGACGAAAAAAGTTAGACGTAGCCCCCACCGTCTGTGAAAGCGAAGTGCTGCTGAATTAGCTGTCGGATTTTTTATGATTAATGACTTTATGCAACGCACTTCTGTTACTGACGATCAGACAGACATCTTCTGCCGCTCAAAGAAACCACTGCGCATGTCTTGGAGCGCCGCGAGCGAGTGAAAGGTGGGGACAGTAACAGAAACACGTAATTGGTAAGTCACGTTATTGCTTGGATTTTAATCGGTGCGTTTTGCATCCAGTGAAAACAAACATGTTAACAAATGAACTGGACAGTATGCTGTAAGTTTAGGGACATTTCCACAGTTGCGGTCTTGAAATAAAATCCTGAGTCCTCAGCGCCCGAGACAAGACCGGTCTCGAGTACTACAACACTGCTGTCCACATTTAGTTGTCACATTTAACACAAATATTAGAGGAAGCTTCATTTTCCTTGTTTTTCCCCAGTGACTATTCCTACCTGGCTCTGGTTTCCATTCCTGCTCAGGGTGAGTCTCCCTGAACTCTGCAGCTGCCTCCTCCTCTGTGGTCAGCTCTCTTTCGATCATGGAGGTGATGCCCCTCACCAGGTCCAGCAAGGCGCTGAAGGCCACCGACATGGCGTAGCCCTCTGGGATGGACGGAGGCTCCACCTTGTCCAACATCTCCAAGCTGGGTGGGGGAGAACATCAAGACCAAATCAGATGTGAAAACTCTAAACATCTGACTTCACTCCAACAAGTTTGATTTGATTATAGCAAATTTGTTAATCTGTTGTGGTTAATTAGTAATTATAACAATTTAGTGCAGAATAACACTGTAAAAATAAGAAAAATCAAGTCAACAAGCGTAAACATTTGTATGGTCGCCGCTCAGGTCAGATTTTTTAATATTTAAAATTAGCTACTTAAATTGTAAGATGATGGCAATTTTTCAAGATGGCTGCTGTTTACAGGCCTTTTAAACCATTTATTGCCTTAAAATGTTACCCATTTTCATGACTTCAATGAATTTTATGCCACATCACATGTTTTCTATATTGGTTATCCTGCTCATACAACTTTAAAGTAACAATATGTAGCAAAATCAGAAACTGAGAACGTTGCTGTTTGCGATTCTAAAAACAGTCGTCAACTGGAAGATGATGAAGATGTGTGACACAGACTGAGAGACAGTCGTCATTATGGTCAGCATTAACTTCTGCAAATAGTTTTCTTGTATTAGTGATATAGTTTTAGCTTCTGTTGATTTTCTAAATGTATTTAGCGGTTTAGCGTAAATGGAGCTCAGATTCTTGTTAGCGAATTCGTGGCTAGCGAACCTAACTGTTTGGTTAGGCGTGACCACAACTGGTAACAACTGCTGCTGATTTTAGTGCAAATATATGTTCTCCAATACGATCATTTTGAAAAATGTCCACAAGAAAAAGAGAAACAGGATATCAAGGAAAAATATATTACTTCTATGATTCAAAATGCAAACAGTAATTTTAGAGCAAAAATGTATTTTTCATGACATCCATGGTGACTATTATGAAAAATAAGAAAGTATCTATAAATGTGATTTCTATGGGTACAATTATGTATGTATGATTTGACACAAAAACCCTTCAATTGTGATAAATATTGCCAGTTTTAGTGCAACAATAAATTTCCCTTGATGACCACGGCAGCCATTTTGAATTTTTCGGTGGCTAACAATTGTTTTTTCAAACAAGCAAGCTATTGGGAACATCTGTAGCTAATTAGGTTCTTGTATCTGCATGTGAAAGATTCTGCTTAAATATTCAATTATCCGCTACACTACTAGTGGAGTTTCACTATAATCATAAATAACATCTGTATAGAACAAATGTTGTCAGTTTCAAAAGCAAAATGAACGTTTGAGTAAACATGAAAGGAAACCCTTACTAGGTGGCCTTGGCGCTGCCCTGGACACTAACAGTCATGAGGGGGATCCAGGTGCCGCGGTATTCAAACGCAGCCTGTGTAGTCAAGGTGCCGCTGCCCCCTCCTGTACCCGGAACCCCCTGAGCCGTGCCCAGGGTCCCTGAACCTGACCCACCTAGAGGGGAAGAGTGAAGAAAATAGAGAAAAAAAAAAAGAAAAAAAAAATGAACTTCCTACAAAAGCAGTTTTATTTAAAGCATTTCACTGTTTCAAAAAGACGATTTCTAACAGATTTTCCATTTAAAATGCACCTACATTTATTTTATAAGATCAAATTTCAAAGGTCTTTTAACACGTTTTTTTTTTTTTTCTTTAATATTCAGTACCAACTCAACCATGAAGGTAACTAACCAGCAGGCGCACTGACAGCAGCAGCGTTGCCAGCGTTTGGGACAATAAAAAGGGACTGAATGAAGGATCCCAGAGCGTTAACGATATCTCTGAACACCTTGGTGGAGTGCTGCTTCATGTCGTAAGACTGACAGAAAGAACTGGAGAAGGGGAAAACAAACAAAACGCTTTGTTAAAAACACACAAAACAAGGGCAATTTGAGCAAAATGTGAATTCTCGAGGACATGAAAACGAGGAAGAAAAAAAAAAGAAATACAAATTCCTCAGTGCAGTGGCGCCCCCAGAGAATTTCAATAAGGGTGGCTAGACCAGTCCAGTAAAAATAAACTAAAAAATATATATTTTTATATGTATATTAATACATTTTTAATGCTATTTTTAAATTACCGTATTTTCCGGACTATAGAGCGCACCTCACTATAAGCCGCACCTACAAATTTTTTGAAAAATCAAAAACAAAAAACTGGAAACGTACATATATAAGCCGCACCGGGCTATAAGCCACTGGCACCTCCGCCGCTCTCGGTTTTCCACAAGGATGCAGCAGAGGGCTGCGTCTTTAATCTGCTATTAAGGATGCAGCCCTGCGTCTCCAACGCCGAACCACAGGTTTGTTCACGCTGAGCTTACGTGCAGCGGCTCCATTTCCCTCCTGTACTGTAGCTCGATAAAAGCTGAATCTTTTCCTTCGAGTGGTTTTCATGATGAGGGGGTATGAATTTGAAGACATTTCTCCGTCGTGCCTGCTGCTAGCATGTGCTTGTTCTAAATGAAAATCAGCGTTTTCTTCTTTGATTTCCAATTTTGACTTCCAACAATTCACTTCCTGCTAAAGAGCCCCCGGTGGTTGAAGAAAAATCCACAGAAAAGCCGCACTGGGCTATGAGCCGCCTGGTTCAAAGCGTGGGAAAAATGTAGCGGCTTACTGTATAGTCGCTTATATTATATCCCAAAAAATACGGTAATACATTTATTTATTCATTTATTGGGTTTTACATTAATGTTTTGATTGAAGAAAATGACTCTGTGTGCCTTTCTATGACCTGGACATTTTTTCAAGATGGGGCCACGGCACCCTTTGGACTCCCCAGTGGTCGCCACTGATTGTCAGGTCAGAAAGATAAGGAACAGGATAAATTTAAATGAAATAAATGAATGCGTATAGATAAACGCTTGTTTACCATAGTAAATGTGGCTGCACACACAGCCTATGGACTGATTCTACAGCAACGGCTCGGAGCCACTGAGGCTTTTCCCCGTCAAGAAACTTCACCAGCAGAGACAGGAAGATCTCACATTCAGTCACCTGTGAAACAGACACAAACAAACAGGAACATTTCACACATAAACACTGGTTTTAAAGGAATTAAAATACATCAATTCATCTAAGATCACCAATATTTACTTTGCACAACCATTCATTCATCCTCCATTGTTGTATTCATTTTGGGCTTCTAATGCAGAACTGATCCTTATCAAGGTGGACAGATGTATAACACAGAAACCGAAGGAACAAACGATGCTGGTCGCATTTAGAACTTTTAAATTAACGGGTCCAAATTCTAGCTTTTTTGAAAGAGCTAATGTTGCACTTTGTATCAAAAATCAAAGACATGAGTGAATAAGGATCATGATGTGCTCAGAAATAATCCATCTGGGATCAGGTTTGGTAAACTGAGTCCTTACCAGTAAGCTGTAGAAGTGTTTAATGAGGACTGAAACCACTCGCAGTAGCCGCATGCAAATGGGAAAATAGGGTTTCTCCACGGGTGCCGGTGGAGCGGCAGCGCCGGCGCCCTGCCGGAACTTTATGTTGGGCGAGAAGAGCTTGATGACAAGAGGGCACACCCTCTCTTTCAGCAGGAAGCTGAACTCCTGGTGCTTTGGGGGACATTGAGCAAAATTAATCTCGAAACACAGAAATAACATCTTAATTTAATACAACAAGAGAGAGTGCGTACCTGTAAGAAAACACCTGGGAAATCGTTCAAAACCGACTCCAGCAGCTCCAGGCCAAACGTTCGGGTCATTTCTGTCATTCCCACCAGCCAGTAGGGGGCGTCAGCGTTCACCAACTGGCACAGGTCCTGCGGGCAGAAGCATCCAGTACAATAGAGAGTTGTATCCAACTTGCAGAAACAGTGCACTGACTTAGCTCTGGTGGGAGAATAAAGATCCTCACACACAGAGGGGCATTGTGGGTAAACAACAACAGGCAGAGAGTAAGAAAACAAGGAGCCATTGAGGAAATTCTGACAAGACTAAGAGCTTTAAGATCCACATAATTATGATGATAAAATTAGACATTTTGACTTCTTTCTTTAGATTACAGATAATCTCAAACACTCCTGACAGAGGTGGGTGGAGGACTGCTGCCTCCTGGTGGACTAACCTGAAACAGCATGTATGCATCCTTGGCGCTGGGTCTCAGGGTACTGACAGAGCGCCGGTTGGTGTTTCCCTGGACGGGAGGAGGCTGCTCTGCAATGCCTTTAATCCAGATACAGAACATGTTTACAACATTTAAGCCACAACAGCTTTTAGATCCAAGCAGGAAAAACAAAATGTTAAAATTCAGAGCTACGTCTCCTTAAAGCAACAACAATAGCAAATCCGAAACTATATCTTTGTTCTGACTATTTTTTTTTTTTTATCATGCAGACCTTTGAATCTCTCGTCTTCGGCGACCATCCTCTCAAAGACGACGGTGACGACTTGTCTGACGGTGGCGGCCGCCGTGTTGTTGGTGATGTTGTCCTTGGTGAAGTGGAGACGGAAGCACAACACGATGGCCTGAAAACGACGCGGGAGACTCTTCAGAGATGTGAAACATGTACATCAATGCATAGGCCTAATCAGCGCTACACCACTTTAGCACTTCCAGGAAAAGTCCAAGCAGCATTTGTGGCGCTGCGCATCAAACTGAGAAACGTTTTATTTTCCTGGGTTCACACCAAACAACTGGTTGACACATCTAAAGGTTGTTAACCACTTGAGAACTCCAACACGCTGCTGCTCTTTGCTGTTTTATTGACTGTTGTTTTGCCTATTCTGAATGGTGACAATAATAGAAATAATCGTGTGTGTGTGTGCGCGCGTGAGTGTGTGTGTGTCAGGGTGTAACAGGAGAAGAAGATGTTTAAATAGAAATTCCTAAAAATTTTGATCAACTTAAAAAGTAAAATAGATAAAACTGCGTCAGTAACTGAAAGAAGATCAGAAAGCAGGATAAAAGAAAGAAAAGATGGATGAACAGATGGACAGATCAATGACTACAGAAAAAAAACTATGACAGAAAAGTTGTATGAACTGACGGATGGATGAAAGAAAACATGGGTGGATAGATGGACAAAAGATAAAATGGATGGAACGATGGACGATCAAAAAGATGGACGAAATAAAGACAGATGAATGGATGGACAAACAGCTACATAAAAGAAAAGATGGATGGACGGACAGACTGACGGATAAAAGAAAAGCTGGACAATGAATGGATGGATATCTTTAGCATGGCAGCTAATACTTGTAGCCAGCTCTGTGAATTTAAACTTCATGCTTAGATTAGATTTAGAGCCTAAATGATATCGAGTACTTACAGGGGCAGACACCAAAAACTCAAAAAGCTAAATTTATTCAATTAATTATCAAAATAGTTTTGGCAACTGATGACTAAGTCGAGGATGAAAGTGAAAATTATTCACATCAGAAATAATTGAAGATAGGGTACGCCACCTTCACATCAGGGTAGAGTAAAAGAAGGAGGCTTATGTCATGATTGTGTTGACCTTTTACCTTTGAGAGGACATCATCATGAACAACCGTGTTGGTGGTCAGCAGGACCAGCACCGTCTGTAAGAGTTTCAGCTCCTCCAAACCGTTCTCCATCAGCTGCCAGAGCATGTTGATGATGTTCCCTGCAGCCGCCTGGCGCATGCACAAAAACAACCAGAGCAAACGTTACACTTTGGTGCCAACATGTCTGCACATCGGCACATGAACTGCACGCTTTATGCAGGACCCGCCATGTTCAGCAGCAGTGGGAGCAGCTGCTTCCTGACGCCAGCGACAAAACATCAGACACCAGATTTAGCCATCTGTAAAGGCTGATGCTGACACCAAGTGACACTGCATGTCCTTTTATTTGACACACAATTTTTTTTTTAAAGTCTATATGTATTGTGAGATCCAATTAAACGATCGACCTCAAAACCCAAATGAGAAACAAAGAAAAAAACAGATTTTTTTTTTTCCTTTTGCAGCATTCTCTGTAAAAGGTATCCTCAAGTTTAATCTATTTATTTAGATCAATAAATATCAGATCAAGATTTTTTTTTTTGTTTGTCCTGAGAGGAATGAAATCTTATATTTCTATCAAAGAACCTGAAGCATCTCTACTATGAAAACATCAGCGTCCAGATAATTTGGCAGATTTTTAATCAGTCCAGATATCGAAAACGATTCCAAATCAAGAGTCGATGCAACGTGCCCAATCGATGACGGTAGATCTCTTATGTCTCATTCTCTGATTTCATGTCATGCTTAATTATAATTTTACATTATATTTAGCGTACCTAAATGCGCTTTATAAATCATTTGAAAGAAGGTTGGATGTTTATTTGTAAATGTTTGACCAAGGTAGTCAACCTTTTGTTTTTGTCAGTTTCTGTTTCCTTAATATTTATTTTTACATTAGTTGTGGCACTGACTGAACAAATTAAAGTTGTGTTTTTACATGTTTGACCAAGCTGGTTGTGCAGAGTTATGTTTGTCTCTCTCTATATAAAAAAAGATTTAAATCAATTCAATTTTGTTTCTCTCCTTCGGATCGATACTAAAATTCAGATATCAATATCGGAAGTGAAATAGGTGGATCGGTGCATCCCTATTTACAATAGCTGTGTGTTTATTTTCAGTGGAAAACTTCCCTGTTTTTACATTTTGCAGCTTGCCTGACCTTTTTCCTCCCCTCACTGTCCTCAGGGGTTTGTCATTCAAACTGTGACAGCCTGCTTTTCTGATACACATTTCTCTCCGGATGAGACATGTTTGCTGCAGGAGGCGAATGTCTCAATATGACGACGATGACAGTGCTGCTTCAGTCTTGTACCAACCAGATGCCTTATTAGGTGTTGCCATTAAGAGCTCATTCAGAGCATCTGCTGCCCAATTACAGGGTTATTTTGTTAAGAAATTTCACCTGACTCCAGGTCTTCCCTTAAGACTGCTGCCACATTGTCTCTAAATGTCAAAAGTAAGACTAAAACTTCTTGAGTGGCACCTTGAGATGTAGCTTGGCTTTGGCCCATGAGGCCCTGAACACTGAAACTTAGAAAGTGGAGAAACAGAACAAAATGTCTGTTTGGTATAAGGAGGTTTTAGTTTGCTATGTTTTCTATAAATCCCCCCCCCCAAATCTTCAAAATAAGTTTAGTATTTGGTAGTTGGAGAGAAAAATTAGGCAAAACATTTATAAGAAAAATGTGAAGAGGAAAAACTACAACTTCACAAGGGACATTGGTAGATGAAGTTTTGGTATGAGATGAACAGATTAACTAATGTTAAATTAAAAAAATGGTTTCGATTAACACGTTAATTCACCGAATAAAAATTAAAACGGCAAGTTCAACTGCTTTGTTTTTAGTATTTTGTATTACTCTAAAGTCTGAACTTTGAAATTTTTTTTATTTTATATAAAATCATGATAACACATATTGTAGTGTGTAAAAAAACAAAACTAAAAAAAAAAAAAAGAGGAAAAATAGAACGAGGCCTGAATACTTTTGGAAGGGCCTGCATATCAACCTATTTGATTAGAAATAAATAATGAAAACTACCATCTGTTTTTTTTGGTTATACATCAGTCAAAAAGCTTCAGGAACTGTTTCAGACTAATGAAGTCATGGCCTCACGTCAGAATGTAGACCTCAGGAAGCTTTTAATAGCTGCTTTGTATGGTGACTTAACAAGCCAGATGTGAAGCTTCGGGGCACCAGCTTACTGGCAGCTCAGCTATTTAAAGATTCAGACCATCTTCACCCATCTGATAAGCCTATATTGAACTACAAATTAATTTAAAAACTTATTAAAGTCATCCCCTTCTCCCTGCCCCCCTTCCATTTTACTCCACATGATTTCTTCTGGTTTTTTGTAACTGTACCCGCACTCCCACACCATGTGAAGAGGCTCATGCATTTTCTCAGCCAGTGCTTTCCTCGGCTACAGAGGAAGGAAAAAAAGAAAATCATTGGGAAATTAAGAAATGGCGAGCTGCTTCGTGATACAAAACATGTCGCTATTGATAAGCTGCATTGATTTTAGAAGTTATTAATAATTAAGCTATATTCAAGTGTTACAGGTGTTGTATTTTTGTCTCTACTCAAGGCACAAAGTAAAATATCCTTAACGTATTTATTGTCAAAGATAAATTAAGTTTCTAGCCTTAAAACCATGAAAATGCACTTCTTGTTCTGACTGCAGCTGTGCTGAAACGTTGATTCTTAGGGAATTAGTTTAAAGACAATTCGATCAGATTGAAAAGTCAAAACATACATTATCAGGGTTTCTGCAGGTTTCACCAACTCAAATTTAGGACTTTTTTAAGACTATTATCAATGCAATTTAAGACCTGAGTCACCACAACTTCATCCGGCCAACTTGCGATAAATTTGCACTTACCAATGATAGACACAAAAAATAGCATATTAGCAGCTAGTTGCAACTGAGTGCAACTCAAAATTTTGCCTGACAGAAAAGTCTAGTGAGAAAAAAATAAAACATAGACTATACAAGGTTAAATAGTTCTGTCAAGACTAAATTTTAAACCTGTGATATTAAATCCCAACTTCTGTTTTAAAAGATTTAAGACCTTTTAAGGTCTTCATTTTAGATACATGAATTTAAGACTTTTTAAGGATGCGTGGACACCTTGGATTAGTCCAGGCTGTTTTGGAACATATTCATCAGATATTTACAAAACTTTTTTTTTTAATTAACTCATGCACTTATAATACCTACATGACCAATAAATCAAAGCTAACCGAACTGAAAGGTACAGATAAAATAATTATAAAATATATATAGTTATAAAATAATTAATGTTGATAGAAATATTTTAGATCCGTAGGGTTCATTTATGAGTCAACCATCCATAGGTAAATCCTAAAATCAAACTTGGGCATATTCCTAAAATAGCAACCGAAAGGAAAATCTTGATCATTTATCTAGTTGGGTTGGTTTACTTAAATACTAAAACATAATGAAATGCTCATGAATCAGTACAAAACCTGATGAGAAGCAACAAGAGGTTTTTCTGTGCTTATAAAATTCAACTTTTTTTCCCCTTTCTTAGTGTATTTGTTTATGCACAGGCACATTTGGTTGTTGACGTCAGCTGCTTGAGTCCTTGTGTTTGCTCTCTGTCCTTACCTCAGACACGACCTCATGAGACATGAGTCTCTGAATGGCAGCCAGACACAGCTGGGTGATCTTTGGCTCTTTGGTGCCGCAGCCCATCAGAAAAGGTTGCACCACCTCTGAGCTGTTCTCCTTCAGTGCTGCAGCAAAACACCAAAGACAGAAATCAGCAATGTCAGGTTGTAGCAGAAGGGTACTGCCGTGGGATTTACTCTAGTACAAAGCATCAAAATGTAAATATTAAAATACAAATATAACTTTATAAAAGGACTAAGAAAACAAACTTTTGAAGCACCTATTTTGAAAGAGGAAACACTCGTGGGAATCGGATGGTAACGTGATTCGGGAAAACGTTTTTTTAGTTTCGTCTGTAATTTAGCTGTTCAGAAACTCAGAAATCCTCTCTTATTTCAGATCACCATTACAGCAACGCTCTTCTATGAGGAAGCAATTACTGAGTGAAGACTCCAAGTTATCCAATTTCAGATTTGGTGAAGGAAAGAAGCTATTTAAGAGTAAACTGAATTTGTCGAGACTGCTGTTTATTCAGACTGCGAGACAGTGAGAGAGAGCAAGACTTTAAGCAGATAACAGGATGGCAGAACAGAGACAGATTTTTTAAAACATTCTTTTGACTTATCAAAAATAAAATAAGGATATTTGCATTACATCTCCTAAAGAGAAATAAAAAATGGAGCAAATTTACATCAAGCAGGTCAAAGGCTGATGATAGAAAATTGGCTCCAAAATTCTGATCAGTGGGATTAGTCTTTGAAATCGGATCATTTACAGAATTAAATTAACTCATGTCATATTTTTGTTTTCTAACAGCCATCTGTTGAGCTTTAACTCTGGAATAAAAGACAACACTCTATAAATCCTATTTTAGATAGCAGAACAGGAACTGTGTTTCAAATCCAAAAACTCACACAGACTCTGTAACAACCAGCTTGTCATAGTTGCACAGCGTGCAGTTATAGAGGGGGTGCTCTGTTCACTCAGAAAATGTCAGCTATGCTTCGCTACTGGAAATCATAAAAAGCTGGATTTGTTGAGGAATGTACCAAAACAATTTTCTATTCATGAGGAGGGTGGGAGTGGAGCAGCGAGGGAGAGGAGTTGTCTCGCAATTAGGTGACACCGTGACCCCGCCCCCTCTGGTTTGCAGAAATAATGTGTGGATATTACTTCAGTGCACTTTGAGGGGTTTGTAAATGTAGAAAAGCACAATGCAGTTCATTTACTGGACATGAAAATGCTGCAGATCAGAGGAGTTTGGCAGCTAAGAAGACTTGAGTGAAGGCTGCAAAAGATCAGCGCTAGAGCAGGGTTTCTGCAGGTTACATCAACTCAAACTTAGGACTTTTTAAGATTATGATGAATGGGATTTAAGACCTCTTTGTACAGACATGTACAAACTTTGTCCAGTCAACTGACAATAAATTTGCACTTACCTATGCTAGATGCAAAAAAAGCTAGCTACCTAGCAAAGGTATGTGAGCAGTGAGTTACAGGTAGCCTCGAGTCACAGAACCCAACGGTTAGTTAGCTAGTCAGGGTATGCTAGCAGCCAGTTAGCGGTAGCCTGAACTGTCTCGTCTCCCAAAATACAATGATGACGTCCGAGTGTAACTCAAAGTTTTGACTGAACAAAAAGTCCCGCAAGAAGAAAACAATATTTCTTAATATAAAAGCAAATCGCCTTGTCAAGACAAAACTTAATACCTGTGATTAACATAATATATGCCAACTTCTTTATAAAATTAATTTAAGAGATTTTAAGGATTTAAGCATTTGCAATTTTTAAGGATGTAGAGTATGATCACCAAAATGAAGGACATTATTTTAAATACCAACTCCCTACAGTAAGCACTCAGACTCAGTGTCTATGATTTCCTGAGGCGGCTATCACGCTAAAAACAAACTAAAGGACTACGACTCTTTAACAAAGCCTCTTTGCTTGTATTCTATGCGTTACTGAGGAAGACAGTTATCTCTTCTCACTATCAGAGATGTTAAGAAATGAACTTACTCTAGAAAGTAAGCATTTCATTTTCTTTTTTCAATGTTGGCATGTTGCCGGTTCATTCAGGCTGCTACTTTCAAACCGGCACTGAGACGTCAGCAGGTGAAAGAAAACTGACGGTATCACAGCGACAATCATATTTAATCCTTATGAAGGGTTCACTTCTGTCTGTCAGGAAAACATGCAAGATTCAAAATTGAGGTAAGGGTCTATTACAGGTTATGTAATAGTCCCCGCTTGATTAGTCTGATTGTTAATCAAGCTAAAACACTAAATAAAAAAAGTTTAATACGTCCACTGCAATGATTTTGCCTTCATCTGACAACAAAAGTGAGTTTCTGTTCAAGTGCAAAGACGTAACAATTTCCGTGTGTTTTTTTCTCCTGAATATTTAATTGAGCACAGCTAGAATTTCTGTTGAAATGCCACATAAAACAGTAAATATCTTCTTGTAGGATGGTGCACATTACCCTGATGTGTACCAAGAAAATCTGTTTTGTAAAAGAGAAAGGAATTCGATACGCTGTCATTATTCTTAGTTGGGTTTTAGATGCATCATTGCAGCAGACAGCACTGCACTCAACGTCAGTCTAAGAGGGCCATAAATCTGGACTACAAGAACATGACCTTTTAACCTTAAGTCTGGTGTCAACTATTAATTGCAAATTGAGCCTCTCTTAAATTGATCTCCAAAGTGGTGTTCTTCAGGCTTTTGTCTACTTTTAATTCCTTTTACAATCAAGTTTTTTCCTCAGTAATATCTATTTTATAAATGTCTGTTAAGACACTGAATAATTCTTAGCCCACAATCGTCAATAAAAATAAATTTTGACATTAGGAAACACAACGTGTCCCCCTCACCTTCCATGAAACACAGCTTACCTGCCAGTATGTCTGTTTTCCTGGCTGCGATGGTTTTAATCTTCACAATGCCAGACTCTGCAGCCTAGAGGAAAACAGAAAGTGAGACGTAAGAAAGTGTTGGTAAATACACCCAGATGAGGCCTTGGCCTCAGTGAGATGTGCTACTGGGAGCTGATTTCCCCTGTGGGATATCTGTCAGCTACGAACGCAAAACGAGGGGATGTCGAGAGGGGGGACACAAGGAGACGGTAAAAATGAGAGTGCTGACAGCTTTCAAATAAGGATCTCCTTGTCTTTATGCAACAGCCAAAATGCAAAGTTACCGACCGGTGTTTGTTTTCGTCCAACCTGCGTATCTCCTTTAGGTAGCAGCTTCACGTGATAAGAAATGTTCACGATAATTGATAAACGGTACGATAAATGTCCACCGTTACATGCAACACATTAAGATTTCTATTTATTGGGCATTTTAAAAAATATTTATTTTCCTTCCACTTCACAGTTATGCACCACTTCTTGTTTGTCTATCCCATCATGTACAAAGTTCAAGAGGTATGGATACTTTTGAAAATCAATTTAAATAACGTAAATAGAAGAAAACAAATGTTGCTCATAAAGTGAACACAGGCACTTCACAAGTGGTTTAGAGTTACGCTATGCTTTGACTCAGCGGTGACAACATGGCTGCTGTATCCCACCAACAACTTTCCACTTAAACAACCACAAGACCAAGTTATTGTGGAGAGCAGCTACTCATAATCTGCCAAGCTGTGTTTGTCACCAAGCAACGCCTGATCAGCAGCTTGGGCTTTTAACCCAAACTGAGGCCGGACCTGCTGAAAGTTAATCTCTGGAGAAATCCTGCACTCCTTCCTCACCAGCCCCCTCCTCGGTACAGTGGTGTTGCAACGAGCTGTTAGTGTTAAGGCAAGTGCCTGAAGAGAAGAGAGGCAGAGTGTAGTCCAAGTTACAGCAGGTGGCCGCAAAAAATTATTTCGAGGGCTGCATATAGCCCCTCCACCACACTTTGGACACCCCTGGTGTAGACCGCAACCTCCCATTTCTGAAAGATTAAACTTGTTATGGTTATAATGTGATATTGTTCTTTACCAAATAGCTACAGTTTGGGTTTTATTGTTATTATGTATGCAATGTTTATCAAAATTAGGAATAAAAAGATTTGAAGTATCTTAGTCTGTATAAATATAGTGTTAATGAGTTTCCTGAGGTAAATGAACGTTTAAATTAATCTTTTTTTTTTTTTTTGAGACGTTCCTGTACCAAAAAGCTTTCGTAAACCTTCTTTAAACATCTGAGTGCAATTGAGCAGCGGTGTTGCTTTCGCAAACAAGAAAATAAATCTAACATCCTAACTGGAACCTCATGTTGCCGGCATATTCAAAATATTTTCTTTGGCAATTATCGGTGCTCGTTTACATTTTCACAAAACTGGCGGCAAGTTCCTGAAACGTAAACATGGACAGACGATGCAGCGCAGCGTGGAAAACAAATCAGGAAGCATCGATGCTTTCAGTTCTCCTAAGGAGCCTTTTTAGAATGGAGACCCTTAAAGGGGAACTGGCCCACATCTGCAGACCAGATGCATCACAAAAAACGCCGGGGCCGTCCTCTGCAGCAGTGCGCCCACGCCGTCTGCACAGGTCAGCGCTTTTCACAAGCTGACTTAGCAGGCTGTGAGAAATGTCAGACCTTCAGAGTCGTACCGTCAAATCCCAAAACTGCTCCAAAAGTTGCTTGAAATGCGTTGATGAACTCTTCAAGTGCTTGCAATGCATTTAGCTCAGTTATTTTATAAGTTCTTTAATTCTAAGGCAAAGGTTGTTTCACTTTCTGGTGCTGGACATAATGCTAGAATAAAAAAAAAATAAAAAAAATAAAAAAATCTGTTCTTTTAGGAAACTCCTGCACTGTGGTGCAATGTGATTGTGGCTGACAGATTGAGAAATCTGGAATAAATCTACTGATGACTGGAAGAAGGAGAAAAAAACCCTCACAGCCTCACACACAAAATCTGCTCCAAAAAAAACATCTAAAATAGGCTTTTTAATGACTCCAGTTACATAAAGAAGTGTGGTCACTAAGCTGCACATAGTAACTTCATTTCATCATGTTTTCTAATTTATTTGTACTGAAAACTGGGGTAAATAGGAAAAATAATAATTCTGATAACGCAGATAGTGCTCAGGGTTTTTAAACGTCATTAATTGGAATTTAATGTCACAATATATCAAAGTTTATTGTGATTAGTTAGTGGTTTTCAGAACTGTTGACTATGATGGGGTTTGTTTTTTAATGTTTGCACGATGACTGAAAAACCCATAAACTTCTTTATGCTTTTTTTAAATACATAATCTGTCAGGAGAGTATTTTCATATCTCGTTAAAACAAGAAACTCTTGCTTTGCATGTCGTTAGAACGAGAAAGTTTTCTAATTTTACCGAGAAGATTTCTCGTGAGAAAGTTACAAAATTTCTTGTTTTAACAACTTTTGCACTTCGTTAGAAAGAGACACTGTTACTGAACTTATTTCTAAGCTCTGGCAGCGAATCACTTCCGTACCAAAGTCACATCCAAACAGCTTCAAAGCAAATACATATTATAGAATGGCCCAGTCAAAGATCACATATAAATCTGACAGAATCTGTGGCAGAGTTTATATATTATTTTTTCCCTCCTACTTCACAATTGCATTGCTTTTGGTGTATTATGAGCTTTAAATCTGTTGATAATCGGAAATTTAGTACTGTTAAGAACATGAAGAATGAAGTAAAGTTAATTAATAAATGGCTCAGACAAACGACACAGTACCACTTTTGGAAAATTGTAATTTATTTGCTAAATATCCACCACAGCCATGTGGCGCTGAAAGAGCTTCTCTGCTTGTTGCGCAACACTTCCATTATTTTAAATGAATAATATATGTGAGGACAGGTTTAAGAGAAAACCAAAGACGATATCCGGATTGCTGGCTTTTACACGTGGGGAAAGGAAGCTTGTAAGGACCAGAAAACACCGAGGATGAAAAACAAATCAATATCTGAGGCAGTAGCTTGATAATGATCTGAGGCAAGGCCACAGAGCCAACAGGAGATGTAAAATCAGCCGCTTGTTTGTGGTCCAGGTTTGACCGCAGGAGCAATCCCTATTAACATATCAGTCTCTAATGTTCAGGCGCTGAACACGCAGCCGGAGAAATGTCTTCCCTATCTCTTTTTTCTCATTTGAATGTTATCTATCTCCAAGGTTAAGCGACCAGAGAACAGGAAAAACAGATGAACTGAGCTGATAGACAAACATTTTCCCGTCTGCCCTTCGTGGAACAACCTTTCTGATCACTGTCAGGCGATTAATTGCACGCAGTTAAACTAAAGTAAAAGAAGAGGACAACGTCATTTGAATTCGATCAGTTCAGCAAGCGACTGATTGTACTCCAGAGGAACAGCAGATCTTGTCTGGGCGGTCGGAAAATATTCCAATCGAAGCTAAAAATGGATGGAGGGCGCTTCCTTTCCTAATACTTTGCATACCAACAGAACATGATTTGTGTATTATTGAACAATTAATTATTGCTGAGAGCAAGGGCGTAGGTTTGGTCTAAGTTTTGGTGGGACCTTACAACTTACTCACCAACTCACCAGCATTTAAAATGAATGCTACCACTGCGTAGTATATTGAAATATTAAACTAATCAATGTAGATTTTTGTTTATTTATTTTGTTTTTGTTAAAAAATACATATGTTTTTTTTTTTATTTATATGGCAAAAATTGGTCGGGACTATTTTATATCCCTTGAATATTGGTCGTGACATGTCACGACCGTCCATACCCAAACCTACGCCCATGGCTGAGAGCCAAATAAAAGCCAACAGTAGGGTTGACTCTGAAGGTAGAGGTTTTTAAGGATGCATTCATGCTAGCCCGGTTTAGTCCGCTTTAATCAAACTCTAGTTTGTTTGTCTAGAAAGTCCGGTTTGTTTGTGAAGGTGTGAATGCGCAATCGGACGCTCATGTGGACCAAAATAGCAAACTCTAAACAACCTAGGTATTGGTTCTGTTGAACTCGGCTTGAGATCGCTCCAAATACAGGAAGCAGATTATAGCGCAGAGTATTCTGGGTAAATTCAGCCTAAGCAAACATGGAAGGCTAACGCTAGAGGGGAAAATGATTTGTGGTCAAAGACAAGAAAAAAAAATCTTACAACTGCTCAAACCTGCCGCAAACTCATTGTTGTTAACATTTAGTGAAAAAGAGAGTGTTTCCTTCAGTGGTTCTTGGTTTAGCGCCACCACAGGTGAGGAGGGAGAACAGGCAGCTCAAAGCATTTGGTTTGTAACACGGTTCAGTGTGAAACGAATCTCAACAGCTGAAAATGAAACAAAGGTTTCAATTTTGGTCCCCAATCTAACCCAGTCTACCGGACTGAAAACAACCCTGGTGCTTATGGTTCTTTATAGAGAAACAATTTGAGTTTGTTTGAGATGCCTAACAAGTTGGGTTATCTGCAAGTGTAGCTCTGCAGATAACATAATCAGAAAAGGTCCCTCTGCTTATGGGGGAAAAAAAAAAGAGTCTATGATTCAGTAAGTTTGTAGAAAAGTGGATACATTTGGTCCACTTCTACACTGCTGTATTAATAAACGCCTCCACATTCAGGAGAAACCGTTAAATTTGACAGAATGGTGCAGCTGACAGCTTCAGGCAACATCCTTTTGTACAGCAACATGGAGATGGTTTTACTGAAAGAACAGCAGCTAAATTAACACCCATCTGGTGAAAGTGGAGGTGATTGTGATTTTTTAGACTTTTTTGTTCTTCTTTACTAGTTTTACATTGTTAACATATTACAGAGCTCAGTAGTGTACATTGAACTGAGTTGCCTGAAGTCATGGATCTCAAACTGTGGTACAAATACCAGCGAAGTTATCTGGGCTGCACAGTTATTTTCACCACAGCTCTAAGATAAACACAAAGCAATTGAACTCTTTCAAGATTAACTTCCATTCAGCTAAAGAGATCAATTATTCAAGCAAACTGATCTTCACTTTAACCAAAAGGAAAAGTTAAGAACCACAGTAAGTATGTATGACAAGAGGCTTACTTTGATACAAAAGTGCAAATAAATTGTTCAAAACTGCTGAAATGACACCATGCTTTAATTTTAAAGTCTAATAAATTAAAATTAGCTCAGTTATATTTTCCATTTTAACGATTAACACTTTTTTAATGGCAATTTTGTTTACAAAGACTTCACAATCTATTTTCTATATGGTTTCTATTGTGTGTTTTTAAAAATTTTTCATTCTATTTATTGTTTTTGGTTGTTGTGTTTTATTTTGGACATTTCAAATATCTTCCAGTTCCAGTGTGATGTGTTCTTTACAAAATATAAGTGTATTAGTCTTTGAGAGAGTGAACTTATATTATTTTACGTTTATCAATATGTTACTTGAAATGCTCTCAAAACCGCAATATTATCGTTTATCGCAATAATTATAGGGACAATTTATCGTCCATCAAAATTTATTATGACAGAGTTAGTCTGGGACGGTGTTAAGTTACCAAAATCGCCACTCCAAAAATCTAACTTTCAGAGGTTTATAGCCTTTTTTTTTTTTTTTTTTACTTTTTAATGGAGCACAATTAAACTGCATTCCCTTTTTCTAACAACAAAAACAATCTGAAAAACTAAGTCCTGTTGTAAAGCTGCGTTAAAAAGGGTTGTCGGTCAGGTGGCACTCGGGAAAACTTAGCGTTTACCAAGATTTACCCATGATCTGGGTATTTATTCTAATAGGTGCTGCTTCATGATTATTATTGTCATTTTTTGGTTAATCAATGTATTGTTTTCTCTCACTTGTGGTTATTACGTACTCCACTCATCCGTACCACAGTTATGGGCTGTTTCCTTCAGGGATCGCCACAGCGTAGGGGACCATGTTAGATCTTGGAGGATCAGAGCATGTTGACAGACGTTGCATATGATCGAATATACCTAGTCTATCCTGCTCAGCACTCATTTCCTTCTCCTGCTCATTTTACTCAAAACATGTAATTTTAGAAAAAGCACAAAATATATAATTATCTTTATTATTTCTTCCTGAAAACACAGTTTTCCTTTTTTTTTCTTCAGCTCCTTTCTGCTCCATCCCAATGGACATCTCAGACTTTCCTTGGCTGAAGTCAGATCCATGTGTGAATCATGACTCTGATGTTTGTCCACAAAAATGCCACATCTACTTCCAAAAGGGCAAGGAAGACATTTTGAAAGCACCTAATCAGGCGACCCAACTCTAAGCTATTTGTCTGTGAATTAACTGGCTTTTTCTACAGCTACTGTAGATATTTTAAATGTTAATGATGGACAAAAACGTTCTACAATAAGAGCAGCGTTTCAATCCTCAAAAAACTATTGTTGCCGTGTCTCGCTATCTAAACTGGGCGCTGTTTCAAGGCCTTTTCCTTTTTTTTTTTTATCTGGAACTTGTTGCTGATAAATAACATTTTCGACACACGATCCAGACTTTTGGGAAAATATTTTGGGGACTTGCAAAAAAAAAAAAAAAAAAAGTGGAAGGTTTCCCGCTACATCTGAGCTACTACAAAGACTAAGTATTTCAGAAAAAGAAAATCAAAAGGTCAATCGGAATCAGTGGCTGCAGTGGGATGGTCTCATTCCCTGGACCGCATGGTCCTGAAGAAGAAAATCCGTCAGTCGGCTTGTGACCTTGAGCTTCAGCATGCTTGGGTTGCGCAGCAGAATGAGCCAAAAAAAAATTCAGGTTTTGTAAAGACTTAGTCAAACTCTAGATCTGAATTAAACTGAAGTGTTAGAGCATGAGCTAAAACAGACTATTCAAAATATGTCTAAATGAAGTCAGTGTGTCAGAAAAGGTGACTACGGAAAGCCCTGGAGGACAAAATGCCAGTTTCAGTAAATACAAATTGAGTAAAGAGAAGCATTGACCTGATCGTCTTGGGTGAATGATTCAAGGAAAACACAGTTACATTTTCAAATCATAGCTGAAGATTTTACAATTTAGGGATCTTGATAATTCAATTCAACTTTATTTATTCCAAAGGGAAATTAAAAGCTCCTGTAACTCATATCTGAAAGAGTGATTATGGATGGTGATGCTGTGGGCATGAAAGGACTCCAGTAGAAGTCAGTCATGCAGCAAATCTGAAGAGGCCTCTGACTGAAGACTGTTGCAGTATGGCAGCATCATGACAACTCAATTTCCGGACAGCGATGACAATGTCCCACATTAACATTTCTTGGATGACTGCTAATCCACCCTGTTTGCTTTTGCAGTTTCCTGTTTAAATTTGTGACGTTGGGAATATGACCTCTGCCTGTTTTGATTCAGAGAAGACATGGTCTGAACTTGCTGCTACGAAGTTGCAAAAACAATACCTTGTTGCCCATTACTGTCCAAAGATAAGAGCGAAAATCCGTCCCGCTGCACAGCATCAAAAACAAGGGGGGATAACTGTCCAAACATGCATCACCTTGACCAATAAAATATAAACCAAAGGCTACAAAGAGAACAAAACCAAACCTAACAGAGCCACTTCGACATATTGCCATCATGACATGAATAATTCTAGAAAAAAACCCAATTAGTTTAAAGTTAGGAATAAATTGTTAAAATTTATACTCAATTTAATTGAATCCTTATACATTTAAGCTTTGTTTTCATTAAACTCTTGAAATACATTAATATTTTTTCACTGTCTTAATAGATATTTTCATCCCAAATATAGACATGAATCAGGAAGAAATACCAGGTTCGGGCAAAAAGGACAAAAGCTAATTTCAAAGTGCTCTACTTGTGTGTCAGAGAGAGGAACTAGTAAATACCTTAGTGGCAGTTTTTCATAGGAACAATGATAAACTTTTACTGCACTGCAGCGTGTGAGCAGCTGTCAGTGGCCACAGCAGACACAACAAGGCCGGATGGTTGGTGCGGAGACGGGCGCCGACAGGCAACATTCAGGAGAAAACCAAAAGCCACAACATTCCCACACGAGACAAAAGTTCACAACATTTAGCGCGGTGTAGCACTCGGCTACGAACCCAAACTAACCTCTTTGACAGGGGGGAATTTCTTCTTGCACTCCATGGAGAGAGACCGCAGGTCCGTCTGCATGTTCTCCAGCAATTTCTTCACCGCTTCGGGGCTGCTGGTCGACATCTTTGACGGCGTCTTCGACACAAATCCTCACAGGAACGGTTGACGTTTACGAGCGGCGTCGGAGCGCAGTCGCCCCCCCACCCATTCACCGCAGGGGTATAATCCGTAGCCGCTTTATTCGCCTCCCTTGTTGTAGGAACTAAAAACGCCGCGGTCCATTGACACAGGATCCCACTCCTCCGCTTCGAGCGCAGGACAGCAGCGATGACACCCGCATGCGCTCCACCTCTGCAGAGCACGCGGCCGTTAGCTACGGGAAGAAGTCGTCCTCGCTACGACTTTTCCTCCGACGCGCAGGCAAGCCGAAATATATTAACTAAATGTATCTGTCTGCCATCAATGGCCGTGCCAGCTCTGCTTTCCTTCCCACAATGCTTTGGTGGACAGTGACACGTCACTAGGACTTCCGTAAACAGTAATGAGCAGAGAAACATTACTGCAGCGACCCCTGCCGGACAAGTCCAAGGGGGGGAAAAAATCTTCTCGGTTTTGAGGTTTGAAAAGACCAAAATGTAAAATAAATAGGGAAATAATAATAAAAAATATATATTAATAAAGAAATGGCTCCACCAAGTCACAGTTAAAATAAATAATTAAAAGAAATTGAGTTTAGAGTTGCCAACATTCAAAGTCAAAGTCTTAGTCGTAGTATTTTTCAACGTCAGTGGGCGGGTCAAACACGGTTCCAGACAAGATGATTGGCTTGCGGCTGAGTTGCTGTGCAGGTCAACCAATCATATTTTACCATCTGTTTCACGACCTATCCTGATTGCTTGGCCAACGAAATGTGAAATAAACACAAGCTGATATAAATAAAAGCGTCTTGAACAAACTATATATAAACTTTTATTTTTATTTTAATGTGTATTAAATTAAAATGTGTTAATTAACTTTTTTTTACCGTAAAAATGTAAGATAAATATGTTTATACTAAAAAGATTACGTTTAAATTGTTTAGTAGCCTATATATATTTTTTATTTATCTCGTGCAATGATAGGATATACTATACAGCTACATATATACATATGTAGTTAAAAGGATTTATGGGGTTGTGCCATTTTGGTTCTACAATTGCAAGCAACCATATTTATGATTTACTGCATTAGAAATTACATAATGTTGAATTTTAAGGAGGAAATTCTCAGTGTATTGATTGTCAGACAGAAAATGGGAGCACCTACGTCTTCCAGGAAAACTTATCAAATTTGTTAATGATTAATCAACAGCAATCTATAGTATGGAACAAGAATAGTCAAGAACTTAACCTTGTCTATACCAGTAAATCTTGCCAGACTCCTTCACATATGTACACAGAGTGATATCTTTTCCGCTTACTTTCCATGCAGGTATTTTTACACAGCCTGTGACTCAGCAATAACTCCTGGCTGTTTTCACAAGGTATTTAACCCCTCAAAAGGTGGTCTTTTGTAAAGCAGGTCTTTAAATGACACAGTTTCAAAATGGGACAGTTAAAATGCAAAGTGACACGTGTTATAACATGCAGACATAAAGTTATGCTTCCAACAAGAAAATTCCAACTGCAACAACAGATTGTTTTATTATTTTTATATACCAAGACAGTTATATGAAAATCAGGTAAGATAAAATGAATAACATCAGAAAAACAGAAAGCATTGTTTTAAAATTAAGGTGATATTAATCAGTCATAAAAACATATTTCACAATAGAAAAGTTGTATAAATTGTTCTGTATAGTAATCGGTTATTGTACATTCATTCCCACATGAACCAAGTCTGAGGTTTGTCGTGTGCACCAGAAAAGAAATCAATTAAGGCTTTTTTTTTTTTTTAAAAAGAAACATATCAACCAGCTTTCCCAGATCAACACCCTGTTTAAGAACCTTTGCATTTTAATGGCATAAAAAAACCTGTATATTAGATACAAGACACCCCCAGCTAAGGTAAAACTGTGTCAACATCAAAAGTAAAAGGAAACGATAAAAAAAAAAAAGACAAACAAAATAACCATGCAACTCTGCAAAGTTCAGTAAAGCAGGTGAAAAATTAAATCGTAATTTTCCAAAGTATTACAACGGGATAAAAAAACCAAAACAGCTTATCTGATTGGTCCTTTGAGCTACATTCCTCACCTCAACTTCTCTCAAGCAGCACTTATTAGTATACTTCGGTAAAAAAAAAGAAAGAAAGAAAGAGAAAAAGAAGTGTGGTATTGAGGGAGTTGAAATTACAGGTTCCTACACTGGTTTCCAGTTTGTAGGCTCAAATGTTTACATTTAGAACATTTTGGACATTGAAGTGCATTACAATCATTTCAAAAACACCTGTAGAGACCAGGTGTTTTTTTCCCACAAAGCATTAAAAAACTACAACACTGATGTTGGCTCCCAATTTTTCGTTTTGACACTTTAAAGGTCCATTGCTGTTTTTTTGTTTTGTTTTTTTTACAACTACTGGACTTGGATCAGTTTTACTTCAAACTCAACACTTATTTGTGAATCAGGATCTATTCTATTCCGATTCTTTAACGTTTGACATCAAAACCGACTTGAATGAGAAGAACTCGTCTGCAAAGATGAGCGGACCTAGTCATGGCTGTTCATGTGATTATTTAAATAAAAATAGAATTTATAAGACAACATGGATCTTGTCATTTATAATTTTTTCATATTTTCTTTCATCATATTTGAAATTCCTAACGATGGATCAGGTTGACAGATAAAATAAATTTATTACTATTGAATAAGGAAAGAAAACAAATACTTCAGCACATGCACTTTTGAAATATAGAGAATACATGCTTTAAGCATTTTCAAATGCAGTTGTCTATTTCTGTAATCCAGAAACATTTAATAATTGCTGAAATGTATTTATTTATTTTGCATTGTCCTGCATTGTTATTTATTTAAATGGTCACATCCATAAATATTTGCTTAAGACTTACTGTGGCATTTAATGTGACACTTTTGGCCTTCAGTGAAGAAGCAGTAAAATGTCAGGTTTTTTTTTTTTTTCCCCTCTCAAGTCGGTGATAGTGAACATCTTGAATTTAAAATCCAATGTGGAAAATCACACATGAAACATAACGTGTATTCAAATATAAAACAGTGTAAAAATCATGCTGCTTATGGAAATTTCCATTTGTTTAATAGAAAAAGGTACGATAAGAAATAAAGTCTGGAAACTTGAACCATATTTTCAGACAAAGAATCGCCTTTTCCCCCATAATTCCAGGTTTCCAGACTTTTCAAACTTTTTCAAGATAGTGTACGAACGCACAGAGATGACAAAAGTCATCCCTGCAGAACTGTATCCAAAACATACGTATATGTTGCATTAATAATAATAATTAAAAAATGCAATTAAAAAGTCAATAATGTTATTCAAGTTAGCTTTTCGTGAACGCTGCAGTCAGTGTCGGGACACTTCTTGTGCTCCGTCTGCTGCAGGCCAGGCCGTTAAAAATGAACGAAAGTTACCAAAACGTCGCGTCAAACTAACTGAACATTACAGATGTCCATAACAGGTGAAAAGGCTTCCTTAGAAAGCAAATTTCTTTGCCACTGAGAACCTATAGTGGTCACGTTTTCAAATGTACACATTACTCTGCCATGGGCAAATGAGATGCTGACACGCTCTCCAAAAGAGGATGGAGAATGTTTTGTTCAAGGCACCAGGACGAGGGAGGAAGATCCAGTAGCAAGAGGTGCAGTTACAGGTATGGTGGCTCTGAAAGTCTTCACCTGATGTAAGGGAGTGAGGGAGAAAGTGGGAGAGAGAGAGGGAGAGAAAGGAAAAAATAAAGAAAGAAAGAAAGAAAGAGAGAGAGTTTGACTCTCAAGTCTCTAGCAGTGAGACTCTTTTTCATCTACGGGGAAGTAGCCATCTCTGGTGGGAGGAGCTTTCTGCTGGGGTTTGTCGCCGTCTCCAGGTTGGACGCCCATCAGCCTCCCTTGTTGTTGCTTCGTCGTTGGTAAGTCAGTGGAAGGAGTGGTGAGAAGAATGAGGCGCTGGAAAGGGTGAAGCACAAATCCAATCAAAACACAATAAAAAAAAATCGAGTAACTGTCTAGATAAGATTGGTCTGTTAAAGGTGTAATATTATGCTTTCTAGACACATAGTCCCATTTTATAACATAATCCAGTAACTATGTTACCTTCGGCTGTTGTAAAAAAAATGCTGTGACTCAAAATAATTTTAATTTTCAGATTTCACACCTTGAAATTGGGCCTCTGTCTCTTTAACAACTCCTGCTCTTTCTGAAGCTCCGCCTTCGGGAAGTCATCTCAACATCGCTCATCTATTAACTGTTTTAAAAACGTTTTTACCAGCGCTTCACTGAGAAGTAGCTCGCACAATGAGCTGAGCACATGCGCAGTTTCACCAGGGGTTTGCTAATTACTGCTGGCTAGTCTGAAGGAGCTGAGTGGGGGAGTGAAGGAGGGCGAGGGGTGCCCTGCGAGACAGACAATCAGTAGCTTGGAAACTGCAGCTGTGAGGAGCAGCTGTGCCTTGAATGTGGAGCTGGGGTCATTCAGGCGTTTTGCACAGCAGAATGGTTGCCGTGGGAGATTAAAGGATTTCTTAAACATGTATAAAAGAATAAAGGCAACACTCCAGGTGTGTTTTTGAGGTGGGAATAACATTATGGCATCATGTAGGGCTCAAAACAGTTGATTTTACATGATTCTGCCCCTTTAATAAGCCCATATTTAATTTTATCATATCTAATCTCTATTTATCTGGAGTCAAGATATTACTCTTGAAAGTATGAAAATAGATAAATCACTACCAGCCTTTCCATTGCTTCTTAAAGCATGCCAATACTCTTAAAACATGATTTTCTGAAACAAAAAGAGCTTTTTGAGGTCCAAGTCACCTCCATACTTGTATGGAAGATAACAGCACCATATGATAGATTTTATGCTTGATTTAAAAAAAAAAAAAATTGCTATTTTGACAGGAATAGGCACTTTGGTCCCCAATACTTTGATGTGTAAATTAATATATAAATGCAAGACAAAGTACACCCTGGGCAGATCCTAAGTCCATCACAAGATAGCACAGAGAGAAAACCAACTGGGGAACATTCAGAGTCGAAGTTGGGATTCGAACCCAGGACCTTCTTAATGAAAGGAAACAAGCGCTCAAAACGCTAACATGCAAGCTGCACAGCAAATCCTCTTAGTTTTTTTAAGTAGCTTTTTGCAGACTGACATCTAGAGATACGTTATCCAGTGCGCCACTTGTGTTTTTATACAGATTCTAAGAGTGTCTTCATTCATTTTTTTCAAATTTTCTTACATAAAGCAAAGAAAAAAACAGAAAACGGATTAAATTTTCCCTCCTGCACTCAACTCGGTACATCTAAAAACGAGAGGAAACTTACTTCTTTAAGCGTTCCTGGAGTATAGTAGAGTTTCCCTGCCGCCCACAGAGGGATGCAGAGCATGGAGGACAGAGCCAGAACCCAGCCAATCCCGTCCCCCCATACTGGGTACACGTATTCATTGTTGTACTTCAGAGGTGAGTACTTGATCAAGGCAAAGGCAAAGGTTCCCTGTGAAGTGAAAACAAAAAGTCATGTTGGTTATTCTACTTGCAAGACTTTAATATGTGTTTTGCTTTCACGCAATAACTGATATTTGTATTTCAACATAACTTTCTTTATTAAAATGAAGATGAAGAAAGCGGCAGGCTGCTTTGAGAATGAGTGAGCTACAATTTTAATGTCGTCCTGAAGGGGTCGCTGTCGTTTCAGCAATATGCTGTAAAATATCACTGAAAATAAACATGAAACCTACGAAGCACGTTGCTGGGGTAAAGAAGAGCCAGCAGAATTTAATGACGGGGCCGGGACGGTACCCGATCATATCCTCTATGTTGTCATAGTAACGATCAGCACCTGAGGGAAGACACAGTTTCACTGCCGTCAGTACTTTGAAGTGACTTATTTATGGAAAGAAAGACACACAAAAAAGCTAAATACATTGACTCACCATAAACCCAGGCAATGCAAACAGTCTCAAAAATAGCCACAAAAAGAAGGCACATCCCGCTGGCTGCGTAGTAGTCAAACAGCTGGAAGACGTACATGCCTCCCTGGAGGCACAAACAGGCAAGAGTTCAACTAGATACAATCAGATATCTACATTTGCCTTGCATGATATATAATTATTAGCCAGAATGAATTTCATTTCATTCCTCTTTATTATTTTCTCTGACGTTTTATTTGCTTTTCCAGAATTTTCTTAAAGCTGCAGGGTGTAACTTTTATGAAAAACATATTTTTTTTTTTTTACATACTTCTTAAAATGATCACCATGTCGTGACAGTATAATATAAGACAGATAATCTGTGAAGTAGAGTTCCATTGCCTTATGCCAGTGCTAACTGCAGAAACACTGTTCGGTCAGAAACAACCAATAAAAGCCAGGGGGAGGGTCTTAGTGCTGTCAATCACCCTAATGTATGCTCGATCTTTTCACAGATTATCCATCTCATATTATACTGTCACTACAAATAGTTTTAATAAATGAGGAAAAACATATTTTTGTAGAAATTACATACTGCAGCTTTAAGCAGGGATTCCCCCAGTGTATTACAAGCCTGGCAGGCCACCAGGCTTTACTTGTTGCCCCACCAGGCTAAGCGTTGCTTCCTTTTTTTTTTTTCCCTTTTTAAGTCTTTTTAAAAAGTTTGCATTTTTTAAGACTTTATAGTTGATGTTCAGGTATTAATCCTACAATCTTTCAATAACGCATAATTATCAAGTGATATTTTCAAATTTCCTGTAAACTTTAAATATTTTTAACTCAAAAACATGATGGATGAATGACTGCCATAGCGCTCAACCACCAGGCTTAGCAAATTTCCTGGGGAAAACGTTGTTTAAGGTTACACCAGAATATGTTCACTGGCATCTATGTACACTCTGAAGTGTGTTTGTACCTCTGTCAGCATGATGAGTCCCAAAAGGAAGGACACCACAGCTACTGCCAGGATGAAGAGCTCCCTGCGGTTTTTGCGGCGGAAGACGGAGGGATACATGTCCACCATGGCTGTCACCAAGCTCTCCACGCACACGAACTAACACAGTGAAGAAGTGAAAATCAAAGCATGACTCAGCACGAATCGAATAGCTTTTGTGTTGTCGATTGTACCTGACTGTCCAGTCCCAGGAACACAATCATTACGAAGAAACAGCAGGCCCAGAGAGGGGAAACGGGCATCATGGTGACAGCGCGAGGATATGCTATGAAGGCCAAACCGGGACCTGGACACGCACAAACAGAAAAAAAAAAAAAAGAAAGACCTCAAAACTTTTTGTTGCCTTTGTTGGATGTTGAAAACAAACAAATAAATAAATGTCTTTAAGCTTTCAGCGACCCTGTTGGAATAAACACACACCAGATTCGGCCACTTCTGAGATCGGCACGTTTTGCTCAAAGGACATGAAACCCAAAATGGAGAAGATGGCAAAGCCGGCGAGAAAACTTGTGCCGCTGTTCAGGAAACAGAGACACACGCAGTCCCTGGAAACGGCAGAAACGAGGCATGATGTTTAAAATACGACACTGACACAGACTTGACTGAGGTTTTGTAATAACAAATTGGCAACCGCTATAACGAGGTAATGATGCAAGACAAGTGATATTAAAAATAATGTAGATGGAAAAACTGACTTTTTTTCTTTTTTTTTAGCCTTACCTGTAGCAGTTGTTGTTGTATTTGTTGTAGCTTCCTAAGGCTGTAAGGCAGCCCAGGCAGATGGCATATGAGAAAAATATCTGCGTTCCAGCATCCATCCAGACCTTGGCACAAAGAAATCATGTACATACAGTATTAAAGTCCAGAGAGACTAATATACATTCATACATTTGCATGGTTAAGATATATGCTGTAAGGCTGTACAGTCATCGAGCCACAATTTCAAAGCGTGACTAGAAGACAGAAAGCCCTTTAAAAAAAAGCCTTTAGGTGGATGATCTGTGAAGACATGTTCGAGACCCCGTTCATCATCTCAGAGAACAAAGCTGTGCAGTTTGGCAGTCGCCAGTTGAAACTTGCTCCTCTCCTTTAGGTGATAAAAGACAAAACATTTTGTTCTTATCGCGGTTTGAGCAGCGCCCATGCTGCCTTGGTGCCACGCGGCCACTCTCCCACGCCCGGTGGCCAAAGGGGCCGCAAGTGTAAATTTTGTCATAACTGAACGCTGAATTATACGTGCTAAAAACGGCCAGCCACTCCTTTTGAGTCAAAAAGACCAAAATACTTTGAGCACTCGCATTCTGAAATGAAACTGTAGCGCACACAAACACATGATATTTGAACTGCTTTTCTCTAAAGTCCCTTCGTAATAACCACACTGAATCGTTGGTCTAGTCATTACAACCGCATGAGGCAACCCATAATCACCAAAATGTGTAAAGCTCAAAAATGATTTCCCTGCACAAAAGCCAAGACACATAAAAGACATTTTAAAATCTTTAAATAATTAAGTACTAGTCCTGCTTCTGAATTAGGGTGGCACAGTTTCAGGAAAATGTTGAATTAACTCCTTCATTTACATTTTAGTAGCTTTGCTCTTTAGGTTTGCTTTTTTGTGTGTTAAGGATACTTAAATCCTTAGTGGTTGGGTCTTAGTTGAATTATCTATTTTAAATATTGATTATATTAATCACCACATGCTGGTAAATTTTCCTCTGAATTTTAGCTGAATTGTTACCCTACTTGATTCATCAACTCAACAAATTTTAATTTTAAGAAACTTACAAAAAACTAGCGATCCTTATTCAAATCTGCGGTAGAGATTGCTCACCATAAAGAAACCAATGCATCTTTTAAACTGATTTAGCTGGACTGTGACACTAAACGGTTTCTAACCCTAGCTTCGTATGGTTTCGTGTAATTTAATCATTTGGTTTTGCCTTTCTTCCTGTTGCATGCAGGACATAAAATCTGGCTGACTGGAGTTCCAGCCAACAGCACAAATACTGGAAATCACATTTAACAAAGACAGATACTTCCAAGATAGCGGCTCTACCGGTCTAGCTTGACTTGGCCAGCACTCTCGGGACTCCTTTTCATTCCCTGAGACATGAGAGGAAAAGAAAAGGAGGGAAGCCTGTTTCTTGGATTGTCATGCTGGATCGGTATGCAGCTCTCAGAGAGACAGTAGAAGCGAACAAAACAATCAATCTGCATATTAGAAATTCTCCAGCAGGACAAAAAAACTGATTTACATGGCTCAATTACGATTTGGTCAATGAAATTTCATTTGATTTTAATTTCCCTACTGATGAGAGTGTCTTAAGTCACAAGAGATGCTGTTTTTTATAGTTACTGGGTGAGATGATTTGAACTTTGCAGTCATTGTGAAGTCAATTTACACCAATTGTTCATTTGTATGAGGAATCAAAAGCTACTGACATATAAATTCATAACTTATTTTAAAGCTAAAGACTTAATCTGCCTATTCTAACATACAATCGGAACCTGAAACTATATAAAAGAAGACGTGTTTATTTCAAACTGTCTGGTGGGAAATCAGAATAAAGTTTTCCCATCAATTTCTTTTTCTATTTGCTAAATAATGAGAGAGAATTTTTTAAGACAGTTTTTATGACTTTCTTCAGTCAAAAGTTCAAATACACTAAGATTACTGTGCCTTTAAACAATTTGAGACATTCGATGCCATGTCTGGTAGCGTCTGACAGGTTTATTAATAATACCTGAGTTAATCTGAGGTAACTCAGGTAATTCAAACCTGAGATAACTCAGGTTTGAATTACCTGAGTTAACTGCTGGTGTCATTTAAGGCACACCTGAAACTCACTGCTTACCTCGTGTAACATCATGGGAAAGTCGAAAGAAACCAGCCACTGTATCAGGAAGAGAACTGTGGACTTGCACAAGTCTTAAACCTACCTGGGGGTCAGACAGTCGTCCCAAATCGGGGTAAAGGTAATAGTGGATTCCCCTCAAGGCTCCGGGCAAAGTGACTCCTCTGATCAGCAGGACCAACAGCATGATGTACGGGAAAGTAGCCGTGAAGTAAACCACCTGCAAGGAAACACAGCAACTCTGTCAAACTATCAGTTCGCTTTGCATTATTTTCGCTCATATCCCTCAACCTATGGAGACGACTTCACCTTCCCAGTTGATTTGACTCCCTTCCAGATGCAGAAGTAGCAGATGACCCACGCGACGGCCAAGCAGGCGACCAGATCCCAGTTTAACGCGCCAATGTGGTCAATGCCAGAGGAAATTCTCAGGACTCTACGCCTGCGGGACACAAGCAATCCCAGGATCACGCCGACGTCCTTTGACAAACGAGCAACACAATCTGAAGCGATTCCAATTCTGAAAGAGGCTCGAATCACTTGTGGAGTGACGGACATCTGGTGAACTACCTTGAGGAGCCGGCGAAACAAAGGGCAGAGAAAAACGGAACTTACTCCCAAAACTCAATGACGGGAGAGGTGGCGTTCTCATGGTGATTGACGGAGCCGTTTCCCCTCTGAAATGCCATGCAGGAATCTTGAATGAAGAACAGACAAAAAGGACATTCATTCCCGCGAAGAAATCCAAGCTTTCTCAGAGGTTTCCAAGTTACACTCGGACGAGAGAAGCAATGCCGCCGCTGAGGGGGAACAGTGAAGTGGAGCGGGAACACTCAGTCCCGCAACTTAAAGCAAGTAGCAATAGGAATGAACGAAATGATGAGGGAAACCATTGAAAAACATCAAAGTTGTGACATTCAATTATGGTTCCTAAAAAAAAAAAACAAAAAAAAAAGAAAAGCTTGAATTTGGAGGCTGTGGGTACATGTTAGCAAGCAAGCTATTAGCGGCAAAGCTAACATGTGGCTGAGGTTAAATTCATTACACGAATAGACAACAGAAAGTTTAGCTGATAATCGGATAGAATTACAAATATTCTCCTGCATTTAAATGTTAAACATAAGCAGCAGCCAGATAGATATTGAGGTAGTTTAAAGTTTCTGAGTTGAGGTAAAAAAAAAAAAAGAAGTAATTCAGACTTTCTATGTTGTTTACTAATGAGTCTTTAAAGGTGGAAGCCCAGCTAGCTGCTCAATCATGTTCCTATCTATCTTATCTTTGTTCACTATAACCCAGTTATTAGTCAACGAATGTCTTTCTTTCATTGTTGCAGGAAAAGAATAACCCAAAGAAGCAGAATGTATACAAAGCTGTAATCTCAGAACCACTACAGTCTGAAACGCTTCAGGGAATGGAAATGGCTTTTTACTGTTCTGAATATGCCTCAGAACTTGGAAGTCAAATCTAGCAATTATGTCACACATACAGTATGTTGAGCCCAATCTACCTACAAGGCGACTAAAAGTAGGATTGGCTAATCCTATGGTGCTCATGATGCGTTTGAAATTGTATTTAAAGTAGGATTTATTTTAGGAATCTCACATCTGTGGCAAATTGTACAAACGGAGTTACTAATTGTTGTGGCACGACTGGTGCACTCAATAGTCAGAGGTCAGATGAATCGCCGTCAAGTTAATGCGTCTGAGTCGTAAATTAGAAAATAGGTACTGCAAACTGTGGCAAACTACTATTATGTATACAAGACAAAGACGATGCATTTATCTTCTCCTTATTTATCTTCTCTGAAATAAAAGATTTTGTACCGTCCTGTGTTTTGCCTATGATTTAAGGAAATCCAAGCTTTCAGAAATATAATAAATACTTCATACCTCTGACTTTCTTTGTGTTTTACACATGCAGCTCCGGCATCCATGATGCTGTTTGGAGACCTTACACTTTCCAATTCAGATTTGCGACTTCGTTGCATTTCCACCCGGGAACTTGAACAGTCCAACTTTCACGTCGTAATAGAAGCTGATGACAACGTAAATTTTCTTTTTCATTATATTTTAACATGTTTGAAAATAGAGGTCGTCCATTTTTACGTCCAGCTTATCCCTCTAACTTTCACTGTGTTTTATACACTCCCAGCATGGATGTTAAACTTCAGGAGATTTTGTTGTTGTTGTTGCATTTCCAACTGGGAACTCAACTTCTCCACCTCAACTTCTGAGTATGCATAAAATGCAGCATGAATCCACGGAAAAACTGTCCAAATTGAGAAACAACTGACCCTGCCTGCGGTAATGAAAAATAGTCTTATTGTCCCATCGATCGCCTCACCTGTGTTCCATGTGTTGTTGCAAGACGCCCAGGGAAGATCCCAGGTGAAGGAGTTGAAGAGAAAGAATATGGCCCAGGCCAGCACAACAATGTAGTAGATGTTCAGGAGAGCGACAATCACCTGGGTGGCATAACCCACTCCTGATATGCATGTAAAAAAAAGAGAAGGGGAGTCACTTAAAAAAAACAAACAACAAATTAAGTGAGATCAGTTTGTTGAGTTTTCTTCCACTCAATCTAAGCTGAAGCTTTAGATTCACATGGAAGTCATTTTTGCACATTTATAATGACTCCCAGGCATCCGAGTTCTGGACTAAACCTTTGCTTCTGCACGTGTACAGTATGTGCTTCTTTCCCAGATGTCACGCCTCAAGTTTCCCTATTAGACTTTCCCATTAAAAAAAAACACTTAATATATAGCCTCCTATTGTTTCTACATATACTTAATTGATTTCAGTGTGGCATGTGCGCTTATTCTAATCATTCACAACCACAAACGTTTTGCACTGACATGTCTGGAATTCCTCTGTCAAACCACAGCGTTGCACAGACATGTTTGCTTGTTGTTTTCCACGGTGACGCCCCGAGTTTCTTATGGATCTTATGTGGTCCGTAAGAATGAAGCTTGCTGTGTATTTCTGCACTGACCTACCAAACGATATTTACCTTCAACACATACAGACATGTTGCAGGGTGACGCCAGCTCCCGGCTGTAGGCCGAAAAACTGCTCGCCAACAATCACCAGTAGTTTTAGCTCTGAAGGTGCAAAGTCTTAAATGTATGCGTGGCGTATAAAAGAGAAAGGGATGCATTGCTTTGCAACTGATTGTCCACACTATGACAACTAGATGACAGAAAAAAAGTTCAAATTTAATAAGAAATAATGTAAAAGTAGGTTATTTAAGCTAGCTTGACAACCTTAACATGTACATGTGCTGTGGATTTCGGTGTTTCGGTTCATTAAAAAAAAAAAAAAAGCGATCAACACACCAACTTTCTCACCAATCATCAGCAGAGCAGGTGTTTAAATTAGCTAATAATAATAATAATAATAATAATAATAATAATAATAATAATAACTATCACAAAATACACATACAGCATGAAAACACAATACTTTACCAGACTGAATGTTCTGCTTTTTTGTGTGGGAAATGTTTTGGTGTTCAGTCCTGATACATTAGTGGCATTGTCAGTCAGTTGCTATGGCAACGAGTCTTTATGTAGCATAGCCGACACAGAGAAAAGAACACGAGTGGTCTTGAGTTATTCTCCAAAGGTTTTTCTGTGTTATTTTTCGTTTTGTTGTGGCACAAAACACTGAATTAAGAATAGTTACATCTCCAGGTTTCATTTTGTTACCAGAATTGTTCTCTGACTGCGGCGCGGCTACAGAAGGCAATAGACTTTTTGCCCTCCGTTGTTGTGCACATGCTCAAAAGTTCTGGACGTAAACAATAACATGAAAACGTGCGTACAGAAGAGAAATAATCTCAAAATGTTTCAAGGCAGAATAATAATTACAAAAAAACCCCCCACATTACCTTCAAACAATGGGCAAATCTTCCGCCAGCAAGTGATGCCGCCCTCACTGGTGTACTGTCCCAAAGAAGTCTCCAGGAGGAACACGGGGATGCCACAAGCAAACAGGAAGATGAGGTATGGAATAAAAAAAGCCCCTGTATACATTTAGGCAACAGTTCATAAACACGTTAAGACTGTCTAATACTTACAGCTGGGTAAGCAAAAACACAGCATCTTGCATAAATATCTATGCCCCATAAGCCATTCCACATTTTGTTGGAAGCACAAACTTCACATGACTTTGAATTTTGCAGTACCGCATGCCTTTTGGGCAACGTCTCCACCGGATTTCGACATCGACACACTGTTCCCATTCCTCTCCGCACAACGGCAAAAGCTTGGTCAGACCAACTGGTTAACTTTTGTAAACAGCAGTTTTTAAATGACACTCTCTACATCTGTATTTATTGTTTAGGTGATTTCTGAAGGCTGTCAGTTGCAGTGGACTTTATGTGATGGTGCCAGAGTAAAAGGGGCTTAATGGTATGTTTTAAAACTGGGAATCATTTTCCTTCCATCTCAGATTATGCACTAATTTGCATTGGTCTACCACATACCATCAATAAAATCTATGGAAGTTCGTGGTTGTAACATGTCAGATTTCGTAAAGGTTCTCATTTGAAAAGGATAATACTATTTAAACACATTTTCTATGTAGAGCGTCGCATCACAACATTGGTTTCTTTTATTTATTTTCACAAATGACATCTAGCTATCTTTGTACGTCCAAAATGTCTGCGTTTGCCTATGAGGTCTAAAATCCTCAGATGTGAACTTGCAAATGCTATCGATTATCCCTACCACTAACTCAATGTGGCTTCTGCTCCATATTAAATATGTGCAAATAACTGAGAACAGCAGATGAACAGCGTTAGTGCCACAGTTGTGGGGCGTGACAATGAAAAGTAAAAAGAAAGTCCACCAGGTTCGGCTGGGCTACAAATCAAAACATGTTTTGGCGAGGTCACGGTTTCTTTTCACATCCCTGGTATCACACCCATGTTCCGTTTTAACTTAATTAGGTCCTGCGCAACTGTCTGATGTCGTGCTTCAGACATCAAACAGTTGCCACGAACCATGAAGACGATTCTTGGAGCTCACCTCCTCCGTTCTTGTAGCAAAGGTAGGGGAAACGCCAGACGTTGCCCAGGCCGATAATTTCCCCGGCGACAGATAGGACAAACTCGATCTTGTTGCCCCACTGGCCCCTGTCCATCATCTTCTCCTCGGTGCTGGGGACGATGTCCACCGGCCTGCCATGACCGTTGGACGGCTCCGCCTTGGACGTGTTTTCTGCATCTCGTTTCTCACCTGCATCAAACGGAGCACAGAGACTGACTTGAAAAGGATGAATCGGACAAATGTTTTCCCTAATTTTATGGAAGGATGCTCACATTTTCAAGTATTTCCACAAATTCTTAATTTGAACACAAATGTATGCCACGTGCTTCATATTTGCGAATGTAGGAACTTTTAAATGTGTTATTTTCTTCCCTTTCATTTAAGGATTTGAGTGGATCCATCTAATAAAACTACAATAAAATGCATTCAGGTTTATGGTTGCGTTGAGACTAAATGACGAAAGGTTCATTGGGTTCACAAACTTTTGCAAAGACTTGGAGACACAATCTTTAGTTTATACCAAAAGCCAGATCACCTAACAATTACTCTAAGGTTTTTAGCAACTTATAATAACCCTCTAAATTTCCCCTTTGGAACTCTGATGATATGCAGTCGCCATTTTGATATGGGTTGTACAGGTTGCACAGGGCAGCATGAGAAAATGGGGTTGCTCACAGGAAAAAAAAGAAGAAGCTACATTCACATGCATGTAGCATGTGAATGTAGCATCAAGACGCTCAATTCAATTGCTGAAATCCGATTTATTTTTTGCACAGTTGTTCATTCTAATCAAATGCGACTACAATCACACTCCTGTGTGAACGGTTTTCTAAAGAGACCAGCAGAGGCAGGAGGAGAACGACGGTGATCATTATTTACCCGCAGCAATGGGAGTCAACAGTATTGTCACAAAATCATAACACAAGGGAAGGTAATAGAAAGAAAACACTTAGTCAACGTCGTAAAAGTAGTTAATTGCCATTTCATACCACATAGGGAAGAGTCGCAAATTGGATTTTTTTGTATGAAAAGACCAAAATTGGGTTACTCAGATTGGGGTAAAGAAGTTGGATATGAGTCACACTTTAACATGTTTTTTTTTTTTTATGTATGTAAGGTGAGGTAAAAAAAACAACCCAAAAAAGTATAAAACTACATATAATTTCTCCATATTTAAGAATGAGTAGTCCATAATTTATAACTAGTAGTAAGTGTAATGTTTAAGGAGTTAATACCCTCTGCTTGCCCGCATGAATTTTAAGACTTTTTCACGTGCATTGTAATGGATTGCGGTTCCTTTTATTGTGACTTTGAATTTTCAGGATTTTGATTGGTTGACGAGAGGCCGATTAAGAAAACAAAAGAGAAAAATCAAGATCCCCAAAGCAGGAAACATATTTTCAGTACCATGGCTAGTTCTTAAGAGTTATAATGGCGGTATGCAAACGGCACCAGATGTGTTTGCTGGCGTCCGAATGGGCCCTTTCTTTTGGATGAGGTCACCACTGACTTCAGGTTGTGAGTTCGGAGCTGGTCGATCCCTGATCCGGACCCAGTTCTGGGGCCAGTGCTGCTGAAATAAGTGGAGGAAACAGGCGGCCCACTGACTGTGCTCACTCCTGTCAGGTTGCATTAACAGACTTCTGACCGGCCCCGCCGCTGCCCCTTCACCCTTTCCACCATGTGGTCACAGCTACCGACCAAACTCAAACAAGCTGCTAATCAGTCTACAAGAAACACGCTCACTCTAACTCAGTTATGAGAATCCATCAAACGCATCTAACCTCCCTCATATTTTCACCCTCGCACGCCAATAAACACAAATTATGCCATGTGTGGCCAATCTAGCTGCCGCTTTTCTTTTTATAAAAATGCAACACATGGGATGGGAATTCCATTTATTCGTCCGTTTTGTGCGAAGCTACCTTTAGGAATGCGCTCCTGCTGTCAGAGCGCAGAGGTCGAGCACAAGCGTGACTCTGTGCGGGGTGTGCGCACGGGGGTCCGGAAACGGGAGCCGCATTGAGAGCCAAGGTCTGCGGCGACAGGAGCCAAATTGTGACCGGGGTAAAAATAGAGTTCCTTGTCTTCGGAGGGCACTTTGCGAGAATGGAGGCTTAGCGCAACAAAAGCGGAGTATCCCTCCTTTTATTGCACTGGCAACTGGCAGCCCTCACTGGCCTCACAGCCAGGTCTCTCCTTCCCTTCACTCTTCTTCCCATTTCTCCCAAATCGAAAGATGTGTTCGTGATTTATAAGGAGGTTGCCTGCAGGATGCCACTTTAAAGATCCCTTAGGCACACTGCATGAAAATATCACTAGAGAAGAACCGTCTACAGTGAAACTTCATCCCACCAAAGGGTGGCAACAGATCCATTCGAAATAACATCGGGTGATTGCGCAGTTAAGGGAGAGAGAGTGACAGACTGACCTGCTGAAATTATGGGGCAACACTTTTCCATTGTGGAACAGTTTGAGGTGGTGAGAATACAGAACAAAACAATCAAAGCAAAAAACAAAACTTGAAGCTGTTTTTTTTTTTTTTTTTGGCTCAAAGTTGGCAGATGTGAAGATAGACAACAGACGACCAGCCAAGTTCTACTAAAAAACCAAGTTTCTGTACCTGTTACATGTACTAAAGTAACCTTGAAGTATTTGTCTGTAGTCAATTTAGCAAAAGGTATATTTATAATTCAGTCTTGGACATTTGTGGATGCCCAAACTTATTCAACCTTCCGCAAGGTGGGTACCTGCAAGGAAACCTGTAAAGCAGAGATTAAAATAGTAAAAAAGAGAAGAAATTTAACAGCGTGAGCTTTACTATTTGTAAAATTCATATTGTTATATAGTTCCTCTGCGGTTAACAGTGAATTTCAACTCTTTTAATTCAGCTTGGCTCTGAACTTTAACTGGGCCATTCCAACACAAGAATATGCTTTGATCTAGACTCCTCTATTGTAGCTATGACTGTATGTTTAGTTAAATTTGTTTGGGCCCTGTTTTTCTCCGAGGTTGTCCCGTATTTAGCTCTTCTTCTGACCCAGATACTAAAACTGATTTCTGAAGATAGTTTACATTGCAAGCGTAACAAAACATTTTTAAATTCCATTTCACAATGCACCATGCAACTTTGTTGGAATGCGCGATATACCGGCACTAGCATCGGTATCGGCCGATATTAGTCATTTTTCAGCATTTCGGTATCGATACGACAAAAATAAAGCCAATATTTATTTCCATCTTGCTGTCATTTGTTGCTGGAGGAGGAAAGGAAGGAGGCTGATGATATGGTGTTTGTTTGGTCATGTGACAGTGATAGCAATGCAGCAAAGGATTGTGGGGAGTTTAATTGAAGCAGAGAAGCAGTGGCGATGTGGTCGTAGTATTCAAGGTGTCGAAAGGCAGTGAAATATATATAATGCACATGATTTAGCAGCAAAATTAATATCGGATATCGGTATCGACCCAAATTTTTTATATCGGTGCATCACTACAGCTCTGTCTTGGTCTATCCCATGTAATTTTACTTAAACCCAATGAAGTTTTTGGTTGTTACAGAAAATTGTAAAAATCTTGATGGGGCGTAAATATTTTTTCAAGACCTTGTACTTTTAAAACTCCACTGATAATAGACACAAACGTGGACATATTAAGAAGAGTTAAACTATTCCATTTTCATATAAGTATGATTCAGTGTAATATTAAATAGTTAACCAAGTATCACACCTCTAAGGCAGAAATCCTAACAATGACTTACACCAACAATGGTGGATCATTTTTTATTAGCCTTAATTTAAATTTGGCACATTTCTGATTTTATTTTCTTCTCATAACAGCATGTTAGAGGACAGGTGGTGGACTGATGTTTGTTTTTGTTTTTTTTACCTTGAAGAGATGTGAGGCGGTTGGTTAAGGTGGGGAGGTGGAGTTGTTAGGGTGGAGTCAGGATCTTCTCAGCTTTAAACAGAGGTCTGAAAAATCTCAGTTTTGAAATTTAAAGATTTCTGACTTGACAGTCCAGTTTGTAGGCAGACAGTGCAGGACCAACAGCAAAGCCTGTTTCTGCCACTTTAAAACCGCTCCAAATCTCAAAATTGTCCGGAGCGTTCTTTGTGCTGCTCATTTATACAGAAATCTAACATTTCATCCACAACACTGAAACCACGTAATGTACGTTGTCCAAATGAAGTCATACCCAGAGAGTTGTCAAGCAGGTGTCAGCATGTGACTTCCTCTGATGAAGTAAGTTTATGTTATTATTAAAACCGCAAAATGAGGGTGAGTGTGACACCGGGTTGTACTTTCATTTGAGACCGTTTTTTTTTTTAAGAAGCAAGAAAAGGAACGAGTTTCGGTACTACCTATTGATCCTACAGGCCATTTTTCCACCCATATGTGATCTATATCAGATATTTATACAATCTGAACAGTACAACTGTGACCTTTTTACAAATCAGACCTGCGCCACTTCCATATCAGGTCCTCAATCGGATACGATGTTTTTCAGATGGTCCTATATACCTAGTCGCGTGTGAGTGACAGAATTTTGTGCAAGAGGAGGCAGGAAGCGACAAGATCAAACGTTAAACAATGTATGAAGCAAACATGGCAGATGCTGTAGCTGCTGCAGGTTTCAGTGGAACTCCTTTATCCACAATTTGTGCCGAGCAAAGTGATTCACCTGCGCCAGGCTTCTCATACCAACATGGCACAGAGTGGCTACTGCAACTGGCTAGCAGTTAGCAGCTTCCTTTACTGACGTTAGCATTTGCCTCCCAGCTTCCTACCACGCTCTAGTGTTTAAATGACTATTTCAAGTTCAAAATCTAATATACTTTGCTTGAAAAATGTGTGTTTTATATTTGCTTTTTTGCATTAAGCTATTGTCCAAAGATATTGGCTAAAATTTCATCTGGCGCTCATGCAGCTAATTTGATGGATTGTCTCAGCTGCTGGACTGGATGTATCGTTGCGCATCTAGTAATTTACTCTGAAAACTACATTGTTTATACGACATTGCAATTATCTCTCATGTTAAGCATATGTTGAAAATGGAGCATGTTAAGTATGACTTATCATCTATATATGCTAAAATATATAAAATAGCATTCAAGCTAACCACTACAAATGTTTTGTTTGTGACTGTAGTATTTGTTCCTGTTCCTCCGATTCTTAAAAATATTTTTTTGTGCTGTAAACACGAGGGCCTTTTTTTCTTGAAACAGAAAAGTTTTTGACCATTTGTGGAAATGGTCTTTCAGGGGACCCCAAACGGTTTTGTGTTTGTTTTTTTTAAAAATGGCTTTCAGAGTGTAAGTTTCGCCCTCGTATATATTTGCTTGGGCGGCAAAAACGCCTCTTTTATGAAAACACTGAAACGTTGGCCAAAGCTCTAACCTGACTTATACCCCCAAACGCCTCGTACATGACAGCAACAACTGCATATTTGCTGTCGTGCTGCAGCTGCCACAGAACCTCATCAATCAACCTTCAAAAATCCTCTGTACAAAAAACAATTTGATTGCGAAGAGGAGGCTGAGGAACAACGATAGAAAATATTCTTGTGTTCATCGTTACACTCCAGCGGAGGCTTTGTGCACATGGGAATGGTCCCGTGTGGACGTGCACCGCAAAAACATGAAGTCTTACCAAGTATTTTGGTCTATTTTCCGATGCAAATATCATAGTACATTTGAAATAAAACAAAACTAACTTACGAGTAACTTTTCAGCGAGATAAAGCAGCTGGGTTTAAGCCAATAATTCCTTAATATCGATTAAAACGTGCTGGTTCGACTAGCAGAGTATTTCATTTGCAAGCTGCACTATTTCATCAATATCAAGAAATGATTAACTTAAAACAAGCTCCCATGTCTTGCTGAAAAGACACTTGCATGTAATTTTTTTTTTATGTCAAGTGTACCAAGATATTTCCACTAGAAACTAGACCAAGATTGGCAAGAAGTGATGTTTTTGCAGTGCGGTTGTTTCCGCAAGCCTGGTTGTTCAGATGGCTGCTAACAACTTAACATTTCACAACAGACATTCTCCTCCAAACTGCAGTTTCGAGAGCCTCGCCCTCAGACCGAACTTGAGTGGGTGTCTGTGCTCACACTCTGCGGCCCGTCAGCTCCAGGGCAAGCGGGTCACTCTGCATGTAGCGGCATGCCGACTGAACAGAGGGTGGGAACCCCACAGTGCAACCGCTAGCTTAAAGATGATTAACGGATTAAGAAAACAATCTGCAAAGCTCAGAGCTGAGGTTGAACTGAAGGAAATCTTAATCTTAGTTTGTTTTGTGTTCGGGCTTAAATGCGATCAACATCTAATATCTAAAGGAAAGCGATATAGAGTGACCCGATAACGGATAACGGTTCACAATTTGACAGGAGAAAGAATAAAACTGAGTGGTCAGAAACTATTAGGCTGCTTGGTTCTATGTAAGAGCAGACAGCATGTCGTTTTAAAGTGACTTGTGACATTTCTTGCATAAAGGCAATTATTGGGGTTCCTCTAACTCATGCCAGAAGCTTGACACATCCATAATTGCCTGCGCCCAGAGGCTCTCTCAGCTGGATGAAACAGAACTGCTTTAGTTGCTCAACAGTCACGAACAGGAGAGTCGCATGAGCTTAACCGTCTTAACTTCATCAACGTCTCTCAAGCTAATTGTTTCTTCCTACCATCTGAGACAAATATGAGAGACAGCAGAAGGAATTAACTGCCACATCCTCAGTGCTCAGCTTTCATGCTAATATTTTATTTGCAATGTCACCAATGGGGATTTCGGAAATCGATCACAGATTCGATCAGAATCGGGCGTTACGTGCAGCTCGGGGATCGGATGTATATTTACTCTAAACACAGATGGGCATAATAACAGTTAGCATCTACCGTTCTGTTCAAACCGTGCGTTGCAGCACAAGACTAACGGTGCTCACATTTTCTCACCAAGAAATGAGCGAGCACCTGCTTTCTTTCATTTTCACTCGTCTCTCCAGTTCATTTCTTTTCTCTTTTTGTTGTTGCTGGTTGCCTGACTTCTCAAATCTCAGAGTATATCCATCAATTACCAACGTAAAATTTACTTGTTCAGCTGCTTATTTTAGACATTATTTATATGGCAAATTTTTAAGCATGTAGCTCAAATTCTTTTTTCATTACAGACATTAATGCAAAACAGACTACCTCAGTTGTTTCTTTTTTTTTTTTTTTGGAAAAGCAGCACAAATGTCATCGACAGCCAATATATCCGTTTCATCTCAACTCAGATTCCCATGATCTTTTTGTAAGTAATCTTATTTCATGCCTTATTAATACCATTTTTTTTTTTGCTATTTTAGATTGTTTTGTCAAAAAAAAAAAAAAAAAAGATCTCAACATTCTTCTTGTTCCTTTGCAACTTGCCAACATGTTGAACCACTGTCCACTGGCCTAATCGGTTGGTTTTGGTTAAAAAGAAATCGACGTCACAGAACAAATTTCACGGGACCTAAATTTCAAAGTCCAGCTTGTGACACGTCTGTATGAAACTTTGCTATTTGTTGCGTTACTAGCTGGTTGCCTTTCGCTGAATTTTCCAGCGGCGTCCCTGTTAAAGACTAACCATTTACAAACACCCACATAAAACACACTCAGAAGCATGCAACAACAGGCCAACACGAAAAAAAAAAAAAAAATTAAATAAAAAATTGCAGGATAACAACTGGTTAACGGGTTGAGCTCCAACCCCGAGCTTTAGCAGACAGTTCTTCAGCTTCAGGATGAATGTTAGGCAAACACTTCCCCCCCTTCCAAGCAATCATACGAAGTTCTGCTGCTTGGAAACCAGCACAAAAAAGTTTGAAGATAACTACATATGTATACATATATTTGCTTGTCAAAGCCAGCTAACGATGAGACAGATGATTATTAGCCTAATCGATAAACAATTATGTGGCACTCACCTTGCATAATGTTTGACAGACGGCAGCCTTCCGGGACAGAGCGGGGCTGTCAGCCACCGCTTCAGGTTTCACTATATAACATGCATTGAGGGGCGGAGATAGAGGAGACTGAAAACTCTGGCGCAGCTTGCATTGAGATTTCCCCTCTGCTTTGCCTCTCGCTGAAGAAACGCCCCCTTTATCCATTCACACTCAAACGCACACACACACACACACACGCACACACGCACACACACACACACACACACACACACACACACACACACACACACTCATCCCCTACAGCACACTGGAGGTCTGTGCCGCCTCAGTGTGGTGGGCTGATTGCGTAACCTTTTGACAGGCTCGTTCTCCCAGGGGTTCTGCACAAACTGCAAGGGATAAGAAAGAAGGAGAGAGGGAAAAAAAAAGTCACGCTGGATAAGCAGAGTTGTCCGATTGTGTCATATGTATGCAAATGTCTTTCGCTGACGCAAATTATTTAGCAGCTGGAGCTCCGCCAGCCAACATTTTTTTTTTTTTTTTTTTTTTGGTTGTTTGTTTTGTTTTAATGTACAAAGAGGCAGAGTCATTCTGACAACGCGTTATGCTAATATTTCAGACGTCTGCGTCCTGCGGACGGGGATTAAAATGTCGCCCCATCTTCGTGAAGCTGCTGCTTCCAAACACACCCTTAGTTCGGCCCCCGGGAAGCCGTCTTTATTCTCCGCAGCACAGACTCGCTCCTCACAGGCCCGGCTGCCCCATTCAGAACATTTTCCCACCACAGGCGTCCAGAGAGTGGACTGGTCTGAAGCGCTTGTTTTAAGGTCACGATCCAGAGGGATTTTTATTGATTTATTTATTCATCGGAGATTGTGAAGCAGAGCAGGGAAGGTGATGCGCGCCTGCTTTTCATTTCTAAAAACGCTTTGGGAGGGGAGGGGGAGTTGAAAACCAGGTTTGGTTGAATGGTTTTCAACATTTGTTTTAGGAATAAACCACTGAAAAGTGTGGTGTGCATTTAAATTTGACCCAATTTTCCCCTAAACCTCCTCCAGGACAACCAGTTGCTTTCTGCAGCAACCTAATGGGCCTGTTCATAATTTGCTCTCAGTGACAGGTCAGGGAGAAAGCTTTGGAGAAATTTCAAACAGATGAGACCGTTATTTCACTTTCCCCCAGCGCCAACTGTGTTTCTCCAACACGCTTGAACATAAGTGGAGCCTCACATTTCAGCAAGACTGCCCTATGCCTGCTACATTTGAATGGCTCACGTCATAGCACGTCTGTTAGAATGTCCTAGTCAAAGTTCAGAGACAAATCCAGTTGTTGAACAAATGGTCCGGGTTGCCTCGCAGAAGCTGGTAGACATGCAACAAAAGGAGTTTTTTTTTAAGAACTAACCAAAAAAAGTAAAAAGGGGGAGTGAAAATATATGCATGCCACACTTTTCAGATTTTTATCTGCTAAAAAAAAAAAGAAAAGAAAAAAAAAAGTTGGTGGCACTAGCACAGTTTGTGGGGGTTATGTGAACAGATTCAACATTTCAGAAGGTGAATAATTTTTTTCCTCGTGGATCGTAACGTGTTGATTTGTTGTTGTTCCCGCCTCATCCTATTGGATGTATTGGTGTGTGGGAGACTGAACTACAATATCCCTGAGGGTAAAAATCCCAAAGGGATGAATAAAGTTTCTATCTGCCTGCCTGCCTCTGTCTGTCTGTCTGTCTGTCTGTCTGTCTGTCTACAGTTGAAGAGTTTTGGTTTCTTTCTTCAGGTTGTACATGCTTGTATTTCCCTCATCAGATCCCTGCTTTGTTTCCGTTCATGTGTTTTTTTCCCCCCTCTCCCCTTCACACAAGGTTCTAATTCTCAAGCCGTCATTACCTGCATCGGGTTGTTTCCCTCCACCTCAGCACCGTGCATAGTCTCAGATTGTTCATTTTTCTCTCTCGCTTCATTCCCTATTATTTCTTTTCGCTTTATCCACTCGTGCCCGAGGAGCGGCCTGCGTCCGCCTGCTCCCGACGCACCGGCACGCCGCTCACCAAATTGTAAAATCTCTCTCGGCGGGTTCCAACACGAAGCGCAGGCGGCTCGACCTGCGCGGCCGACACGCGATTCATACACATGCCAAGAAAGATTTTCCCAGAACTCACTGATCTGATCTGATCTGTTTTTTTTTGTTGTTGTTGTTGTTGTTGTTGTTGTTTTTTAATAAAACATGGCTCTGCTTTGGCGCGGCGTCTTCGTTTTGTTATGAGGGCACAATGAATCCGATCAGCTGCATCCCAGAGTATCGAGCAACGTGACTGTCTGCTCGTGAAGCGATCGAGGCTGCAGGGAATTTCCAGGGATAGAAAGCGTGGCAAACGGACGGAGGGTGGAAACACGGCGAGGTTAGAAAATGCAAATAACGTGGATGATCCCACTTGGAGCACGGAACAGGTAAAACCAGTTCGCAAAGGTGTCATCTTTAAAATAAACTTGACTGCTATGACGTCTGTTGGCGGAAAAACAGGATTTTTGATACTGTAAAGGACAGAGGAAAGAGGACAGACACTGTGTAAACTGCGTCTCCTATTTCCTCTCGCGTCTTTCCACCGATCTCCAGCTGTTCTGCCACAGGGCACTGACTGCTCCGACTCTATTGTCCGCGCTGCTTCTCACTGACACTCGGCGACGTTTCTTTTCATGTCAGATTTAGCTCGAACTTCAAATATTTACAAGTTGGCTGGTCACCAATATCAAGTGAAATCAGCAAAAGTAAAAAAAAAAAAAAAATGTAACAAGACTGCAAACATTGAGGATTGCACCTTTAATTTAGAAGCATCTGCAAGTGTGCACTTGACTTTTGGCCGGAGTTGTGCGCCCATCCAGTATTTTTCCACAGTGGACAAGTTTCAGCAAAACGTGTGTCAGTTACTCTTAAATATACAATTATTCTTTTAACTCTGAGATTAAGATGGGAAACAACAGTTCTTTGAGACCGATGACTGCTATTTCCCCTTCCTTTGTCTCTTATGGGGATTTATTTTTCTTTGATCGACTGACAGAAGGACAAAGGTCTAGGCAGGTGGTTGCAAAGTTTACACTTACCATGGGTGTGACTTTTATCAGAGTATATATATATATATATATTGTTGTTGAAACTGTCGTTATGCTGAGACAGATAATCTGTGAAAAAATGCAGCTCCTCTGCCTTCTCCCAGTGCTAACTAGAAACAACCAGTCAGAGCCAGGAGGCGGGTCTTAGCGCTGTCAATCATAATGTCCTGCAGCGTTCATCCTCCCTCCCTTATCCTCTGCTTGTTCTGTGCTACGCTGCAGCTAGCTAGCATAGCCTGTTGGATGGATTCAAGAAATGCAACGCCTGCTTTACCCGCTACAAAACCATTTCTGATCTGTGTTTATGATTTTTTTTTTGTCTTGTCTGAAGTTTCGACTGTCTGGCCAAAACGTTTACAAACAAATCAAAGAAAATTGTTTTCGGTATATCCAAACAACCCAGGCTTGACCCTCCTGTGATCTTAATAGATAAGGGTTTTTTTTCATTCTGTGTGCTTTTACAGTTCTTTGTCTGTGTGTAGTTTCAGGAACCGACGGTATGATGGGACAACCCTGTCAGATTGCCATTTGCCGCAATCCTCCGGAGAGTTGCATTACACTACGACCGCGGGAGGGTTAGATTAATCCACGACAAAGCAAGTTTTACGTCATTGGCTAAAATTTACAAAGCATAGACAAGGCATAGACTAGAAGTTTTTTTTCCTCAGAAGAGACAAAGACTGAGATATAATGGGGTTTGCTCAACCAGCCAGGCGCGGAAATTAAAAACAAGCATGACTTTGCAATAAGTTTCAACAAGAAAGGTGAGAAGGTGAGCTTTATCATTTAAATCTGAAACATTTGCTTGGCCAACAACATGTTACACTGAGCTTGTATGACCAATACTTGGGACAGAAAATGTATGATTGGAGTTGATGCCGATGCCGCTCAACGCCTCCAGTTGTCCAACACTGCCCACTCAAGGAAGTCCCACTCACAGCTGCCTGGCGTGCCGCCACCTTGTGATTCGTAAGCGGCCAGAGGCAGATCAGAGGTGATCGGTCTTTACAGGTTCATCAAAGAATTGTTTTGAGAAAGAAGCTGATAAGACTGTACCATCCGGACGCATCATCCCAAGGATCTGTGTCACTGCTGGAGGTAATGGAGTCTTTTCCACAACGGGACTTGAATAATGAAACGACTTCAAAATCTGTCAGCTTACACCCATAAAAAAAAAAATAAAAAAAAACGGTTTTAGAATGAACAATAAAGCAACTTAACATTAAACTTCTGGAATAATTGTGTGACAATTACAATCAAAAAGCCACATGTGTTCCAGGAAGCCACACAAACATCTGATGCTGGATTTATGTTACAAGTTTGTTAAAAGCTGAAAAATGGACTGTGTGGTTTCCCTGCACATTGATAAAGTAAATTTGGAAAAAGTATGAGGTAGAAACGTGTTTATTTCAATCCTGTGTGGATAACAGAGGCATTTCACTATGGACCCTATCTTATTCACCTGATTTAAAACTTCTCATTATCCGTGGAACAATTGGTTAGTATTTTATTGCTTCAGTTCACTTTTAAGTTTTGCATGCCAGACAGACTCGAATAAAACAACCGGAAAACTAAATTAATTAGTGTCGGGTCACTGTACATCTCTACTCACCAAACTGAGATAAAAGGAAACTGAAATCAACATGTCGCTCATATTTATATTAAAGTCAATCACAGACCTGCGAAGCTATTACTGTATATAAAAGGCACCAGCTAGCAACGATAAGTTCAACTCACATTTAGACGTAACTTTATAATGCTTTAGTCATTTGACGTTACTCAAAATAAAACAAAACAAAGCTCAGATTTTTCTTGTTTTAACCAAAGCCATGAAATATTAGAAACCTAATTACTCTAACTTAGTGTGGGCCTTATTATTGGAGCTTACAGTTTCAAAATGTTGCTTAAAAAATGAAGTGATCGGAATTGTTTGCAGCTGACTTTATAACATGCATAGACATGCTGGTATCATGAAACACAATGCCCGTAAAACTGATAAGTGGACATACAAGTTAGCACAGTGGGGCCGAGCATTTTGGCAGTAAACAACATTTGTTTTTGCCAAATTACTGCCCAAATAATATTTAGTTTGACGTTTAGCCACACCTTTGGAGCATGTGGCAACACCTTTTGAGTCTGTGTAGCAATAAAATCCTCCTAATAACTATCATTTACCTGGGAACAAGAGAGAGCAGAAACAAAACACCAACAGTCAACCGTTTTCTGTGGAGAGTATCAGTAACTTCCTTCAACAAAATGCAATCCTCATCACTCGGATGCAATAACAGTGCACCACATCTTGAACAAGAGACAGATTTCTGATGCCAAATAGGAGCAGGAAAATTTGAGTTTTCGAGGCATGAATACATTTTCTGGTCTATGTTTAAGGGTGACATAAAAATTAAAATGGTTTCCTGTAAGGCAGAAGAATACCCAAAAGCAACAATTGGTTATCACTTCAATTTGCTGCAGCACCTGGATTAGCTTTTTTGCTGAATAATCAAAATTTGAATTAGAGAATATGAGTTTAGTTATTTTAAACTAAATCCAAAACTCCCCCAAAACAATTAAAACAAATACTGTATACTCACAAACAACAAAACCAATATCGCCACCTTCTGGTAACAATAACAGAAGGTTATTTTAAACCATCTACTAAAATATTTTGTCCTCCAACCTAACAGGAAGAGTTGCATTTGTCTCGGTGTCGACAAGAGCCTGATAAAACTCACTGACTGTGTAATTTCTTAAATTTTTTTTACAAACAGCAACCAGTTCTCCACAAACTAAGCACATTTACTTTAACTTCAGCAAAGCAGACAAAAAAAAAAAAAAAAGGTTAGCTGAACGTGTTATGGCAAAATGAGTCTTACTGTCTTTAGGGTGCGCTGACATCTCTCTGGATAAAGTGCAGGATCTCTTTTATCAGCACTGAGCAGGCTTGGACTGCGCACCCAAAGAGATAGCGGGAGCTAACGGAATGCAACCGGCTCCTTTCAGAACAAAAGCTGTTTTTAAAAGAGTAAATCCTCAATCCAACATGACAAGCAATTCTACAGATAATAACAGTGCACATGTAGCTAATATATAAAACTAGTATAACTATAAATCAGCATGTCAGCTGCTCTTCTGAGCGCCTTTAAAAGTCTTTCTGTGAATAAATGAAGCTAAAGCCTTGAGGTCATTTCTATTCTGTGACCCGAGGAGACGGGTCAGATTCAACGTTTCATCCAGGTCTCGCCAGGTTGGGGTCCTCGCCCCTCATTTAATTGTTCTTTATAAATGATTACCAGAGCTGTTACCACGAGCAACACGCCATTAGTTTTGAGGAAGATTCTGCCATCGTTTTCACTTTCAAACAGTGAAAAGACCCAACGCGGCCTGGTCACTCATGACCTCTTAAAATGGAGTGAAGCCTTTTATTTTTTTAAATATTGAGATTACATGAAAGAAGTGTGTATCGATTTTAGAAAAGGGCCCCTCCTCGATCACTCCAGTAGTTAGATCGAACAGTGGAGTTGGTGCTGCAATATAAATATCTGGTAGTAGTTATTGTTAAATTGAGCTTTAGCCCCTTGTAGCGTCATTGGTAGAAAACCAATCCACACTCGAGCATATCGTCACTTTCCTCAAATTATGGTCCAAGTCATTTTTGGACAAAAGTGATTTTTTTATTATTATTTTTTGCTTAACTCATCTTTTGGCAAAAAAAAAAAAAAAAGAAATACAAAAAATCACTTTTGGCAAAAAATGACTTAGGCCATTATGTTTTCTATTAGGAAGGTGACAGTCATTTTTTTATCGGAAACTTCACTCTATTAATGTTAGTCCTTTTTGTATGAAAGTGTTTTATTGGGTCCATTCTGACCGTTTCTCTTATCTGTCGTCGTTGCTGACAGAGCGATAAATTCCATCATGAGAGGACTTCTTTGACCCCTCAATCTAGGAATAAAGATTGCTATTTATGATGATTCCTTTTCCTTCTTTTTGTTTTCGTAATGTGTGCAGCTGCTGACTCTGCAGCAAAATGCCTTCTAGGGAAAACGGAGTTCAGTAGAATTGAGCTCATGCATTCCTGATACAATCTGACCCCCCCCCCCAAAAAAAACAGATAACAGAGCATTGCATGATGATGCCTTTGCTGCTGTAAGTGTAACACTTGCTTATGATAATGTCTCTACAGACCGTGCCAACTGAAGCTGCAGGAGCCAAGCCTTTCTGTCAATCAATCAAGCAAAAAAAATAAGTGCTTTACATCATAAAAACAAAAAACAAAAAAAACCCCACAACTAGTCGACAACTGAGAAACCAGTGGCAAGCATCGCATTTTGACATAATCAAAATCATCAATACACCCTTTGTTCTCCTTGCAGGAACTCCTTATCAGCGCCGAGTGCAGTCAGACTGCGCGCACGTGGAGATAGTTGCTTAATTTCAACAAGCTTGAAAAGAGCAACCTTGCTTTTTTTTTTTTTTACAAGCTTGTAAAAATGACTGAAAAGAAGAGCAAAAGAAAGCAGTCACTGTTATCCACTGAGAGACAGAGCCCTCTACTGGTCAGGATGAAAATGCAACAAGAGAACGTTCTGGTGAATTCATAATAATAATAATAATAATAATAATAATAATAATAATAATAATAATAATAATAATAATAATAATAATAGGATGGAATCAAGAGTCAAGGCGTTCCTCTCTATTTAGTATTTTATTAGTAAGCATTTTTCCATTGGACAAAAAACCCCACAGCAAAGGAAGACTGGAAAGGCTCAGTATTCTTCATGGAAGGGATACTCTGGATGATCGCTCCACCTGCAGAAGGATTGAGGGAAAGATGGTCCGTATAGTTATGGTTATGAAAACAATAACAAACGATATCTGTTTTCTTTAACAAAGCACACATACATCAGCAGCTCAACGAAGCGGATGTTCTTGTTCAACGCTTCAATGGCCTTCATCTCTTCCTCCGTGAGGGAAAAATCAAATATCTGTAAATAATAATAATAATAATAATAATAATAATAATAATAATAATAATAATAATAATAGATGAAACATATCAAATATGCCTAAGAACTTTCAAGAACTAAGTGACTTGAACTTGAGGTGCCCGCATATCTTACATACCACTTCAGACTTGACTTGGACTCTTGATCTAAAACCTCGGGGCTTGTCATGGACTCGAGCTTTGAGACTCCAGTTTCAGGAAAAGTTATCTCGTGTTATCAGGGCTAAAAGCAAGTTAATAAGGGTAGACAACTGAGTAAAGGACTGAATTACAAGTCTATCAACTGCTATGATAACCTTATTCACACTAAAAATGTCTTGTCTTTAATATTTCTTAGTAAAAATAGTCAACATCCACAACATGGCACAGCATAAACCACGGACCGGAGTCCCAGTGGAGGTTTGTATATTCTCTTCTTAAAGACAGTGATTTATTAACGAAGGTCATTCTTAAACCACGGCTATTAATGGGACTGGTTCTACTGCTGCTTCACTAATTCACTCGCTATTTTGCATCTCTCTTTATCTCGTACTCTATTGCTCACCTTTCTTGCAAATTAATCTCAAGGATAATGATTTGATTTCATAAGCTGCAATAACGCAGCGTCTCAGGCAGCTTAAAAGCCACGTAACCGACAGTGGCCTAAAAATGTTCCTCTTGGACCAGGAAAATATTCCCTGCGAGCATCTCCACTCTGACACACTCTTTATCATTCAAAGGGAAATAGTTCTTCTTCACCTGAAAGTTATGCTGGATACGCTCACGACTGAAGCTCTTTGGAATCACCACCACTCCTCTCTGAGCGTTGAAGCGCAGCGCCACCTGAGCGCTGCTCTTGTTGTGCTTCTTCCCAATGGACACCAGCAGCTCGTCCTCCAGCAGGGGAGGACAGGTCAGATTCACCCTTGGTGAGACGTGGCAACGAAAAAAGCCAGTGGCTCGATTAATCTTTGTCAAAATAAGTTACAAGTTAAAATGTGCACGCAGCATAACGTACCAAGAGGCATCTCTGGAGGAACCAAGAGGACAGTAGCCAACAACAACAATGTCATTCTGACGGCAGTACTCCAGAAGTTTCGGCTGGGTGAAATATGGATGGCATTCAATCTAAGAGGTAAGAGAAAAGAAGCACATCGGAATCCAAACCAAGCAAATTAGCCCTGTTTTTTTTTTTTTTTTTTTTGGTCAAACTCTCAGTTTTTACAGCTGGATAACTATTTCTAGCTAATCAATTTTCATTCCACGAGCTATGATATTTGTGCAATTTTATCGCCTTTTCTGGAAAACGTGTTGCTGGAGGTCACTAAACATGGTAAACCGTGTGGCGTCAGTGTGGCGGAGACTCGCTGACCTGGTTGGAGACAGGTTTGTGTTTGAGGCCAGGTTTTGTCAGCAGCAGCTCCAGCTGTCTGCGGTTGAAGTTGGAGACTCCCAGAGACTTCACCAGCCCGGCGTCTTTGCAAGCCTCCAACGCCTGCCGAGAAAATGAAACTCTCCATGTTCCACACACTAATACCAATCACAGTCAAAGGCTTACTTGGTCTCCCGAAACCTGGGAGTTACTGACTGCACATGAGCCAAGTAAACCTTTTGAAGGTCTTATTTTAAAAATCCTTTAGATGAGATCGTGGAGAAAGGTGCAGCGTACACCGTCCTAAAGAAAGGCTCCTTCAGTTTTCCCTCAATAACAAGAAGTGACTAAGGGAATGCTGGACAGACTGGCGACCTGCCCAGGGCGAACTCTGCCTTTTGCCTGAAACGTTCGCTGGAGATGGACACCAGCATCCTGTTTGACCCCGCTAGAGACAAGGGTGTAGAGAAAATGGATGGATGGACTAAAGGAATGCCAATTATGGTCTATTGAAGGTAATTTAACAGAAAAAAATCCTAATTGATAAACTAAATGCACCACGTGTACATGACAAAATAGTAATTAACAAGCTAAAGTCTATTTGTGAGGGGTATTATACTCAAACCCCTCAATAAGTTGAAACTTTTACTTGTTACCGACTTTCTAAGTTAGAGGATGAAGTTAGAGGATGTCTGTGCTGTATTTTTGTTTCTCTTTGTAGCGTCAATGTAGCAAATAAACCTTAAAGATAAGAATTTGATCTTGTAATATGCTGTTTTTATCTAAACTGCAGCGTGTAAATACCAGCAGTACTGTGAAACTAATGTTTTCAGTTCCAACCAACACCATGCCAAGTCCTCACATAGTTGAGTATTGGTGACACTTTGAAAGAAAATGCTGAGTTATCTTAATATTTAGGACAAATGTCACCTATCGGTACAAATGATTTGGAGTAACCTCTGAAGTGTGGCCATGTTCGATAAATCTTCCTTAACATGAGTGATTGTTAGTTCCGAGCTCTTGTTGTGTCAAATGTGTCCCACTGACCTGAATATATTTGTCAGACCTAATTACACCAGTGTTTACAGTTATCAAGACACACATTTGTTTCTTGATTGCGGTGCCATGAGATAACAGAGTGAAACCAAGACAACTCACCTCCCATGTTGCACAGAGATCAGTGTGGTGGTAGATATATTTCCCATTCTCGTCTCTCGGATAAAATTCCTTGCCGGGCTGAAATGCGAAGCATTTTTTGCATAAATAGTTGATACGAAACCTTATCCACTCTATGCTGGCACAATCTGACCACTGTACCGAAGGTTGGACAATAGTTCATCTCAACAAGGTTGTGGCCTCGCACACGTATTATCATCCTGCTAAGATAAGAGAGCGTAACGTGTGATCTTTTGGTACCTTGAAGGCCATGGGAAGCTCCACAATGTAGAGATCCACGTAGTCCATCTTCAGCGTTTGCAGCGTTCTTTCCAAAGCAGGTCTCACCAGCTCGGGAGGATGGAAGGTATTCCAGAGCTGGAGATGGCAACGTTGTTAGAGAAACTTAAAATAGACGTCAATCACGACGCTCAGTAACTTAATACCTGGTGACAAATATTCTCATGTCATAGTCAGAACTCATTAACAAAAGCTACGTAGAGTTGATAACAGCAGACAAATCTAGGTGTTACCTTGCCGCAGTAAAATATGTCCTCCCTTCTCACAGTGCCATCAGCGATCTTCTCTCTGATGGCTTGGCCCACCTCATGCTCATTGAAATACACCAGCGCCCCATCAAAGTGCCTGTAGCCAACATCTATGGCCAGCTTCACACACTCAACTGTGGTGCCTTTGGGCGTCTACGAAACGCAAACAAGTTACAATTACAGGTTATCCAGACATGCATGCTTTTTCTGATAAGCACCGTTTCAAAGGAGCAGAAGGGTTTTCTTTTCCTGCTTACCTTTCGAGGGTCTCCGTAGGTTCCCAATCCCAGAAGTGGGATTTGGTTGCCATCGCTAAGAGGAACGTTGTGGCTCTCCGCAGAAAGACTCATCAGTGCAGAAGTATGTACCCGACTGAGCTTTTATCGACAGAGCTATCCTACATAAAAGATAACTGAGTGCGGCCGTGAACGTTGAACCTGGTTGATACATTATCAGCCAAGCATGAAGTGAGTGACCTCTAACTGGGTCTGTAAAGTTTTATCTTGGATGGTTGGGGGTCGGATGTGAAAAATTACATCTTTGAATGGGTGCAGAACATTACACTGGTTATAGTCTTGACTTTGGACATCTAACAGTGTCAGTCTCCAAACAAATGTAAAAACTGTTTTGTTGAGTTGGAATTCAATTTGACACAAAGGCCGCCGTCACATTGTTCTCTACCTTGCGATGCGTTTTGCTAAAACTGTTGTTTTAAATGGTGGATGTAAAAATAAAAGAAGGGGTGAAGAAATCAGTGTCCAACTGTGCAAGGATGGGATACATTGCTTTTGTGATGACAATACCAGCTCAAAAGAAACAATTTTAAAAAATCAGGCTTTTTATTTACATTCTACAACTAAAATAATTTTTTTTGTTAAATGGCATGTTAAAATTTATGCACGCCTGTTATTCCTGATGAGCTCAAAGACTTTGAGCTCTAGTCTTTGGCTTCATGCAGACAAATTTATTTTTGCTTCAGGTGGCAAAAACATGTTGTTGTTTTTTTTCTGGCCAGGACATTTCAAACGTCACGTACGTCCTCACTGGTCTCTCCTACTGCAGTATTAGTCAGTCAGGTAACTATGCTCACCTTCAATTTCTGACCACACAGTGTTTGTTGAATATGAGATAAGGATTATTTTTGTTAGGCAGTCTAAGTTTACGTCTGTAACTATTTTATTATTATTATTATTTTTTTAAAAAAGAAAGAACTAATTTGTGTATCTTGACAGAACCATGAAAACAGACTCAGGAAACCTGAGATATTCAGAATTTAGCCAGTTTTGCTAGCTAAATTATTCATTCAACCTAGTTTCTCTTTGCGTTTTTATATTTTGACATTGTCATCGTTGCCAATGAGCGTGTGCGAAACGAGGCCGTCTCTGCCTCCTGTATTTTAATATCCTCGGGGGCTTTCCTTGATGGGTTTGTTGTACATCACTGTTACTGGGCAGTGATGTGCAGTAAGAAATGAATGGTTTTGCTTAAAGAGGACATGTGTCGGAGCAAAGATCCGCACTCACCTTTCACACACATATAGAATGTCCACCGTTTTTATAATTCATTTCATTATAATACATTGTGGATTGCACTTAACATTTGTGTCAGACAGAAATGTGTGCAGCTTGTTTATGTGCTAAACGACTCCAGCAGCACCCTGGAGGTGCCTCCTTTGTAATACAGTAATGGTAAACCCTAACCGCCAGGGGGCGCCCTTGCTTCTACTTTCAAGGCTGAAGGATTTATATTGGCAAAACCTATTCGTCCGTGGGGTAATCCACATTATAGCAAGCTGCTCCTTAGGAATGCCAACATCTGTCACTGTTAAGATATAATAGGGCTTATTTATCTTTGTTAAAAGCTCCACAGCTAACTGTGAGGCTCAGCAAACTCTTAGAGTTTATTTTTTAAATGCATTTAGCCAAACGTGAGCAGAGTTTTTGATGCTCGTCTTTGCCCACTTGCAGCCAGAGAAGAGTAGAGCTGGTTAAGAGTTAACAACTCAGAGTAGGGAGTTATTTGGGGAGGGGCTTTGCGCTTCAATGACAGATCAGGAGAAAAAAAAAAACCCAAAAGGGTAATCTTTTGTTTTATGCAGTGGAAGTTATTAATATCTGGTTTGTGCTGCACATAATTTCAATCTTGTGTTGATTAGAGAAACTTCGCTACAAATACAAACTCGCACCTGACTCCTGTTCATGAAAATAGTTGAGGTTATGTATCTAATGCTGTTTCAGCTGTGTAAAAATAACAGTTCAGGTAAATTATTACAAGCCCCAACATTAATGTGACTTTGTGTGAGAACCTTAGAGCAGAAATGCAGGAACAGGACAATGATTCACATTTTTTCTGCACTCATCTATAGGTTAATTATTGATTAATGTAGTGCACGCGATTGCTTGTTTTTGACTAGATTGTTTATATCTAGTACTTTCGAACTTATCACTCTTAGTTATATATTTTACAAAACTTTGTATTTATTACCTAAGATAGAGTAGTAGAGCAATTTCCCCTTGGGAATCAATAAAGTATATTCTATTCTATTCTAACATGCTTGGACTTTTCCTGAGAATTTTTGGAATTACTTGTAAATATTGCAGATATTATCCCTGATGGTGGTTTTGGTTTACACATTTCTGTTATATGTAACACGGGTTACTTTAAATATCAAAGCAGCCACTATGATACTCTCAGTTTTGACCTTTTTTTTAATGCTGAGCTTTATCCACTCCACTCGACATCTGCAGTGTCATTGCCTATAGAAACATCTACAAAACCCACTCTTTCACAAAAGAATAAAACACACACATAAAAATGAGTGGAAGTTGTGTTGCAGCAGGACACGGACATGTGATGTTTTACTAGTGATTCAGACTGTTTAGTCTAGCTCAAGCTGTGTTTTGGTTCCCACATTGAAGTCGGGGATCTCTCTTTAAACAACGCTGGTCTCTGAAGTTCATTCAGAAGTTGCGTAACGCTGACATGGACAAGCTGTTGCAACTGCGAAACGAAACTCAGTCAAGAAATATGACAACTTTCATGTGTTTTCGAGTAAATGTTCTGTTTTTTTCCCCCCCGCCAATTTTAATTGTTGTTAAGTCACACAATGTTAATGTATATCTACGTTTGTGTCTCAGGCGCTTTTCACAACGGCGCTACATTGTTTTTGAGGAAAGGTTATCATTTTTTGGGTGTATAGGCTGCAGAGAGCATGGTGGATTTGTCTCATATCATGGTGTCTGACTTGTGTGGTATACCAGGAATCATGAATCATTAAATAAATATAACACTTGCCAGTGGTTGGCAACCATTTTAATGCAAAGAGCCATTTTGCCCTCACTTCTAGTAAGTAAATTTCCTTAAAGCCCTTTGGAAAACATCAAACTTACAGTATAACTGTGATGTAAAATGTATTTGTTTTAGGGCTAAATCAAATAATCAGAGTTGGGTTTCTGTTTTGGAGTTTTAGAGTGATAAACTTTCTACTTTTTCGACAACTACACCCGCCATATTTCCACAAAGCACCTGCCTCAAGCTGCTGTTAAGGCCTTGACCGAATTATGTGAAACCTCTTTCATTCATGTATTCTAAAGCCAAGACCCAAGTGAAACAGTGTCGTTTTGACAAGACCCAAAACATTGATATGACTTTGTGTGAGACAGCAAAAATATCAATAGATCCGATTAAAAACAAAACAATAATAATCATGACGAAACATGTAGCTTGCTGACACTATTTGATCAAATATTAATATTTCTATGATCAGTTAGAAGGTTTTGAAGTTGCAGAAACTGGGGAAAAAATGACTCCCTGATAAACATGTGCCATAATTCCTGGTGTTATTGAACATTTATGACCTTGCAATGTGCAACCAGGGTAAGAGGATACATACACAAACAATAAATATGACTTCTGTTAAAAAGCTTGTTGTTATCAAGTCAGAGGACTCCAATGTTCTGAACGATTCCCTTAACTTCAGCAGAACACTCTGAGATGCTACATGTTAGCTTCTTGAGAACTAACCACAGGCACTTAGTGGGGTTAAGATCTGGAACGTTTTCTGCCCACAGGTCTAAAATTTTATTTTGCCTTTATTTTGATTTTTTTTGAAAATCCTGCTGCTCCCTCATGATTTACTGGGATCTCCACGAATCATCACCAAACGGCGCTGGCAGAAGTTGCTCCGGGGGACGTTTTGATCCCACTTTATTTATTCGTGGCGGGCAGAATTGTTAGAAAGCTCACTCCCCTCCACGAGAGACGGCCGCTCGTAAATTGCATTAGAATGCGTCACCGTTGGAGCAACGCAAGACTCCTGATTTCTCTCTCACCACTTCTCAAAATGGAAGAAATATTCTCCAGAGAAAATAACGTTTCGCCAGTTCGTCTGGTGTCCTTCTGCAGAAATTCAGTTTGTCCTCGAGGTTTCTCTCCAGATGGGCCAGCTTCTTTGTTCCCCTCCTTGTCTCAGAGTCTTACCTCTGCCTTCTTTACTTGAGCATTCAATTTAGCGAATGGTCTACACATTTCTGTAGGCCTGCTCAGTCTGCTAATTAATTCAAAATCTCAAAAGTGTGGCATGTGTCTGGATTTAGCCCCACTGCGTTACGCCTGAAGATCTTTTGAGTTACGTCTCTACCGCATCTAATGACCAAAGGTCAGATTAGATGGGGAGTGTCTGGAAACAGTTTTCTTTTATTTATTTATTTTTATTCTTGCCACAGATTCTCAGATCAGGACTTTACTGGACTTTACCAAAACGTCGACATGCTTTGATTGAAAACATTATCGTTAATATGTAGCTGTAAGTTTATGTTTGTTGTAGGAATTGGGGGAGTAGTCAACTTCTTTGAGCTTAGCACGATGTTATAAAGTTATTCCCTTGTTGAAAAACATGCGTGGAGTGTTGCCTGGATTCTTTCATGCGTATTTGAGAAATCTTTCAATCTCCCCTGGCAACCATTCAGCCGTGTGAAACGCCTGGGTGTGGGGACCCAGTGCAGCCATTGAGACTAAGCTCCTCCTTGGAGCTGCACCTCCTCCATGACTCCTCCATTCAGCTCCTTCAGACTAGCCAGCAGCTATTAGCAAACGCCTAGTGGAAGTGCACATCTGCTGAGCTCATTATACAGGGTACTTCTCAGTGCAACGCTGTTAAAATGCTCTTAAAGGGTTAACATCGGCGTGATATTGTGATGCCTTTTGGAAGGCGGAGTGTTGGAAAGAGCGGATCTTTCTTAAAGAGACAGAGGCCCCATTTCAAGGCATTAAATTATGAAGTCTAATTTCTTTTAAGTCGCATTTGATATGTACAGGATTTTTATAACACTTGAAGGTAACATAGTTCCTTGATTGTGCTACAAAATGGCACTAAGAGTTTGGAAAACACAGAATACTGCCCGTTTAAGCCGTTGATTTAATTGTTGATTTTATCTATGTAACATGCTGCATTTTGTGAGCAAGCAGGCGGAAATCATTTTGTCGTGGCCAACTACAGCAGTAAAGTATTCCTCTGTTCTTCTCGGCTAATTTAATGACCCTCTGTCCATATAGTGGCAGCCTTCAACAGCTATTGAGGGTCTGCTTTCAATATAGTTTAGAGTTTGACTTTCTTTATAATGCAAAAGAAAAAAAAAACAGGAGAAACATTTTGATTGCCAGAAATAGTGGAAGACTGGAATTTAGTACTTCCTGACTTCTCTCTGTCTGGTACAGCTCTTAAACTTTATACTGTGGTTAAATACTTACGACATCATATATTTGATGACCAGTCTGATGACATGGACATTTAAAGACAATGCTGTGCAACAAGTAAATGTGCCAAGATTTAAAGATGGTGTGGCGCTCTGTCCCAGTAAAGATTATACTCTTTAAAGCTTCTGGTTCTCTTCTGCTCATGTGTGGAGGACCTCCAGACAAGCCAGTGTGTGGAAACTCACCATAACCGTTAATGATAGGATGAGGTTTCTGCTTCAGATGGCAGGATGGCAGTGCAAGCCAAATGTTCATTAGTGCTGATGTCCCCACTTGTTTTGCTACGTTGCAGAATCTCATGATTGTGTGCGCAGGTTAAAGGACAATTGCCACAGGCTGCCTTTAGTACAGCTGACAATATACAGTATATCTACCTAACAAGATAAAATTGAATACTTTGTGGTATTTCTGAAAAGGAAATAAGTAACAACTTGTTGTCTTTAAAGGGGCAATAGTATGTGTTTTTTTGGTACCTAGTACCAATTTATAGCACAATCAAGTAAGTATGTTATCTTCAGTTGTGATAAAAATGCTATGTATGTCATATATGACTTAAAATGAATTTTACTTTGTAATTTAGTGCATTGAAATTGGGCCTCTGTGTCTTTAAAGACTCCTGCTCTTTCTGAAACTCCACCTTCAGGAAGTCTTCACAACCTGGCTCCTCCATTAGCCCGTTAACGTCGTTTTTACCAGCTTTTCACAGAGAGCTGACTCCTATAATGAGCTCGGCAAATGTGCAGTTCCAATAAGTGTTTGCTAATTGATGCTGGCTAGTCTGAAGGAGCCGAGCGGATGAGTCGCTGGGGAGACAGAAGCTTGGGAAATGCAACTCCGAGGAGGTGCTTCGTCTTGAAGGCGGGGCTTGGTCCACCCAAGTGTTTTGCACAGATGAATGGTTGCCATGGGAGATTAAAGGATGTCTCAAACATGCATGAAAGAATCAAAGAAACACTCCAGGTATGCTTTTGATGAGGGAATAACATTATAACATGATATGAAGCTCAAAAAATGTTAATTTTACGTAATACTGCCTCTTTTCGTATCTAATCTTTTGGCCGCCTCTATCAACCTCTAGAACGACTCCACTTTGCACCCAGCAGAAACCTGTCCACTTAAGGACATTTTTTTTACAGTTATTAATTTCCAAACCCTCATGTGCAGATCTTGGTCCAGATGGTTGGCACCAATAACCCGTTCCCAAACATAAAATTCGACGCGCATTCAACAAGTCTTTAACTGTCCTGCCGTTCTTAAACTTATTCTTAGATTTTCTGAGGGGAACAGGAATCAATTTCTGAAACAAAAACAATATTATGAATGCATTTTCTAAATTGGACATGCATTAAACACTAATGTCTATTAGTGGCTGTGTCAGTTTGTCTCAACCACATCAACAGCATACCTTAATATATTGCACCCGAAAGCTGTCATCACTCCATAATATCTGCTGCTACATATGTGATCCTCTGCTTAGACTGGGCATCTATGAACAGGGGAAAAAATTAGTTAAGCCACTGACCATAATTAAAATTTGGATATCAAAAATGAGGAGTGTTGTTTTATGGCGCTCCTCTTTGTTTTTATACTGTGACACTGCATTTAAGTACAGTACAATTCACCAGCAGGGGAACAGCTCTGCGCACACATCGGAATTTCCTCTTTTTCTAGTAATATATATCACAATCATTATAATTGACCTTTGCTTTATTGCCAGAGACAGTTTCCTGGAAGTCTTCAGAAACACATCAGCCTTGTGGAGAAGTGGGTTCAGTGTCAAGATGAGATAAACCTCTTCCTACGTCATTGCCGTCAACAATGAGCCAAATGATGGGAGTAGTTGCACAGAAAGACAGTAAATTTAGTCTAGTGAGTGTTCCATAGCAATCTTTATTCCTCAAGCCGGTTCTGACCATGCTAAATTCTGATATGTAGTTATTTTTTATGGGACTCAAACTTACCATTTCCAAAAAAAACCAAAAAACACCTTGGAGAGTGCCGATGTCTGGAAGACGTCTTTGCTTCTTGTGTAAAAGGGAGATCCAAGTTGTGTGTCTGACTTTATTAAATCAAGAGTATATCTGGTATCAAAATATACTGATCACATCAAGGAAATATGTACTTCTATTTGTATCGCTCTCATCCAGTTGGATGGTGTGTGAAGTGGCTGAATGCGAGAATTTGTCACCTGGAGGTTGAAACTTTACAACACTCAGTACCGTAGAGCAGCACCTGGGAGGCTTTCTTGTCCCATGGAGTCCTCAGTAGCCTCAGGGGGACAGACACCAGGCACCCCACAGACAAACCACATGTAGGACACAGAAACAGGTGCCAAGCAAACTGTCCGGGCCAAAGAGGCAACGCAAAAGATGCACAGTGTCAAATCTCCCTACCCAGGACCTTGAGTATGTCCCTAGTCCTGGCCAAACCTGGAGCAAAACCGTGCAAATCCTAAAATCAGTTAAAAAAGCAAAACAAAAAGAGAACGATGGTCCCGGCCCAATTTAAAGAGCAGACATAAAACCTCATGGGCTTTCACATCCTCAGAGCCGTCTGCTGGACCAGAATGAAACCAAAACTCCAGAACCTGCCCTTTTGTGCCAAAGACGTTGATTACATGAAGTAAGCTCTGTTCGACAAGGCAATGTTTCACTCTGGTGGAGAGTTGTTGTGCTGCCATAAGAGCTCAAAGGTTGTTTTGAGAATATATCTCAGAAATATTCTGAGATCAAGAATATTTCAGCTTCTCTGGATGTTTTAACACAGTGCAGAATTTTTCTTTCAAGCTTAATTCTTAACTGCACTGTTGGAGTTCTTCCATTACTGTCTCTTTACCAGCTTTAGGGCCCGACCAGAACCCCTCACTGTAAATTACCTTGAGAATGAATGAGATTTGGTTATATAAAAGAGCAGGCTTTAGTGCTGAAAAAAGATCAAATGCTACAAGCCATACATGTCATACAAATGGAACAGATACAGAGTTACATCCACCGTCCAGCCACACTGAGCTCACCTTATGGATGGAACCAGCATTGTAGCTCGAGTTTAGCTTTATATTCTTCTCTGCAATCTGTTTCAGTCTAATCGGTTTCAGTCTGTCTACGTATGACTGCCGGCAGTCACACTTAGTCATGGTTATGTAAGCTGCAGCCTGTGCATGTAAGCGGTTAAAAAGGCTAAAAGAGATAGAGGAAAAGATAGCTCATACAACAACACTTAAGCAAAATTTCTTAAAAACTGTTTTGGTTGCCGGTGACGGTCCAGTACTTTATTATCGGTCTCGTTGCGCTGCAGCAGTGTCGAGGCGTAAACGGGGGTCCTTAGAGCCCTCCTTGAGGTCATTCTTCTGTCTGCCCGGCCGTGTTAGAGGTGACACATACGTGGCAAGGCGAGCTTTATTGAGCTTCAAAGGACCTGACCTGCGCAGCCCCCCCTCTACAACAAGATTAACACTGCTGGAGGACGACCTTTCAGGAACTCCAATTTCCTCCACGCATTGGCTCGGAGGTCAGTTCCCCCTGCTGTTTCTTGTTAAGACCCTGCGGTGGTGGAGAGGAGGAGTATGTGATTACGTTCTGGCTGGGAGCATGGGAGGCTTAGACCCTCTGGTATTCTGAATGTTGCTCCTTCCTCATTCAGACTTTCATCTCTAATCTACTCTATGCAAAGACAAGCGTAGGTGTTGGTCGGAAGTAATGAGGTGTGATGACTCCTAGGAGGATCCATCCATTTTCTGTACACCCTTGTCCTTTAGAGCAGTGGTCCCCAACCTTTTTAGTACCACGGACCGGTCAAGACTTCGCAAATTTGCTGCGGACCGGGGGACGGGGCGCACCGACACAGATACTGTTGCTGCTGTTTCTAAATCATTCTGCTGCTTGTGGGCTCAATGTTGGCATTCAAGACATAACCGAAGGAATCCGGTTAAAGGATTTTCAAAATAAAAGAACCTCCAGACTCAATACATGAAACGGAAGTATTTAATTATTTCTTGCGCGGCCCGGGGACCACTACCTTAGAGGGTCCAGCTAATGTTCCAGGCGAGAGGCAGGGTTCACCCTGGACAGGTCGCCAGTCTGTCGCAGGGCAACACAGAGACAGACAGGACACACACATCCATACCTAGGGAGAATTTAGAGAGACCAATTAACCTAACAGTGGGAGGACCCACGCATGCACAGGGAGAACATGCAACCTCCGTGCAGAAAGACCCCAGGCTGGGAATCGAACCCAGGACCTTCTTGCTGCAAGGCAACCTTGCTACCAACTGCGCCGCTGTGCAGCATCCTAGGAGGATTTAGTTACAAAATAACGAAAGCTGTAACTGAGAGAGCATTTTCGCTAACTGACTGGAGCTACGTCATGCGTTTATAAAACTATAAAATTTATATTTTGTTTCCCCCAGACAAGCAGTTTACATCAGCTGTCGGCTAATCACAATACTCCATATTCCCCCTGGCGGCGCTCACGCTAGTCCGCAAAATGGCGACTGCAAAAGTTTATGAGAGAGTGAACAATAGTTGAATCGTTTTTTTGTGTGTTTTTTTTATGGTATCTTTTGTTGAGTATTCACTATCCAATCGATGCGTACATAATCACAATACGACCCTTTGACCTTTTTTAATTCTGCACCCAAAAATTTCTCAAAGGATAAAACACTAAAACTCCTACAAACTAAAGTAAAACTCACAAATAATAACTGATAAAAACTAGCAAACACTCTAAAAACTAAATAACTGAACTAGACAAGTGAAAAGTCACAACAAAATAAAGAAAAACTATAATAAAACCCCCCAAAGTATTATAAAAACTAGTGTCACATAACTAACACCGACACATTTACAGTCATTCTAAGAGTTTCTATTCAGATAGATTCTTTCTTTTCAGGCACATTAAAGTCTGTTCCTTGATTTATTTTATTTATTTATCGGTTTTTTTAATTCAATCTTTATTAAACCAGGTAAGTTGATTGAGAGCAGATTCTCATTTTCAACGACGACCTGTTCAGAAAACACTGACGCACCGTACAAACATTAATGAGTGAGTGAAGGTAAGGAGAGTTTTTGTGCCAGTGACATAGTCTTATAGGTGAATTTGTACTAATTTGTTAGTGATTTTGTCGTCCATTGCAGTAAAAAGCAACATTTTCCTGATTTTTCTTTCGGTTTGCCGAGGCGTTCACTGAATCAGTCTAAAATACGAGCTTCTAGTTTCTACAGCGTGTACAGGTTTTTATTTTGAGAAAGGATTAAAGCGTGGCCATTAAAGTGGATTTAAAAAAAAAACAAAAAACAACTGATTGACAGATGTGTTAATTCATGTAATGATTTTGCTGTTTGTCCTCTGCGGCTCTAACAGCACGACTCTAAAACAAGTTGAGAAATGTGATGCATTTCAGAAAGAGGACACACGGTTAAAAGTGACTTGTGCTTTTGTCAAGAACTGTGATTCTTTAAGTTTTGCTTAGTTACTTTGATGCATTCTGGGCATCTCAGTTTATTATATTCCCGGTTCACTCTCTCTTTTCTTTTTTTTTTTTGTAGTTCTTTTAAGTTTAGTGTTCGTCTTTAGATTTTGTTGCGCTGACGGTCATTCTACTGATTGTTCTCATGTGTTTCCCATGTCACTGATCACCTACCATAGACTCAAAAGACAGCTTCTAGATTTGTTATGTCTTTGTCAGATCCTTCCACTCAATAACAGGCACTGCTCCCACCAAACTTAGTAAGTGTTTGCATCCCTGCTGGTATCTGTACAATTTTATTGCCGTACAATTTTTTGTAGCGCCGCTAATTGTAAATAGTCTGTATTTTAATGCTCAGTGAGACGGGCACATTTTGTACTATTTTAATTTAACCAACTCAGCTGCATATTTCTCTGGACTTTTTTTATTTTATTTTTTTATAGCTACACATTTTAAAATCTTGCCTGTATTCTATTCTTTATTCTGCTTTTATTTACATATTCTGTCTTTGTGCAGGTTTATTTGCCAACGCCTGCCACTGTTGCACTGCAATTTTCCCCACTGTGGGACGATAAAGGGCATTTCTTGTTGCAAGTAATCAAATCAAGTTCATCCAAGTCAATATATTATGTTTCTCAAGTTGTCATGTTGAACGTAAATAAATTTAAGTTTGTCAAATTTGATCACATTAAAAAATTAACTCAACTGGGGGTTTTTTTGTGGGTTTTTTTAAAAGTTGGAGCTCCGTTCTCTAGCCAGAATAGAGAAGAGCAGTTTGGATCGCGCTTTAGAATGGCACAGTCAAAGTCCAGATCTAAATAAAATAAAATAAAAAATGTATGGTAAGATTTGAAAAGAAGAATAAGCAAAGCCTCTAGAGATATCCTTCAAAAGGCAAAAAGGCATGTGTCAAACGTTTCACAGTTTTATTTGTTAAAACCTTGAACACCATTTGCATCTTTTCTTCTACGTCACATTTGTTCAGTGCATTGTTTTGGTTATGCAGGTAAAATCCCAGTAAAATAAATATACAAGTAGCTATATTGTTAAAATAAAAAATAAAAAAATACATAAATAAAAATCTCCCCCAAACATTCAAAGAGATATAAATATTTTTGGACAGCCCTTTATAAAGTGTGGTCATGCTAAAAAGACTATTAACTGACTTTAATTATCAACTGAACCCAGACAGTGGCAGAAATCACAGCAGAGCCTTTTTCCTCTTTCACACTGCAGCTATCTATTTCTCGCTGTCATGTCGCTGCGGTTTCCCCCACCTCCCTGATGACACCGAGTCCACGCTGATGTCTTTTGACCGACTAGACTGCTGGTGGAGGAGGAGACATCTGGCACTGATTAGAGGATCGTTTAACCTCCTCCTGTCAGCATGCCCAGAATCAGTAGACTGATTGAATTTGCAGAGGGCCTTAGCTGGTACAAAATATTTTGAATGCAGTCTAGCAATTATTTCTGCGCCTCTTGCCAAGTCTGGCAGGAGAGTGTGTACCTGAGTAGACGGGGGTGTGCGTGTGTGTGTGTGTGTGTGTGTGTGTGTGTGTGTGTGTGTGTGTGAGCAGCTTGTTTATATCCAGACCCTTCTCAGAGTCCATAATCACTTTGGCTGACAGATACCTTTTCCCTCCAGCTGGTGGCACCGTTACAAAAAGCCTTAACTTATTAACTTTAATGGAGAAAAACAGGGTTAGCTGTGGGCCTGAAGGGAACCGTGAAACTACCGCAGAGATGCGGGGGGGACGCAGGAAAAGGCGCTCAGCCTGTGCACAATAATCTCTCGTACGACAACGTGACTCGCAAAAGTATTCGCGCCTCTCGGCGGGTTACGATGGGGCTTTTGACGAGCGAAAGCAGCGTCCGATTGAGAAGTCGAAAGAAACCGATGCGCATCGCTTTTGAAGGGTTTTGCAAATGAAAGCCTGAAGGTGCGAAATGTGTTTGTGCTCAAGACCCATCGAGTCGAAACGTTGCAGACCTACATTTGTCTGTCGCTGCAGCTGCAAGTGTTTTGGGTTGTTGTTGTTTTTTTTGTCTCTATATACCAGTTCACAGTTTTGCCCGTTCTTTGCGAGCGCAGTCAGGTTGAACACAGGGCATCTGTGAGTCGTGATTTTGAACCCTTCCCTCAGATTCTCTGTTTTGATTCCGCTCTGGACTTTAACTAGGCCAATCTGGCACATGAACATGCCTTTGATCTAAACCATTCATCGTAGCTCTTTTCAAATTTTATTAGTAAGACCAAGTTTCGAACCATTTCATATGGTTATCGCAGTGATGTTGTGTCGGTCTATATCCCATAGATTCTAAAATTGCGGCACTTTTGTTGGCAGCATGTTGGAGTAACTCAGTTAGTTTGCTCTGATTTGCTCTTTTTGTAGACTTTTTTCCCCCCAAATTATTATCTTTATGCTTCAAGTATTTCGTGTTTGGGCAATTATTCCATCAGTTAGACGCTTTTACTTTTTGACTTTCAGCCAGTTGTTACAACGCGTAGCTGTGGCAGTAAGGTATTGTTTGTTTTGTTGTGTTTTTTTATTGTTTTCAACTGAGAGCACGGTTAGCATCTCAAAGGCTCCAATAATACCTGAACCACAAACCAAATGCAGAGAACAGAGAGTGAAAGATGGTCAAAGATTCGTCATAACGAGCAGGAATCTCATCCTCAACTCCAAAATCTTTCTAACCTTACAGATAGACAGAGATTTACAGGGGAGCGGCAAAAGCAAATGAGGCGGATTATCAGTGTTTGGCAACAGCTGATGATGTCATCTGGAACGTTAATGTGGTATTTCATGTCTGCAGCCCAGATATCATGGGACTGATAGCTCAACAGCCTTCAGTCAGAGTCCTCTTCAGATTCTTCGAAGTTACCATATTTTCCCCCACGCTTTGAACCAAGCGGCTTACAGCCCGGTGCGGCTTTTCTGTGGATTTTTCTTCAGCCGCCAGGGGGCGCTTTAGCAGGAAGCGAATCAGTGGAAGTCAAAATTGGAAATCAAAGAAGAAAACGCTGATTTTCATTTAGAACAAGCTCATGCTAGCAGCAGGCAGGACGGAGAAATGTCTTCAAACTCATACCCTCTCATCATGTAAACAACATAAAGAAGTTCATATGAAGTTCATAAGTTGAGTTAGTTAAGTTATATATATAGGCTTTGTACGTTTCCAGGTTTTTTTTATTTATTTATTTATTTTTTTTAAACTTTGTGGGCGCGGCTTATAGTGAGGTGCGCTCTATAGTCAGGAAAATTCCTTACTTGGATGATATGAGTCGTGACAACATTTAATTTCCCTTTTTGGGATAAGTAAAATATTTTTGAACCGAAGTAAAATACCAATCAAACAGATGAAAGTTTGTGGCTTTAACGCGACACAATGTGTGGGAAGCCTCCAGTGGCCCGGATGCCTTTGCAAGGTGACAGAACCCACATCCATTGACGTTTTACGTCCCGTCGTCCGTATAACTGATGCCCAAAAACTTCCACCGGCTTTGAAAGGGCCAACGTCTGGACACAACCGCAACACTTTTTTCTTTTTCTTTTTTTTTTACAAAGCTCTCCAAACCATCTCCAGATGTTTACTGATCTCTGGAATCGTTAGTCACGGACGCAGAAGGTCTCTGCCCTGCTGCCGACCAGGAGACAATTTCCATGTGTGCAAAGCTGCTCCGGGACACGGCGAAGAGAGACGAAAGAGACATTCTGACAGAAAAGATTTCTGATTTACAGAAAAGAGGAGTTATAGTAACAATAATCTACTTTTTTTTCCCAAAGCGCTTTTCAGGACACTTGTAGACCTCATTTTCATTTTTCATCAACTACAAATTGTTAGATTACTATGGCTTCATCTGCATTCGATGAGTAGCCTACTTCTAAAAAAAAATTTTTTTTAGAATATTTAGCATTGAAATAATACGGCATCATATTAAAAAACTAATTTGATTTGAGTGATGAAATTATATTTAAGCACACAACTGGCGACAGGAAGTTCTATTTCTTTAACTTTAAAGGTCCATGGACTTTGGCCCTTTAAAGTCCATGGCCCTTGTGTTTGCTATGGTGGGCAGAATTTGGCTCTTTGACACATATGCGCAGTACAATAATAAAGATGAAAAGCTACAACAACAACAACAGGGGTGGCAACAAGCAATCGGATAAATGTTACATTTAACGTAGCAATAAGATCCTAAAGGGACGACGAACGAACGTGTTCGAATAACGTCGAAACCAAAGCAGGGAGCAAAGATCACCCTGCAATTGATGAGCAACAAGTGGGTGTCGGTGGACCCAGCCCGCCCCTCACGGTGCCATTAGACGCTGCAGTCACGCTGCGAGCTGCGACTTCCCAGCTCCATCACATCCACTTTTTTTTTTCTCTCCTTTCCTCCACACACTCAGTCCTTTCCTTTTAAAAGAAGCGCTGCGGTTCATCCGCACATCCCCGAAGGAACGAACAATCTCGCAAGATCGGTCACTATCGGGCACCTTTCTTCTTCTTCTTTTTTTTTTTTTTTTAATTAATTTATTTATTTTTTTGCAACACTCCTCTCTAACCCTCCTGCGGCTGATACTCGAGTCCCCCAATGGCTCTGCGTGTGGCGCTGCTCTGCTCTCTGCTCGGGCTTCTCCTCGGACAAGGTAAAGTCACCTTTGCGGACGAGGCTGTGCGCGTGCGAGGACTTTTAATTAGGTCGGGGACAAAACTGCACGAGATTATTGGCGCTGATGTGTAAAAAAAATAATAAAAAATACATGTATTTAGAGCGCTGCACGTGAAGAGTTTGAAGATACTTAGAGACGGGAGCAGATGAAACAGAGTGGGGACTTGAGGAAGTGATGATTGTGTCTAGGGACTAGTTGGGGCTTGTGATTGAAAGCTGGGCGCTTCAGAGTGCTGCAGGAAACCCCCCCCCCCTGTTTTACTAACTTGATGGTAAGTTTTCATGAGTTTTCATGGTGCAGAAAACTCTCCTGGCAGCTAAATCAGCATTAGCACCTTTGGTTTAAATCATTGCCTAACTGACTTATAAAAGGTGTGAAGTGCAGTTCCTTCTGTCATGGAAGTCAAAGTGTGTTTTGATGTTACATGTGAATTGCTAAGTTAGTATCTGACTAGGACAGGAGTGTTAGGATTTAAACACTAGGGGGTGGAGCCCCCCCCCCCAAAAAGTTAATCAAACCCTTAAAATAGCAGCTTGGATTTGTTAAAAATCTGTTTATCACATTTGTCTTGCTGATACAGAGTGACATTTTCCCCGAGTTCTTTTACATTGAAATTACATTTCAAAATAGAATGGAAATATCTTTTACTGTCCCACAATGGGTAAGTTGCTAAATGCTAAGAAAACATCACTTTTCTTAGTGATGCCCCTCCACCTACACTGGGACCAAGTTTGCCTTCCTGATTAGCTTATCTAGCTGCTTCCTCTCAGCAGTAGATAAGCTGATGCTCCAACAAGCTACACCACATATGATGGTGCAGGTAGACTCTGCATTGGGCCTTCCTGTAAAGAAGGCTCAGACTGTTTAAGGAAAAATTCAAAAGTATGTCTACCTTGGCTTCAGCCTCGCTCGTTCATGGTTATGTGACATCTTTCCACTGCAGCTATCAGTAATGACTTAATATATATTATATATTCTGAACTAACCCTTTAAGATACTTCATTATAAAGATTTGTCAATCAGAAATGTGTGGCCCATTTTTGATTTCCAGTTATTGTAAATCTGTTTTGGCCTCTTTGAGAATGAATGGAAGGCGAAAGCTGAAAATGACAAACCAAGACAACCACTCTGTAATATGTTCAGCCTTCCTGTTATCTGCTTCAAGTCCTGATCTCTCTCACTTTCTGGCAGCCTAAGCGAACCACCGACATGCTTCCTCATGTAGAAAGTACAGTTTAGTTTTAAAATATCTTCCTGCATCTCTGAACGTCCTCTGACTTCACTACACCGACATTGACCATAACAATCTTTGAGCCGTCTTCCATACTGCAGAGTGTTGTCTCTGTTGGATTTTCTAGTTTCTGATTAGTTTTATTATTTGCGGAGCATTGTTTATCAGGATGTGTTATTTAACACAGTGGCTCTCACTTCTGACCTCTGCTCTGCTTGCTGTAGATGTTTCCATGCTTGAACGATATGGCTGAAAAACAAATAATGGATACCAGTTGAAATGAATGATTATTGATTTGTTTTTTATTCATTGGAAATATTTGAAACACTGACACACGGGTGGCAGGACCTTTCATGTTTTATCCACATTTTTCACTTTACACTGTTGTTTTGTTTTTGCTGTTGTTTTTTTTTTTTAAAGCAGTTAAGAGACACAGCGGTGAAATCTTAAACTGCTGCTGCGCAAGTTACTCAACAGGTTGTTGCTAGGCAACCAAAGAGTGAGCGAGTCAGTTGATGCCACCAACTTTTCTTATCCGGCTGTGACAGGTTGAGCGGCTAAAGCCTTTCCTCTGCCTACATCTCCCAGAATACCTTGTTGCTCTGGATCGGAGTTCAGTGAAGTTACTGGATGTTCTATCAGACGTGTTATCTATTGATATCGATCACATATATATCGCGATACATATTGTTATTGATTTATTGCTCAGCTCTACTTGAACATATCTGATTTAAATAAATTGATAATGAACAAGTCTGGACAAAATCTAAATATAATACGTATTGTACTGTTACAGTTATATTGGGGGTGATTCTAAACATCTTAAGGAAGATTCAGCTCCTTTATGACTGGACCAGTGATGCCATAAGTTGGGGTCAGAATCCCACTGAGGATGATCTCAAGAAATGAAATTGTGTTTAAAAGTTTATTATGAGAAGCCTAATTGTTAACACAAATAACATACAGTTGCATGAAAGTACTGTAATTGGGTCTTTGGGGTTGTTTATGCTGCTTTTCTATGTCTCAGTTAACTTAACCAGTGATAGTTTAACAAGTAATTGTTAGTTGTTTTGTGGAGAGGAAACTTAAAAGTTTCAAATCACAACCGCAGTCTGGTGACGGGCGTGATTATCCCCTGACACACACAACAGGAGCACCGAAGTGTAGGATGCTAATGCACATGGGTTGATTTCTAAGCTTTTATTCAAAAGATGTCAATAGCTTGACATTACCTTGGAAAGCTACTATTATGCTATTATTTTGGAAGTGAGCTATTGAGCGAGTGAGTGCTGACCATCAATCGTCTCTCTGTGCAAGGCTTTCATGACGATCCAGGCAAAACAGAACGCTCCCATTAAAAGCCCTTTGAGTGCGGCTTGGAAAGCAGTCCAGTCCTCTGCTGCGATCTGGTTCCAGACAAGCTGCTCTGCCTGGGCGGAGCTCCACCAGTGGGCTCGCTAGGCTGTGTTTACATGAGGGGTCTAGACTCGGGCAAGCCACGTGCTGCTCCGCATGGACAGAATGGCCCTCGCTACCAGCAACTTCATCCAAAATGGAAACGAGCCCTTATTCTGACAGACCATGAGTCACAGAAACAGAGAAACCGGTCGCAGGATAACTGAGCCAGTCAGAGTGGGTTACCTATGATACCAGACGGCAGTATTTGTGGATCTAAATGTGTGATGTATCAATTTAGCTTTTACAACCGGTGAGATGGAATAGCTTAGCAAAAATCTGTTAAAGGAAGAAAGCTCGTAAAATATTTCTTTAATATGTAAATATACTCTGGTCTCTAATTTCACCACAATTCAGATCCACTGCATTATCTTCAATAGGATTTTAAAAGGCCAACATTTCTATTAACCTGCTTTACTTTAAGTATTACGCTGCTGGCTTACTCATCTGAAATGTGACTGCAAATCTCAAAAAGCACTGCTAGGCTTTTTGAGATTAAGTTGACGTTTCACCAATGTATCCAGAGTTTATTTATCAACCCTCACTTGCATAAATTCAGAACACTGTGGTTCTGTTTCTGTCACTTTCGAATAGACGTCCTCGCTTCTAGTAGCTTCTTAATTAGCCTCCTTTGCCTCTTTAAGTTCAAAGGTCACCGAAAATGTAAACATTGAACCTCCTGTATGGAGAAGCGAAACCAGTGTTTTTGTGGAACGGTTCGCTTGGATGAAATCGAGTCTGTTATAATTATTATTATTATTATTATTCAAGGAACAGCGGTAATCACTTGTAATCCGAGGTTTTGCTGCATGTTTCTCTGGCCATCTAAAACACACAAACCCGCTGATATTTTGGGACTTTTGCAATATTATCATACATATGTTATTCCTTGAATCAGTCAGAAAATAAGAAATAACACACATTCTGTATCAATTTTCTTTCTAATTAGTGTAAATATTACAGCAAATAGGCTCAAATACATGCGTACACTCCCACAAATATACCTAAATAACTTCAGTCTCTGCCAAGGGTTGTAAGATTATGGCAAAAATGACAAACACGATTACTTTTGTCAAAACTGGGATAATGATTATTTTAAAAAATCCTTCTATTGCAAGAAAATAGCCCCGTCACCAACCTGCATGGCTGCTCTGTCACGACTTCATGAGGGCAGCTACAAATTTTAATTCAGCATCAACGTGTCGGTTTCGGAGCATGATCTTCTTGTTGGCCTCTCAGCCATTGGCAGTGTAAAACTTACATTCTAGCCAAATTTCTTTTATCTGAAGATTAGTGTAATGGCCCAGACAGTTGAAACTTGAACATAATTTGGTATTTTAAAATAATAAAATAAAAGGACAAAGCAGACACACATCAAAATGAGTTTTATAACAGACACTGTAGGCTAAAAGTAGGCTTTTGGGAAGCACTGACCTTAACTATTCCTAAAATTAGGGGATTATGTTGATAGTCAAGAAAATAAATAAAATGAGCTCTACCATTTTGAGTAAAAAAGAGAGAATATTATTTATATAGATCACTTATTCCACGAAAACATAGAAAGTGGCTCCAAGTTAAGCCTGGCTTGGCTCCAGTAAGCATGTCATAAAAATTTAATTGAGTTGTTTTTAAAAATCAGGGGTTTTTAAAAATAATCAATCTTCTCTCGAAAAAGATGTCAAAATCCTAAAATCCATGCCAGCGATGACCGTATGTAAACATCTTACCGGCTTTGGACTACGTTTGTCAATCTTCAGTCTATTTGTCGTAATGACTGCCATTACAGGTGCCTCCGTAAAACTGTTTGTGGTTGTTGTACACTTCTTTCTGCTGTTGTGGAAGAAGACAAGCAGCGTTGTAAAAACCAGGCAGTGCTGGTCCAGACACTTGTCCTCCCAGCTCAATCTCTCACTATCTAAACTTGCTCACTCCTGCCAGACCGCTCTCAGCAGCCAAGGCAACCCCCAGACAAAAGCAGCCGTACAGCACATTTCCCAATCACTCCTCAAAAAAACCCCACAGCCAAGGTCTGTTACCAAGACTCAATAAAAACTCACCTCAGACTTAGTTGGTTTCGTCCCCTTTTTTGCCGTCTTGGGAGTCGTTTTTTAAAAACACAGCGTGGCATACTAATCCTGATTCCAGCCGTAGGCAAAATTCTTCTCAAGAAGAAGCCTATCTGCCAAAGCCTTTTTATTTTTTTTTTTACGTTTGGCAGTTCACACAAACCACAGGCAAGTGAATGTACTTGACGTGATTGCGACGGTTGATTGTTTACAGAGCTGAGGCATTCCACATTCTCTAATCCACATGAATCAGCAGCCAGATCACCACAAAACTGGTCGCGCTCCAGTCGAAAGCCTCTTTTGTCTCTCCAACAACATATTTATCATCCTCTGCCTCAGACAAAAAAAAAAAAAAAAAAAATCCCTAATGATTGTAAAAGATGGTGCAGTTCATCAATCTTACAAAGGATATTAAAGTAGAAGGGTGAAGTCTTTGTTTATTTGGAGTAGACAGACAAATATGATCATCGAGACTCAATTAGGAATAACTGTGTCACAGAGAGTTTAGGAGGGAACCTGACTGTTCAGAAAAAGTATAAATCGTGACTACGTTCTGATGGTGGTAGACGTCCCCGTGTTGTATGTTGCCAGAGTCAGAGTTTCAGTTTTCCTGGTATAGTTTTAATAGTCTACCATTGGTAGATCACAGCCAGAGCAATTTCAATTAGAAGAACGGGAGAAGAAATTAGCACAGGGGAGTCAAACTATCTGCTCCACAGGAGGGTGCAGTTCCACAACAAGCAACTTAAACCTCAAAATATATATTGCAGATCAAATGGATGCATTGTTTACATTATACATTTCACACAGTTTTCTCTCTTGCGCCATATTAATGGTTAGAGTGAAGACCCTCCCAATTGAAACAAGTTCAAAGTTGCAAAAGGCCTTCCTGTATGTGCAGCAAAATTTGTGTGACATTGATAAGCGCTTCCAGTCTGTTTAAACCAGTGGTGCCCAAAGTCGAGGGCCGGCATCATGCATGTTTTATTCTCTCCCTGGTGGTAACAACCTTTTCAGCAGGTCAGTGTTCTTCTTAGACCTTCTAATGAGCCATCATTTGATCCAGGTGTGTTGAACCAGGGAGAGAACTGAAACATGCAGGATGCCGACCCTTGAGGACCCACTTTGGACACCACTGGTTTAAAATCTTCTACAAATGTTAAGAACGGGTCACTCTCTGGTGCTCAATGGATTCCAGTGTTGTATACCATGATAGGATGATTTCTGAAGCACAAAAACAAGAGGTTGCTAACTGTCTTGAGTCAGTGAGTCTATATGTCCTTTAGATTTTAACATGATATTGAGAGGAGCTTAAGGGACTACAGTAGGCTTGCAGGGGCTAGGTTCATCCAAACCCTTTACATCAACACTTAATTTCAACGTATCAGTGGTGTAAAGTATGCTAGTACTAGACTCTGAACCAATGGAAATGTGTTCTTGGAGTGGCAAATCATGCTTCACTGTCTGGAAAGCCGATGGACAAATCTTAGTTTGGGGATTGCCAATCAAACAGCGCTTTTACCCGACGGCATTGTGTGGGTCTGTTTTTTCAGGAATGGGATTTTAGGTATAGCAACATAAACTCTTTTATTTTCCCCAATATATTTTATTGAATTTTCTATTTTAGGACACAACAAACCTACAAACAACAAACTTAAACATTGTAAACATGTACATTACATGAACACTTACATTCACTCACGCACTCACCATTCGAACCTGCATTTGTTTAGTTCCAAAAGCAAAATAAACTCTTAAAGCCTCAGTATGCCAATACATTTTGGACAATGACATGCTCCCAACTCTGTAGGAACTGTTTTGGAACGAGACTTTTACTTTCTGCTTGGCCTGGTTCCGTCTTACTCAAATTCTGTCCTGCAAAATTCATACCGGCTGTTCTCTTCGCTTCAACTACATTTTTCTTTAGTTTGCTCTGAACGCTCTGACAGAAAAAGGGCAACAAATATTCAGCATTATGGCTCCTACATCATCTCCAGTCTGAACTCAAAATATCGGATCTTATTTCTGAGTTCTAACCTCAGTCCATCCTGTCCAACATCAGCGTCTGATCTTGTGAATGCCCTTCTGAAAGAATGACCAGAAATTTCCACAAAGAAAAAGCCAATGTCATATTAAAGTATGTTGAGCATCCCGAACCCAGTGTCCCCACCCGGTAGACATAAAGTTCCTGCCTTTGTGTGGAAAATTTGACAACTCTTCTGCATTAACTATGTCACGTTTTTCCTAAAATTTGATTATTAAAGTGCCACATAGTTTCAAGCTACCTACCACAAGGTCCTCACAAAGCGTCTTTCATAATTTGTAAGGTGCCGCACAGTGTGTTAGTCATTCACACTTCACTTCTTCGGAAAGCTTTAGCTGAACCCGTTCCAGCCAAACTACTACCAACAAGGTGGATTTCACAGTTTTCCACACTTTGGTAATCATATTTTGTTTGGTAAGCAAATTATTTTGTTGTTTTCACAGGAGAAAAGCACACCGCAGTAAGCGACTGCTGCAAAAACGGCCAGAAGCACGCGAACGATAACAATGACTGTGCATCCCTCCGCCTCATTTCCTCTTCAGTGACTTGCAGGTAAGGAGGGGCTCATTTGATCCCAGTGACTCAATTCATGTTAATCCAGTGGGGTCATGAAAACCTTCACCTTTTTTGCCACAAAGTTTCACTTTCCGCCAGCACTCCCATCAGTTCCCCCTTTTGGATCTCGGCCTGTGCCGGGAAATTTCTCTCGCTCCTAATTCAAAGCAACTTTACCTTACTCCCATAAATCTCCGAACACATTATTCACTTCATATGAGAGCAGGAAACACTAATAGTGATGGGATAATAGCAGGTCTCCCTGTAATCCTAGAAGGTGTTCTGCCGCAGGTCGAAGGCCCCCCCAAGGGCCAGAGAGCTCTGCCCGCGCACACAAATGGCAAATGCGTTTCCCATAGCCAGCGCGACTTATCTTACATTCCTCAAAATTACAGGACGAGTGGAAGGTCGGAAACGGGGAGGCATTAGCGGCGCAGGAGGGTGTGCCTGGAGGTGGAGATGATCGGGCTTTTGGTCACAGAAGGTTAAGACGAGGGCTTGTTTCAAACCAAATGAATACCTCGGAGGTGAAACATGATATTAAAGAAGGAAAGCAAAGGAGAAATAGTATCGGAGAAAAGGAGCGCAGGGATATTAGGAGAATAGCTGCCGCTCTCGACAATTTTTGTAGAAGCGTAGTGCGTCTTGACGTAAATTAGAAACGATACGGATTCTTATTGGGAGGGAAAGTAGTGGCGAGCTACCGGTTCTGTTCCTCCACTGCAGCCGCTTAAAATTCAGGACACTCAGATATCCTGATATCTCAGAAACTTTCATATCTGAGGGAACTCTCAGATGTGATCTTACATGCATCCGAAAAGCATGTCAGATCACACTGGGTCACCAAGTCCCCACCGACTTCACGTGCAGAAAATGTAATATCTAACTTCTATCTGGTGTTTGTGCGCCCATCTTTTTTAGAGTTTATACTTTCCTTCTTATGAAACAGCGACGAGAAAGAGCCGGCAGGGTTTGTCTCTGTTAATTCTTCTGTGAGGCAACTCAGGTCAGCATGATGAAATCTAATCTGACTTCAAACTGTTTTTCATTGTTTGTAGAAACTCTTCAAAATATTGCTTTTGATGGTAATTACAATGTCTGTATGAACTGACTGAGTTTTTGCAGTTTTCTAGGATGATGTCGCTCATGTCTTAATAGTTGCCGATTCATGCTGCTGATGCAATAGAACTGCATTTCCCGGCAACCGTTAGTCACCCAAGCGGTGGCCAGCCCTCCCTTTTCTGACAGGAATCGGCAGGTTTATTATATATGAGTGGCTTTCTCTAATGATAGGATTCTTATTCGGAGTGCAGAAGTTAGTCATACGTCTTGAGCTTTTTCCGCATTTTGTCTGCGTCAAAGCGTTTTATCGAGATTTTATGTGTTAGACGAACCACATAATAGTGCGCGGGAAGTTTGTTGGCGTTCACCGGAAGCCGGCAACATCTAAATACGTGGCGATTCTTTACAAAAAGAGGGAGAAAAACACAGGAGACAGGACATCAACCCTAAAGATAACAGTGGGACTTCACCCTTTGACCAGGTCGACGGCCTCATACACACAGCCAGTCCTACAATGTAATGAAAGTTCAGATAAAGGCATAGTCATGTGTTTGAATGGCCTAGTCAAAGTGCAGTCTTAAATTCAACAAAGTAAGGCAAGACTTGAGAACTACTTTCTGAATCTAACTTAACTAAGCTTCAACTTTATTGGGGGAAAATAGGTTCCTTCTCTAGATTATATGCAACAAGGTTTTTATCTGTTCTATTTGATTGTTTTTATGGTTTTTAATGTCTTACACGTTGAGCACCGGGCCACTTTTAATCATGTCATATTTATACTTATTATGTATCCATGTCAAGTTTCCTGTCTGACAAGTTAGCTGACTCGCGTCACTGTTACCAAGTTGATCGATTGGTTAATTTTTCTGCCGTGAGTGCATCAAAAGTCTTGATCCATGGGGATGAATAGATTTCTTAAAAGAATAAAAGAAAATAAAAAACTCTACATCATTTGTCTTCCACTCCACAATTATGCACTTTGTGTTTGTCTGTTCAGTAGAAACATATTACAGTCTGTGGTTTTACTGTTGTGAATTTGAAAAACAAAGAGTTGAGAATATTCCAACAACAACAACCCACTGCTGATCGCAAGTTCTTCACTTGAGACCAAAAGATATGTTTTAACTTTTGAAACAACTGCATAAAAGCTGTATGCTCTATAAAGTTGACAGAATTGACTGTGGAAGCAAACCCTGGGGTTTCTGTGTATGCTTCTTTTGGGGGGGTTTTCCTTCTGGCAGGATAGCGCAGGAGCAGTGCTGCGTGTCAGTGCTGGAGGACAACATGTGCTCCACCGGTATCAACGCGGCAAAGGAACATGGAAACTGCGATTCTCTGCTTGCCAGCACCTGCGAGACCAAGACAGCAAAGGTGTGTTTGTATTGCATGTGGAACTAAATGCCTTAAGATTTACAAATTATACCTCATAATCCAGGGAATATAAATGAAACAAGAACGAGAATCTGTGGCAAGACTTGAAAACTGATGTTCACAGTCAGTTCCGATTGATCTCAAGTGCTTTTGTTTTCCAAAGAAGGATGGACAAAGAGTGTTTCTGTAGACGTAAAAAGCAGGTAGAGAAATACCCAAAAAAGGCCGTGCGTTCTGATTTTTCATCTTCGATATTAGTTGGGACTAGGTTTTGGCCTGCTACATGAAAATCCAAATAAAAATACATTGAGGTTTTCAAGTATAATGTGACAAAATGTGCAAAGGTTCAAGTGAACACTGGAGTTTATTGTGTTATCTCTTGATGCTCCAGAGAAGCAAAACTGCACCTGTTTACTTCCCAGTCATATTCTTGAGAAACTACTTAGGGTGCGCGTAGTTTTTCCAAGTCTCTGAATACGCTTTTAGCTTGTGTTTACTCACCTCACAGAGCGGCCCTCTCTGACAGTTTCCCCACTCAGCTCCTTCGGACTAGCCAGCACCAATTAGCAAACATCTGGGTGGAACTGAGCTCACTATAGGAGCTCTTTCTCAGGGTACCGCTGGTAAAAACGCTGTAAACGGGTTAGCAGAGGAGCCATGTTGTGATGACTTCCTGAAGGTGGAGTGTGGGAGTGAGTGGGACTTTCTTAAAGAGACAGAGGCCAGATTTCAAGGCGTTAAATTCCAAAGTCAAATTTCTTTTAAGACGTGTTTGATATTCACAGCATTTTTATTATAACAACTTACTTGATTGTGATATAAAATGTGCCAACAAAATACATGCCCCTCTAAGGCTGGAATTAGTTTTCTTTTCATTCTCTGAACATGTATTTAGCTTATTTTTGTTATAAACAGATGGCAAAAAATAGACTTTTGCATTGAATGGTCTTTCTTTTTTTGTATCGTCTGCGTGTGCAAGACGAGGCATGCCGCTCCAGGGAGGATCTGAGTTTGCTGCTGTCAGATGGATTATAAATTCAGATCTGACTCCAGATCCGTTTGCAGGCTCGCAGCCAACCACTGTTTAGCTCTTCTGCATTCGCCACCGCTACACTCAAACCCCAACTTACCCATTCTGTTTTCACAACATTTCACCATCAACACATCTGGAGAGAAAATGAGAGAAAAATTCCTCTAAAGTGGGGGCAAGCAGGTTTGTACGTTTACTCCTTAGATGATTGTCAGCGGAACGACTTGTCTTTGCTTGATCGCCCGCGCAGTTCAGGCTTGCACCTAAAGTGCTCCACAGGTGTTGTGGATAACAGAGGGTGATCTGGGTAATAGGTAACGATGTGCACCGATGTGATGAAATATCTCAAAGTCGCGGTTTTACACACAGTTTGTCACCTGCTTCACGCCGAGACCAGATACGGACATTTTAGTGCGACGTCAAGAATTAAGGTAATCCGAACTTGCTCATTTTTGAAGTGAGACTTTGACGGTTTCCACCTAAGTTGCATCGATGACACACACACATAACATTGCCTGATGAATCTGTATTTCACCAACAGACAATTGGCCATCAGTACAAAGTAATAAAGATTTGGTTGATTACATCTGTGTTGTAACAATGCCACATGGCTATAAATTTTGTACGACTAGAAAGCCCTTTTTATTCTTCTTGACTTGAAACAAGTTTGTGAAAAAATGCGTTTGATAACTTAAGGGAATATTCATTGTCTACAGCCAGTTGTTGTTCTGGGGTCACTGGTGCTTATCTCTAGAGGTCATTGGGTGAGACATCAGGACAGGTTGCTAGTCCGTCACAAGGCTTTACCTAAGGGAATACTCACGATTGAGGCAAACTTAAAGTAAGCTGTTAACTTCTGTTTTTTTTTTTTCTGGTTGCACTCTTTTCAGAATCTCCGGTCTGAACCGACTGGAGCGATCGCTCTTCATGACAGACTGTCACAGTGATAGACTGAGAACGCATCAGCCAGAGGGGGATGATGTCATCTCATCATTGTCTTCTTGTTTTTCTTACCGACTTCCTGTCCAGGATGTTTGTCTTTCTGAAGCATGTCTGTCCGTTTTGAGCTCTTCTGTCTATCTGGCCATCCGAAAGAGTTTAAACAAATTTAACCAAAGTTTAAACAGACTGTCCCCGGGTCACACTTCAACAACCTCCAGTCTATCCCTTTCTTGTTTTCATTCCTCAGCTTTCTTCTGCTGGAACATGGATTCCTGATAATCTTTTTTTTTTTTTTTTTGTAGAATTACAGGATTGACTTGTGAATAATTCTCTCTCTCTCTCTCTTTACAATGTTTATTTTTGTGTTCCGTTTTGCACAGATGTGCTGCGACTGTTGTCTTCTGGGGAAGGAAGCTCAGGACCTGAACATACCCTGCGACCACAACCTGTCAGTGGGCTACCAGTGCAGCCTGGTGTCCCGGGCCTGCTGCATGGACGGAGCCTCAGACAACCAGACAGCAGCACTGGGACAGTCTGAATGTAGGTAAAACTCTCGAATCATGCGGAAATGTTTTGCGTGAAGGGTGAAAACAAACTAGGAGAAGGAAAACAAAAGAAAAAAAAATCTATTCAAAATGGTCTGAGTGGTGACATTGTGCCACCTGGTGGACAAATATGTTCAATGTTTGTGCTTTTTGTGATTTCAACATATATAGACAGGAGCTATTCAATAGTGATTTTAAGTTGCTTTTCCTTGAAGTTAACCCTTATTAATATTAGAAGACAACAATTTTAAGGGCAGAAATGCATAAAAAACGGCTTTTCTATACAAAGTGAGCACTGTAAGATGACAAATCGAGCTTTTTTGGGATTGTAGCAATGACGTAAATAGTCACAAAAAAGCAATGACTGGCAAACCTTAGGTGATGAGAGCACTTGCTTTCTGAAAGAATAATTTCATGCTCGTCTCACTGGTAAAATAAAAGGATTATAAAAGCACAGATTGAAATTCTTATCCTGCTCGGTGGCATGCTAGGAAATAAATAAAAATTGAAGTGAGGAAAACTTATTTCACTGATTTGTTTCGTTTCCTAAACATATATATTCCTTACAGCGGATTTAGAAAACAGTGCTGCTGATATCAGCATAACAACATATTAAATTGTTGCATAGATGCAGATAAATAGATTTTCTTGAACTCACTGCAGAATTTAAAGACATTTAAAGACATGCGTTAAAGCGTCACTTACGTAACGAAAGTAACGTGTAGAGAAATGCGTCGAAATGTGGCTAGACGAGACCGAATTTTCAGGCTCTCATTCAATATATTATACATGGTGGCAAACTAATACTGCATGACACCACGAACACACCAGCCTCACTGTAACATGCACTACCTGTAATTGATTAACTGTGAATTATAGTCTATGGGAAGACAGAAAATCGTGAAAAAAGACTCAAAGACTGCTGTGGAGGTTCATCTTCCCACAGCCCAAAACGTAATGCACGACTTCCTGTTGATCTGTCACATAAAATCCCGTTTCTTTTTAGTTTCCATAAATGAGTAAACAGTTTTGATTTCTAGGCAAGAGCTGTTAAGTTTCTTTTCATTATGAATGTGTCAGAATGTATTGATAAAACTCAAGAAAAACTGTCAAAACAAATCACAAATCACATTTGATAAGTACTGCTTAAAATTGAACAATATTGAACATCTTTTCACATTGATCCGTTCCTCCAGGATTTCGCGTTTATTTGTTTTTGCAATTCTTTTTTTTTTTTGCAATCAGAATAGCACGTTTTGTGGCACTAATTAAGAACTATTCACAATTCACATTGTGATATTTGCACTTATGTATGGGAGGTAAATGTGACATTCTGTCACTCGCCGCATTGTTCACAGACTTGACATCTTGACATCAAGCGAGGTCTTGGCAGCTGGGTGGTAGAAGTGGGGGATACCACTGCCTGCAGGTGGGAGGTAGCATCACTTAGACCCACTGTTTTTGACCATTTCTGCAGTAAACCCAGAAACTCATATGAACAGTTAAGCATTAGTGCCAAAAAGTGTGGAGATTTCTTGATTTTGAGTGAATTGCCATGATCCCGGAAAAACTGTACTGAAGTCAAGAGGGCCACATAAGAAGCTGTTCTGGGCCGTATTTGGCCCTCAGACCTCGAGTTTGACAGGTTTTAGGACGTCATTTATAATCAATATGGATCTACCGTCTCATAGCGCAGGTTAGAGGTGCCATTTGTATTTCATGAATATGAACAGGGTTTATATACTCTCTATGTGTCATGCAGTACCCAACCAGGACGGCAGCGCTGGTGTAGCAGTGGGAGTCGATCCATGCAAAGGTAAGGGGTGTCAAAACCAAACGGATATGATTGCCTGTCGAGACGCGATCAGGCTTCGAACCAATCCTTCCTGGTCTGCGTCGTTTCTCAGGGAAGTGTGACCACGTCTGTGTCGGGAATGACTCCTGCGCCTGCATGAAGGGCTATAAACTCAAACCGGACGGGAGGAGCTGTGAGGGTAAATGACCCCGTCAATTAACGTTGAAAATGAAAACGGGAGGCGATCGGCGAGCGCGCTCCTGTCAGGAAGCGGCGGCATAAAGAGGCGCGTGTCCTCCTGGTTCCTCAGACATCAACGAGTGCCTGCTGGGATCCAGCAACTGTCGGGGGGGAGAGCGTTGCATCAACACCGAGGGTTCGTTCCGCTGCATGAGAGAGGTCAGCTGCGGGACCGGCTACGAGCTCACCGAAAACAACGACTGCAAAGGTACGGCTGCATGCGTCCTCTTTGGGTTTTTTTTTCTTCTTTACTTTCCTTTTTTTTTTAGCTGGTGCTCATATATGATGTGTAAGTTAGCGTTTCTGTTTTGACTCCGTCCAGACATAGATGAGTGCGAGACGGGCATCCACAACTGCGGCGAGCAGTTCACGTGTCAAAACACCCAGGGGTCGTTCCGCTGCGCCCCGAAGAACACCTGCGGCTCGGGCTTCATCCAGGACGCGCTCGGAAGCTGCATCGGTGAGATCGTCGTTTTGTGAAGGACTTTTGTTTCTGCAGAACTTTTAGATACAATGGCGTATCGGGGCCAGAAAACAGAGAAACTTTGAGCTCAAGCTCAGAAATTTTCTAGACAAAACAAGGAAACTCCTGAGCACCAAAATTCTAAAATTTGCGAGAAAATCAGAGAAATTTTGAGATTAATGTCAATAGTTGAAATGTCCAACTTTTTTCTATTTCTTCGGTGGAAATTTACTCCCTTTTTTTATATTTACAATGGCTCTGATACGCCGTTAGAGATAGAGGCCAAATGCTGCAAGGAAACCAGAAAAAAAAAGCATGTTAGCAATTTTAGTTGTGCAGAAAGACGTTTTTCATGAGAATAGATAATTGACCTGCTTCAGGTGTCTCAGCTGTTTAGGGACGATGTTAAAAATGCACCGATCAGAATTTTGGTTTTTTGGTTAAACTTTGGCCAGCCGATATTAATTGAAGTTGATTTTCTTTCTTATAACTGAGTAATAAATGATTTCTATTCTTCTCTGACCAGGTTTTCCTTATTTTTCATTGAGAGCAGAGGCGACGTCATGCCACTGTGTGTGAGATCAGTCACACAGACACTGAAAAGGCCTCATCTGTAATCTTCTTCATTCAGTAACATAATCTATACTGAAGGGTGTTGTTTTCCTGTGTGACCTGGTACAGCTTACATTCAATGTTTGGTAAAAGATTAGATTTTTGAATAGTACTACAACGCCAGCAGTAAAGCACTGGATTTCAGAAGTGTCGGAAGTGATCTAGTTGAGGGAGGATTTACGTACAAAAACCTGTTGACCTCGTCAATGTTTCCGGCCGCCATCTAAGACTTCCACGATGTTTGTTGAGGAAAAGTAAACGACAGCCTTGATTTAGCATGGTCTGTGTTTCCAGATATCAACGAATGTGTCTCCCAGTCAAATCCGTGCCACCGAGGGCAGATCTGCGTGAACACGGTGGGCTCCTACGCCTGCCAGAGAAACTCTGTGAACTGCGGTCGGGGATACCACCTGAATGAAGAGGGCACGCGCTGCGTCGGTATGACAGCGAAACCGCACCTCGCTTAGGCACCGACCGAGAGTGCCTTTTGCTCCGCTGAGTTTGTGTGCGCGTCCCTGCAGATATCGACGAGTGCAAAGGAGCCGAGCAGGTCTGCTCAGGCCACTCTTGCATCAACCAGCTGGGGTCGTACCGCTGCGAGTGTGAAACCGGGTACAACTTTAACAGCATCAACCGGCTCTGTGAAGGTAAGCTCTTACCAGATCTGTAAAGAATACTTCATTTGTCTCCTTTCTTATGCTTTCTGTTATAATCTGTTTGTTTTATTTTAGATATTAATGAGTGCAGGCACTACCCTGGACGACTATGCGGTCACAAATGTGATAACACCCCTGGGTCCTACAAGTGTAGCTGCACCACCGGCTTCCAACTGGCTAGGGATGGCCGGAACTGCGATGGTGAGAAAATATTTATTGTATTAAAGTTTTGTTTTGATTGTCAATTGTTAATTCTAAAAGTGTCTTGATACAATTTACGCCTTAAGTCACAACATTGTGACACTTCAAATGCCAAAATAAGGCTCCCTGACAATATGGTGGGCAATAAACACGGTGTCAACTCCCTGACGCCATGTTGTAGAAAAGGCACCAGGTGCTTTTCCACATATTCATCCTTCGCTACGCGACGGTGTGTGTTATTGATGGAAAAACTCAATCTCAGACTCAGCCAACCAGAGCACACTGTCCCACATTGGTGCTATTAGAGGTAAAGTACAGGTGGAGTTTAGCCAAGTCCACCTGGGGAAAATACTTTCCCCTGGAATTTTGCTCTCCAACAAAAAGTTGGCACAAGCTGTAGGTTGCATCTAATGGTTACTATGGAGACGGGGTGACCATCTCCATAATAACGGAGACAGCTATTATGGAGTGGTTTGGGGAGATGGGACTGTTTATCATGTCAAATTTATAACCTTAGGAAAACAGGAAGTAACCACGCGTTGCTCCGATCTACTTAAGAATGAAGCAGTTACATTTATTTTATAGGAATGAAGGGTTTCGTTTAGAACCATGTTTCCTCCATTGTAGATGTGAACGAGTGTGAGAGCAACCCGTGCAGCCAGGAATGTGCCAACGTGTATGGCTCCTACCAGTGCTACTGTCGCCGTGGCTACCAGCTCAATGACATAGACGCCATGACTTGTGAAGGTAAAATGAAAGGCCTTGGTCTTGCCTTCTGAATAAATGAATAAATATTAATATTTACATAAATGTTTACCCTGTTTTGACTTGTTTCGATGGGTGTTTGTTCATCCACGCAGATATTGATGAGTGTGCCCTTCCCACTGGCGGCCATATTTGCTCCTATCGCTGCCACAACACACCGGGAAGCTTCCACTGCTCCTGCCCTGCCAACGGCTACACGTTGGCAGTGAACGGGCGCAGCTGCCAGGGTAAGCAGCGCCGTCATTTCTGGTCGTTGCTGAATTTTGTTCGTTGCAGATTATATTTGCGAATGTTTTTTGTTTTAAAACCCTTTTCCCACCTTTCCCCAACGCAGACGTTGACGAATGTGTAACGGGAAGACACACATGCACGGAAAATGAGAGCTGCTTCAACATCCTGGGCGGGTACAGGTGCCTGTCCTTTGACTGTCCCAAAAACTACAGACGTGTTGGACAGACGTGAGTATCTGAACATTGAGTCTAGAACTGCAGCTAATGGTTACTTTTGTAATTGTTTATTCTGCTAATGATCTCTGACGATTAATCGGATTTTAAGAAATTGACATTTTCTGCCGATTTTCATTTCAGCACATTAGCCTTTTTTTTTTTTTACCTTAAATGAAAAAAGTTTATATTTTTGTACAGTTTTGGGTCAATTGCTGCTCTTAATATCCTTATTATCCTTAATATCCTTTTTTGAGTCTATCCTCCAGTTAGCGGTTAATCGATTACTTATTTAGTTGACGTTTATTTGAATTAATCAATTAACCACGATTAATCTATTAATTGTTTCAGCCCTGCAGTTTGCAATTTGATCGACTTATCACAAAGTTAATATTAGAAGGTCCTATGTGAATCACACAGGCATCAAATTAGGCCTAGAGATGTCCTTTTGTTTGCTTTTTAAATTGGGTCCATATTCATAAGTGTAAATCATTGTCCTGCATGCTCAGTCTGCTTCATGTTGGAATGATTGTAGAATACATTGACTGCAGCATGTTCTCTCTTGTTGAGATAGACAATGAAATGCACATTCATGTTTTTCTACCTTCTATTTTTGTCACTTTTCTAACTAAGTAGCATTGTGTTAAAACAACAGTTTGAAGAACCTCTAGCATGTTCTCACAGACGACACCATAACCGACATTACCCTGTTAAAATTCATGTCTTCTTCTACTGCATGCAACGCATGGTTATTAAAAATGAAACCCCTTCTCCCCTCCCTCTCCTCTCCTCTTGCAGTCGATGCGAACGCTTGCTTTGCAACGACTCTGTCGATTGCCCGATCTTGCCCCTGAGAATAACCTACTACTACCTCACGTTCCCCACCAACGTTCCCGCCTTCACCAATATCTTCCGCATGGGCGCCTCCCACACGATGCCTGGCGATGACGTCCAGGTGGCGGTCACCGCCGGCAACCAGGGGGGGTTCTTCAAGGCCGAGCGCACGCCCACCGGCGGCGTGATGTCGGTGGCAAGGCTCATCGACAAGCCACAGGACTTCCAGCTGGACTTGGAGCTCAGGCTGCGCCGCTACGGCACGGTCTCCATTTACCTGGCTAAGATTCTGGTGTTTGTCATCCAGGAGGAGCCCAAAGTACCATACAACCTCTTGCAGGAGTAAACACAAGACTTGTTGAGGATTAAACACATTAGTTTACTATTAGAAAATGAATGTTTCACACAATATTGATGATACGATGTAGATGTATATTCTTCAAGATACAGGAAAACTCTACAATTATTGGCACTCCTAGGAACAAGGTGTGAAAGGTCTTAAATAAATTCATATTGAACTGTATCTCACAGAATATTTTGTTATTACTTGTTCATACTTGCAGCTAGGGCTGTCACAATAACACATTTTCCAGGAACGATAAATTTTCCCAGAAGCTGTATCGTGATAAACAATAATAATTGTTGTTTTGAGGCCATTTTCAAGTGTTATGACAGTAATGGCATAGAAACCCAAGAACACATTCTCAAAGATCAATAATCTATAATGAACATTTAACACTGGAACTGGAAGACACCTTAAATGTCCAAAATAAATGAACAGAACACCAGAAACAAAACATAAAATGAATTTATGAAGCCTCTGTAAACAAAATTGTCACTTAAAAAGAGGGCTGGTTGAGAACAATGCACCAAACTGAAGACTTTTGTCATCCAGTTGACAGAAAGAAAGATTTTTTTTAAAAAAAGAGAGAAGGAGGATAAATTGCGCAAATGGAAATTATTGAGCTCGCTTTAATTTATCATGTGATTAATTGATTTATTGCTTATTGTGACAGACCTGCCTACCTGTCAAGTCTCCAGTTTTGGTCGAGAAACTACAATATTTTACCTCTCTTTCCCGTCGTGTTCCCATAATAGTATTTTCTCGTAAAGGTCCCATTTCATATCATATGTAGTCTCCGCCCCTCCCACGCCGCTCCGACGGCGTATTTTCAAATCCAAAGCTTCGCAGGAATGAGGCCTACCTGGAGCAGAAGTGACGTCCGACCGTGTGTGTGTGTCACTGACGTAAGAAATTGAGTAGAATCGTGAAAGAAGCACAAATTTTGACGTTTTAAATTGTCTTTAGCATCAAATGTTAGCTTCTAGCATGAGTAGCACAGTTAGCATTGCTGAACGTAAACGTCAGTCACTGTACGTACTCTCTCGACAATGTAAAGTCTTTTCTCTGGGATTTCAGTGTAAAGACGAAATCCCAGAGAATGTTTTGGATTAAATTTTAGGATTAAATCTTAAATGGATATTAGGTGGTTGCTACACTTGCTAACTTTCTGTAAGCCGCTGGAAATCAGAGCTTTTCCTGTTAAGTGCCGTCAAATGATGACTTTAGTGGAGTTGTCAGTGGTGCCAATAATTGCAGTGTTTTTATTACTTATCAAAAGAATTATTGTTTTAATGACTAAATGTACTCAAGGCAAAGTTTTAACATTTTTGATGCAACATTATGCTGTTGTGCTATTGCAGTAATAAGACTTTTTAGACATTTTTTATGAGGTTAACCAATAAAACATGAATGACATGTTACATATTAAACACTTTAAATCCAAGTTTAAAAAAAAAAAAAAAAAAATCACTGACTTACCAGTGACTGTGACTTGACATTATTGGAGTTTATGGATAAATTATGTGTCTGGGAAGAATCCTATCTTAAAACGTGAGGTAAAGAAATTGGTTAAGCTGAAACTACATCTTTCTGGATTCTGCGTGACGTCTGAGTTGATGCGTTGTTGCGTTCCCGTTTTAGTCACTGCATTGTCACAGCCACAACTGTAGGTGGCGTCCTCGGTCCGGGCAAATGGTTAAACGGTAACAACCCTCAGCAGGCCCTGTGAGTGAGTGAGTGTAACTTGACGATGGTTGCATGATAAAGTCTGACATTCTGCAGCGTTTTATGGTTGCGGTGCTGGATGAACACGTTTCTATTAAAACTGAGATAGAAATAACACATGTTCAAGTCAAGTCAAGTCCTGTTCCTGATAATGGGGCATTGTGGGGCTCTTAATCAAATGCAGCGATGGGAGCCGTTAGGGTGGGAGGCCAAGTCGCAGTTGTAAGCATGGAGAGCTCCTTCGTATAGTTTCACATTTCTTGTATTCCAGTGGTTTCAGCAAAGAGGAAATGCAGCTGTGCATGCAAATTCTCCAGTATTCCACTCTGGTATATTAGTTGTTTTTTTTTTGTTTTTAAGATTATTTTTAAAGTGACCAGCATCTGTGTAATTTGCAAACGGAAATCTCATAAAGTGTGCATGTTATATTGCTTTAGAAATAACAACATAAACAAAAAAAAACCAGTCTGAATTACTTTTAATACCTTTAATAGGTTTAACACTGTTGCTATGTGCAGCAATGCAAACACCTTCATATTTACCACTTGTAAGACCAAAGTGACCAGATTACATTCGTAAACCAGATCGGGCCTAATGTATTGCTACTCCCACACCCCCTTACTGTCAGGCACCACATGTACGTCTCTCTGCAGCGGTTGTTTTCATGCACATCTTTTTGGCTTCCATCGTATTTAATGTGAAATGCAAAGGTTTCCACTGCGGCTGCAGACCCCAAAGCAGACAGATAATCCAGAAGCAGGCAAAGTAAGTGACATGCGATGGGATGCAGCAGCAAAAGAAGGAGCCTGGTGGAAGGGGGAGTCATGAGTATAAATACTCTGACATGGTGCGAGGCTGCGGCCCACAGCCTGCGGCTTTTATTAACTGTAAATTCAGATGTCCCTGGGTTCCTTCTGTCCAGAGCCGTCGGGCCCGTGAGGATGCACTTGGTTCCTAGCAGGGATATCCTTTAAACGAGTGCCCGGCGGTGCACAGGTCCCCCCCTTTTCACCTCCTCCCCCCCGCCCACCCTCCCCTTTGACATTGAGTTATGGGGCTCTGGGCTCTGGCCGGTGGTCTGAACAATTTGTGGTACGGCAACATCACCGCACACAAAATGAATGATGCCCTGCAGTGTTTGTGTTGGGGCGTTATCAATGTGCCGACTATAAATAATAATTACCAAAAAAACACAGGGCCCTAAGTTTGACCAGAGCACTTTTATCCAAAAAGTCTGTTTTTCTTTCTGGTCTGTAGGTATTGGTTTTTTTTTTTTTTTTTGTTTTTGTTTTTTTTTCTCCCCTCGGCTGAGCCGCGTGAGGCGTGGGAGTGGCTGAAAGCCTGTTTGCATGGATGAGTGTAACATTGATCGGCCAATGCAGACATTTTTTTTCTGTTTACCTTGAATCGCTTCCCCCTGTTTGTAAAGTGTCCACCTGCATGTTCAGTGCATTGCAAAAGCATTCAGAACTTTGAACTTTTCTGCATTTTGTCACATTGTAGCCACATATTTCAATGTATTTTATTGGAAATTTACGATATGGGTCATGCAGAAGTAAAATGATAGATGATATTTGTTGTTTTAAAAGGGCAGTATTATTTAAAATTTATTATTATTATTATTTTGCTTTACATCATGTTACAATGTTATTCCATCAAAAAACATGCCTGAAGTGATGATTGGATTCTTTCATGAATGTTTGAGAAATACTTTAATCTCCCGTGGCAACCAAAAATGCCTGGTTGGACCTAGCCCCGCCCTTAAGGCACAGCTCCTCCTTGGAGTTGCAGTCTCCAAATTTCCAAGCTTCTGCCTCACACAGCAGGTCTCTCCTCTGGCTGCTCAACTCCGCTTCTTCAGACTAGCCAGCAGCAATTAGCAAACTCCTTCTGGAACCGCAAATTTCCTGTGCTCATGATATGAGCCACTTGTCATTGCAAAGCTGGTGAAAGCATTGTTCAAGGGTTAGTGATGTGGTGACGTCCTGGAGGCGGAGTTTCAGAAAGAGCAGGAGTTTCTTAAAGGGACAGAAGCCCAATTTCAAGGCGTTAAATTACTAAGTCAAATTTCTTAAGTCATATTTGATATACGCAGCATTTATTTTAAATAGCAACTGATTACTTGCTTGTATTATAAAATGATTCTATGTTCCTGCCTCTTTAAAGATAAAAATAACAAAACTGCGTTGGCCATCTTTGCTCCAATAAAATCAAGTGCAACCCATTGCCTTCACAACCCAGCCACTTTGTATGTGAATCTCTGTATAGATCCAGCTGTTCTGTGAAAGAGTTTGAGGCTTGTTGGAGACTATTGGTGGACAAATGGCATTGTGAAGAGCAAGGAACACAGCCGACAGGTCTGGATTGAGGTTGTGGTGAAGTTTCAGGCAGATTAAGGCGATAAATCGGTAATCCAAGCGTGGTTCACTCCAACATCTGAAAATAGAAACCATATGGCACAGCTGGAAACCAAGGCAGAGCATCGATGAGAGAAGCAGACAAGAGGGTTGAAGTTAGCTCCACTAAAAAAAAACCCTCTTATGATTAACACAAAAAAAATCATAGAAAGGATTTCCATTTGATGATTTCAGAATTATGTAGTTCTGTTGTTCCGATTTAAAGCACTTGTGTCGGTTCAACTTAATTTAAGTTTTACTCTTCACTGTAGCCCAATTTAATATACCGTATTTTCCGCACTATAAGGCGCACCGCATTATAAGGCGCACCTTCAATGAATGGCCTATTTTAAAACTTTTTTCATATATAAGGCGCACCGCATTATAAGGCGCATAGAATAGACGCTACAGTAGAGGCTGGGGTTACGTTATGCATCCGTTAGATGGAACTGCGATAAAGGGAATGTCGACAAAATAGTCAGATAGGTCAGTCAAACTTTATTAATAGATTACAAACCAGCGTTCTGAAAACTCCGTTCATTCCCAAAATGAACAGCTGTTGCTTCCTCCACTTCCGCACCATTGATTGTTCATGTTAAATTCTCTGGCTGCTGCTCTATGGGCTCTTTGCACCTCAGCTTAATGATGTACATCAAGCCGAAGCCCCGACAATAAGCTGGAGAAAGGTTTTAAGATGTTCGCCTCGTTATACACAGATACGAAGGTGAGTTTTACTTTCTTTAAACTTTGTGGCTAACATTAGCTTTAGCTTATGCCGGACATTTTTCTTGTAAAAATGTGCTATTTAAGTATCTAAACATTTTTCATAATTCATTAACGGACAATGTTTTTACCTTATGTTCAAGTATATTACGTGGTTTATTGTCGTTAGTGTCAGAGACCAAGTAACGGGGATTTTACGGTTCAGGCTTTTTGCTTCTGAAGCACAACGGGCCCATAGCTTAGCATTAGCTCTGGTGTCGGAGTTCTAGTTCAGCTGATGGTTCAGGTTCAAAGTTGTTGCTTTTAGAAAAATATGGCCGTGTTCCTTAAGGTTTCCGTGTTACTTCGCTTTATTAGTTTTGCATGCTTCTTGTGAAGCAGGACGGTGTTTACAGCAGTTTGTACAGGCGGATCAGTTGCTCGGCTGTCTGGCTCTGGTCTGCTCTCTCGTTCCGTAAACTCGATCATTCAGGCTGAATACAGAAGTGATTCCATGGAAATAACACAGAAAGCTCCTTTACCTTCTTCTTTAGGCTGAAGAAGTTGATCCGGAGTGACGTGACGGTTGTAAACTTTGCTGTGCGGCTTTAGCTTTAACTGGTAGTGACGAATATTTACAAGCCATTGTCTTCTTAATTCAGGATCGTTTGGAAATCCATGATAACTTAAAAGCCCATTATTTAGGAAGACAGCAATGTTCATAGTATTGTTTTATTTGCGTCTGAAATAAGACTTTGTCTTTTCTAGCTGTCATGGTAACTCAAAGCGAAAAAAGAGAGCCGCATTTGCGCTTGCGGTTGTGACGTCAGCGCGGCAGGTGCAAAGAGCCCATTCCCGTGTTCTACTGTGTGACTGATCGCCTTGAGCTTAAACTCTGCGTTGTAAGCATGTCTCTTAATAGGAGCCATTTTGGGGTCTTTACACAAAACCCAGCTTGCACCGCTGGCTGCATCGGCGTCTGCTTTCCCGTTTCTTCTTCTACGGGGAAAATGAAGTTGGCGTCTGCTTTCCCGTTTCTTCTTCTACGGGGGAAATGAAGTTGGCGTCTGCTTTCCTCCGTTTCTTCCTCTACGGGGAAAATAAAGTCGGCGTCTGCTTTCCGGTTTCTTCTTCCACGGGGAAAATGAAGTCGGCGGCTGCTTACCGTAGTTGCGAGACCTGTTGTGGCTCAATATTGGTCCATTTATAAGGCGCACCGGATTATAAGGCGCACTGTCGGCTTTTGATAAAATTGAAGGTTTTTAGGTGCGCCTTATAGTGCGGAAAATACGGTAATTGAGCTAATCCAATGAATTTACTTTAGTTGATTAGGATGAACACAAATTTAGTTTAACTTGTTTAACAGTGGTACAATTACGCTACTTAAACAGGTTGATCCAATGAATGGAAATCAAGTTAGCCATACAAATATGCGTTATGCTGAAAGGTAAGGAGCTGCAGAGACACACAGCTTCTCAACAGGACAGCCTTAGAGCAGCAAACATTTTAGATCCAAGCATGTTTGTGTGGCAGAATGGTCCAGTTAAAGTCTGGACCGAATCTATGGCTAAACCTGAAAAATGGCTCTTCACAGACAATTTCCATCCTGTCAGAAAGTTTGAATTTGCGCAGAAAAAAATTTGCACTACCATACAAAATACACATAAATTTTGGTGTGAAGGATAAAAAAAAAAAAAAAAAGAAGAATGAAAAGAAAAATCCTTTCCAAATATTTTTGCGTGGCGCTGTAAAGAGTGCCGCGCACAGCGGGGGTCCGTTCATGCTTTGCCGTCTTCTCATAAATCCACTCCCTACCTCAGCAGCTTTCACCTCGTCCTCCAGAGCCCCGCTCAGGCGGCGGTATTATAAACTAGTAGAACATTTTGTGGGTTTGGCCTGGACCAAAGCAAAACTTGGACCCGCCCGCTAATTGCTAATTACAAGCCCCTATTGTGCCGGCTTGACTTTCTGTCGGAGGGGCTCCTCTCCGCGCCACAGGTCCAACTGGGCTCGGCCGCTGGAGCTGCGGCGGGATGGGTCCCCCAAGGAGCACCAGAGATCCACAGCCCCGTGACTCACATGTGGCTGTGTGACCGCCCGTGCGCATTAAATTGACCCGTACATGGCAACTCTCATGTTTTTGTAACCCAATATAACCACAGACTGACATCTTTCCTCTGTGAAGGCCAACCGTGAGCGGCCTAATTTAACATCAAGGCATCGTTTTTTTCTTTTAAAACTTCCTCGCTGTTTCATAGACAAGGTGTTGATTTATGAGGGCGTTAATGCGTTCAGAGCATCTCATGAACTCCTTTTGCGGCAGACAGGAAGTGAAAAGCGATGTTCCAGGTGGCGTTGGCTTTAGAAGCCTCCAGTGTCTCCGACCTGTCACTGATTAATCTGTGGAATAAACAAAGTCCTAAATAATAGGATGAGAGCGGCCCCAGGGGGAGAGGACGGGGAGTTGTCGAGTCATGTTGCTCACAATTTAGGAGTCTTTTAGAACATTCCCTTGCTACATAAATCCTCCTCAGGAGATTATCTGATGTGAAGCTGGGGATGCTTTGCAAATCCAAATATTTTCCCTGAGCAGGTTGTGAATCATTCTTTGTGAGCGCAGTAATTCATTTCCCACACAGCGTGACAAGGGGGCATCAGAAGAGCGTCGACGGCGGCGCGAGTCTCCATAAGTTATAAAGTCTGGCTGTAGCACGAGCTGTTGGCCATTCCTGGTTTATTATTCTTCCTAACCGCACGGATTTTGATTATTCCTAATGCTGAGGGCTAAATCCAGCACCCTTGCCGTCTTGAACAGACAGTGTTTGTGTAGCAGCCATGGAGGGAATCCCACTGAGTTCTTGATTATGTAGTGGGCAGAACTCTTCGAGTAGCTTGTAATTGTGAGCTTTAGAGAGCAAAGACATTTGACTCTGAAAACTAGAAATAGAAAGCACCTAAGTGAGAGGGCCTTCGGTGTTTGTGAATTTTGTCGGAGTGTGTGATTTATTCTCTCCTTTAGAACTCCGACGCTCGAACGATCTGACACGGTCCGCTGTATAAAATCCTGCCTGCCCAATGACATCGCCTGCGTTCTGGACCCCACGCTCTCCATGGCCCACACCTTCTTCTCCTTGCCCACCCTCAGAGAGTTCACAAGGTCAGAGGGTAGGTTCACGTTCACCTCTATCTTTCCTCCTTTCTCTTTTTTTTTGCAGGATCCGACAAGTAAAACAAACAGCAGAGAAGTGCAAAAACTTGAGAAAAGGTTCTGTATGTTAAACTCAGATTAGCAGTTAGCATGGATCCCTGTGCGACATGCGTCCGATGTCATCTTTTTTTATGTGACCAATCCTTGATAAAATTCATCACAGGTCCCGGTAAAGAAAAATCAAACAGGCCCAATTCAACGCACATCTGTTCTGTCCTATTCATTCTAATATAATCTATTTTAGTCCAGTTAGATTACAACTCCATAGACAGTCTAGATTAACACAACTCACTACAATTAAAGATTGTCCAGCTCAATGTAATTGTACGGTGCTCTTCAAAAGCATTTGCACACATGCAGATTTTCATACATTTGCTTTTGTCACCTTTAAACGTCACAAGATAAGATAAGGCAACTTGAGGATAGTATTTAAGCTAGCTTTAGCTTTTTAACTAATTTTTTGAGCAAAAATTACCTACAATAAGAGACACTGTGATAAGTGGCCTCAAAGAATTTGAAATCAGCCAATCCACAGTACATAAATAGTCTACAAGTGGAAGACCTTTCAACTGCTAATATGTCAAGAACTGACTCCAACTAATTTCACCATGTAAGCAGACTGCAGGATGCTAAAAAAGTCTCCAATATCAATAAAATGCCATCACACATCCTGCAGCAGGTTTTTATTTCCCCTGATTTGAACATTCATGGCCCTTCAGTCACAAAGACACTGCACTTGTTTAACCATCAATCGAAATTTGCAAGAGGAAACCCTTGAAGGACAGATTGATGTTGGCCAGAGAGAAGGTAGTGATCTGCAGCCTTTACAACCTAAGGACCCATTTTTGCCCTGAGTCCAGCTGAATAAAACTAATTTGGAACCACAGATGTTCCATGCCCTTTTGAATTACAGCTTGTAAGTTGCAATAAATATCTATTTATATTTTGTGATTTAAAACACCCCCCCACTATTTTATTTTTATTTTTAGGTTTAAAAAATAAAAGAAAAAAAACATGTAACCTTTGCAAAAAGATACTGGATGCATTCTTCTATTAGATGTTGATGTGGAAAATTATGTAAAAAAAACTCCCCCAACATATTCTTCCTTACATAATAATCAGAAAAATTGAAATGTTATTGGTACTTTTAGTATCATGCTTTTGTAAAAAAATACAAGTGTACATTTCCAGCACAGAGCTGGAACAAGACGTGGCTAGAACCATAAAATAAACAACAAAAATTGTTCTACTGTTCTAAATACTATTGAGGCACTACACTAAACAAAAAACATGTTCAATTTAGGTCCCTGGTCTTTTTCAGTTCATGACTCCATCTTCTCCAATAAAAAAAACAACACTGGCAGCCCTCTAGCTGAGCGTTATTGTCATGCTGCCTGAATAGAAGCAACCACTGTAATTATTTGCAGACGGTGACAGCTGACAAGCATCTATTGGCCGGCATGCAGTGCCTGTCTTAAGACATGCTGAGTGTCTCAGAGAGTTAAGCCCTTGTCATCTTTCATAAGCTCCACGTTGGGGTGTAAAGGACTGAAAGCACTTTAGTTGAGCAGCGGTACTGAAAAGCTTCAAACTCTCTGTGACCCTCTCAGTATACAACAAAACACAGACCACAGCATCTTTCAGTATATCATGTGGTACAAGTCTGGCAGAAGAACCCTTATGAGGATTTAGGTCCTAAAAGTGATTTTTTTTTTGTCCTTGATTATCTTCCAACAGAAATCGTTTTCCTGAGAACGACAGTTCCGGCTTACGGATCGTACCACTTAGGTACTTATGACGTCAAGTTTGAAATCCTAGAGGGCAACATAGAGAACGCCTTTGACATCATCAAGCGAGTGGAGAATGGAGTGTATGTGGGTGAGTAGATTCACACAAAAGCAGTTTTGTTATGTAACATTTACCACCCTCTGGCATCTGTGATCAGACACAGCATTCTGGTTTTCTCAAAGGAAGTAGTTTTCTTATTAAAAGTAAAGTTATAGTGCCTTGCGCAAGTATTCACAATGAATACTTGAACTTTTCAGCATACTGTCATGACAGACTTCAAGCATCTTGTAAATTTATATTTGGTCCCCTTATTTAAAAAGGCTGTGTTCAAACTAGAGAAGGATCACACAATGAAAGCTCCCTGGTAAGGTTTGTTAGGGAGGTCTGGAGTAGAGGGTCTGCTGGACAGTCAAACATCGGGTTCAGGAGAAACAGAGAGGCTTTCATTCTGGTTGTGGAACACTGAACCAGATCAACCCAGAGGGACTTGTAGAGCCACTGCTTATCCACACTGAAAGGAGTCAGCTGAGGAGGCTCAGGCATCTCGTCTGCACTGCCAGCAGGATGTCCAACTCGTTTCCGGTGATAGTTGGCCTTTGCTAGGGTTTCCTTTTGTCACCAATTCTGTTCCTCACTTTAATGGACAGAGTCCAGTTGCAGCCAAGGTGGATCGTATCTCTGCTCTTTGCAGATGATGTGGTACTACTGACTTTATTAGGCTGGGATCTACAACCTTCGCTAGTGTGGTTCACAGCAGAGAGTGAAGTGGCCTGGATGAGGATCAGTGTCTCCAAAGCCAAGAGTCTTGAGCCAAAAAATGGCACAGTGCCTTCTCCGGATTGGGGAAGAGATCCTGCCTCAAGTGGAGAAGTTTAAGTATCTTGGAGTCTTGTTCACGAATGAGGGAAAATGTAGTGGGACATCGATAGGTGGATTGGTTCTGCATCTGCAGTGATGCAGAGGCGCTGTACCGGTCTTTTGTGGTGAAGAAACAGTTGAGTCAAAAGGGAAAGCTCTTCATTTACTGGTCAACCTTTGTTCCAACGTTCATCTATGGTCACGAGCTTTGGGTAGTGACCAGAAGTGGCCAAAATGAGTTTCCTCCACAAGGTGTAAGGCTCTTTCATAGTGATAGGGTGAGAAGCTCAGTTATCCGGGAGGCACTCAGCATTCTCCTCAGTTGAGCCAGTTGAGGTCTCCCGTGCAGAGGTGTTCCAGGCCCGTCTCACCAAAAGGCAACCCACATGATGACCCAGGACACGATGGAGGTACTATGTATATCAGCCGGCCTGGGAACGCCTTGGGATCCATCCAAAGGCATTGGCCCAAGTGGCTGGAAAGAGGAACGTCTGGGTCTCCCTGTTTAGGCTTCTGCCCCCGTGACCCGACCCCGGATAATCGGAAGACAACGGATGGATGAATTTAGTTTTCTTTTTTACAGTCTATTGTTTCTCTGTTGAGATGCAGGGAGGAGCTGGTTGTACAAAGAAAGTTCTTGTCTCTGTAACGGATGAAGAGATTGGCTGTCAGTATGCACATCTGCCTTTGCGGAGCGGGAGAGGAGACGAGGAGGAGCGGGGTTATACGAGGAGAAAAAATGTGGCTGTCAACGGGCGAATGCTGGATTAGGAGCGCACGCAATTCTTTCACACTTGTGAACTTAGAGAAACAGATGTGCGCTGATCAAACACGCCCAAATTTATAGAAAGAGGTGGGAGAAAAATAGCAGTTGGGGGTAATAATTCATACAGATCTCTGCAGATTTTATAATTGTACGCACTTATTTCAAATGGCATGCTTTGTTGGAATTCACAATGGTGTAATTCGGCGTCAGTAATCGGTCTATCCATTTGGGTGTGTGTGTACAGAGAAGATCTTGCTTAATTCCCTGTTTATATTAGTGCTCAATTTCATAGACAATGTCTGTGTGTATGTGTCTATGTGTGTGTGTGTGTGTGTGTACAGTGGAAGGAATGCAAATAAAACAGCAGGGAGAGAAAGAGACACAAAGTGAGACAGTAAGACAATGAGAAAATAAGGAGAAAAAAATCTGTGCAGAAGTAATCCTGTGACTCTTTGCTTCATGTGGTTGAATGCATTGTTCCATTTCTTCACGATAGGCCTCAGTGTCTCGCCGAGCATTAGAGCACTTAAACTGACAACCACATGAAAGGCCTGTTTTTTAGGAGCCGTTTTTCTCCCGAACCCATCGTTTTGCTTATTGGATGCAGCTTGGTCCGTGTTAGCAGCAGTTCGCTCATCACACCTCTAAAACCCAAAGGCACCCCGGCTCACTGGAACCTGAGGTCACTAACTTACTTACTGAAATGTGTAGTGGTCATGGTGTGATGATGGCGCCTCTTTCTGTCTCTCTTTCTTTTTTCTTTTTTTTTAAATTTGCGCCGCTGGTACTTTGGCCTGCAGACGCTAGTGTTGCTTAATCATTGTATGAGGCTCGCTGATGTGTCACACAAGGAAGCTTAGTTTCCAGCGTCTACAGTGACTCCATCGGTTGTATAACGGTTTGGTGGGACGTGAACAGCAGCAGACATTCAGGCTCCAGTGATGAACGTGTGTCGGCTCAAACTACCGTCGCTCCCATTCATTTTGTCCCTCTTTTGAGATATTAAAAGTGTCAAACGAGCCAATTAGGAATCCTAAATATGTGCTTTTGGCTTTTAAGAAAAGTTCTCGTTAGATAATTTGATTGGAAGATACAACTTTTTCATATCTTTGTTACATTGCAAATTATCTGATCATTTTATTAGGATTCGGTGTGACAGATGAGCACAAAGTAGTGCGTGAGTGTGAAGTAGAAAGAAAAGGAGGATGCATTCACTCCAGTCCCGTTTAGTTTGCTATAAAGATGGAGTTTATGATATTTTTTGAACATATTTGTTAAAATTGTAACTATGTTGTGACAGTATGATATGAGGTAGATAACCTGTGAAAAAAAACTAAAGCTCCTCTACATCCTCCAAGCTATTATTGCCGTCTGAAGAAATTCTGCGCTCCCGGTAAAAAGACAACCAATCAGAGTCATGAGGAGTCATGCTCCTGTACGCGGCATTAAAAGTGCTAATGGCGAAGAAACAACTTACCCATATTGTAAAACTGTTTATCTGCTGTCATCGGTGGCCATGCTAACTAGCTTGAGCATTCATGACAGCCCCTACATTAGGGGAATTGACAGCACTAACACCCTCCTCCTGCCGCTGATTGGTTCTTTCTGATGGAGCTGTGTATTTCTGTAGTTAGCATGTGGAGACGGCAGAAGAGCTCGATTTTATTCAGAGATCATTTGTCTCATACTGTCACGGCACAGTGACAGTTTTAGCAATTACGTTAAATGAAATACAATCCTGCTGGAAAACTTTTAGCAGCTTAAGCGTACAGTCAGATCTACTGTAAAATAGTTTAAAAGTATATTCATTTGACAAAATGTCTCACACAAATGGAGTATTTTTTCTTATTTATTAAGTGATTTCTAAAGCCAACTGGTTGCTCTGATTTTTCTAGAGGCACCAGAGTAAAGGGGGCTGAATACAAATGTGTGCCACCTTTTCAGATGTTTACTTACAATATATTGCTGAAAGCCACGAATTTTTAAATTCCACTTCACAATTATAAGCTACCTCAAGTCGGTTACTTCCTGATTACATATGCTGAAGTTTGTGGTTGTGAAGTAAAAACAAACAAAAGAAAAATCCAAGGAATAAGCACACTTTAGCAAGGCACTGTACTCAAACCAGCACACATAAGTGCAACTCTGGCCAAACGCACAACCCAGCGGGAGAGCCACGCTGTTATTTCTCAGTCCAGAGCCATCTGTCTCTGGTTCATCTGGATGACGAGCCCCAGGGCCTCGCGCATCTGAGCAAACAGGACGGTCTCTCAGGACTTGGCAGACACGATCATAATCTGATCAAACACCTACTATTTACCCCAATAGTAGGACTTGGAGTAGTAACCCTATAGTAGTACCCCTATTGAAAAACCACGGTGGTGTGGTAGCAACGCCACAGGATTCCTTCAGGTAGAGAGCAAACGACACACAAGGTCTGCCACAGTTAGACTTTACAAGAGAATAAATAGAGGTGGGTTGAGCATCCAAAAATGTAATTCAAGTCATTTCTTGGATTTCTTCTCTTCAGTTTAACGTGAGTAAAAATATGTTGTAGTAGTGCTATTCTTACTTAAGTAAGAGTAAAAAGTGTATTTGGTAAAAAAGGTGACTCAGGTAACTGGTCAAAAAACACACTCATTTAATATGTCAAAATTACATCATTGGACAGACCAAAATATAAAGTTATGTTTAAATTTTGCTATTTTAATGACCAAAATGGAAATAATTAATATAAATAATTACAAAACAACAAAATCAGGCAAAAAGAAACCTTTTTCAAAATCAGTCTCTTTCAGTATAAAACTGCTGTGCATGTCTGTCTCTGGGGCAGTTTTGGTTGAGACAAGTTTGTTCTTCGCTCAGTGAAGTTACTCACAATGTGTAGAGTATCCAGACAGTTTACTGAAGTAGAAGCACAAAGCTCAGAATAGTAAAAAGTACGCTTTCTCTGAAAAGTTACTCAAGTAAAATTTAACTAGTTACTACTACCGAAATCTAAAAATATGTGTTGAGGTTAACCCATGGAAACTCAATAAATGATGAAATGCATAGCTCATGCTGAAGCACTTTTAATTGGGGGAAGGTTGTCTGATCGGAGCTGATATTGGGGATGATTAAGTGTAGCGGTCAGTTGTTGGATTAATACACCGGCTCCCTGATAGCCTAACAGAATAAATCCTCCTATTGCTCTGTTTTTACTGCCTTCCATTGAATTACACACATCTTCCCTGTCTTTACATGTTAAGGTCGGCTCGATGAATACGTCACGTATCACTGGGCCTTTATTTGATTTTTTCTTTTTCTGTTTTGATGGGAAATTGTGTTAAAATCTTTTAACTGTACAAAACATACATATGAACACAGCTCCATGACTCGTTTCAGTGTGTGTAAATCCACTTTATAGACAATCAAGAGACAACTGTGGAATCACAAAGACAGCACGCTTAGTCATCCACTGGATTTCTCTGAGTAACTCCTCTTCATGAGCGATTGTCACGGGAGGACTTTACTGTGCCGTTAATCTTTGCTGTGTGGGAAAATAACTGTTTTTATTATGCTGTAATTTTTTTTGTATCTTACTGGAAATTGCACATAATACAAAGCCCCCGTTTTTTTGTTTTTTTTTCATGAAACACATACATCATGTGGAGGAACTGAGCGTTTAAGACGGCAACGCTAAATTCTGGTCATTTTTCATACGCCGGTGTAGATGCGCCTCTGCGGCTGGTTTGACGGAGCGCTGATGAAAGCGAGCTCGATAAACAAAGAGAAGAAGGAGCTCGGTCCAGGTAGTCATCGTCCGGCAGCGCGGCCGACAGCAGCGGGTGGAATGTGAGCTCTCAGTGTGAGACATGACTACTTTCTGACCTGCTGGAGCTTTTGGCTCCGAGACGGTCAGCTCCTCCGGCCTGGACGGCGGATGAATCCCAACAAAGCTGCAAGGGGCCCACCAGAGAGCGCCAAGCCCATGAGGAATACTTGTTGAGCAGATTTATGGGGCTAATCAGAACCAGGGCCTTCTCCACCCAGCGATTCCAGTCACACACACGCTGCGCTCCCCCTAACTTCCCGCGGCCCTCAGGGTGGTCCGCCACAGTCAGACTTACCGATGAACAGATAACCATGCAGAGACGTCGTCATAGGGACAAACCACGTACGCAGTGTGAACACAAAGTACATGTTACTTGCAATAAAACTGTCTCCGTAAGTCATCCTGATCCATTCGCCTGCCTGGGGTTTGTGGGATCTGTTTAATTTAAATTCATTGTTAAGTTTGTGCTTTCAAACAACGCGTTCTTAGAAAAATCCCGTCTTGTTTGGCTAACTGTTAAATATACATTTTTTTACCCCCGGTGCTTTTCTTCATATTTCTCATGCGACGTGCCAAACTCAAAAGGAAAGTGCCTTGACGGCTCATCAACTTGTTGCTTTACTCCGTTTAGTTGAGAGTTCAGTGAAATTACTGAAGGATCCTGATTCAAAATGTGGAGAATCAGTTTTCAGTCTAATCTCTTTATTCAGGCTATTTATACTCCCAATTTTTGACCTGCATGCACTTACACTGCACTCACTCTCAACACACCATACCCATAGTGAAACATGGCGGTCCGGCGGTGGACCGTGACTTTCAACTCCACTATATTTCTTGGAAGCTTGTCATTACTCGTACCTTTTGGCTCAACGTGGTTTTGTAGTCCGCCGTTGATGGTTTTCTTTACTCAAATGCAATTGGCCACACGCTATGCTCCTCACCAGACTGGGAGCTTAATCACAGTCGCCGCTCACACCTGGGATTTGTAATTACATCATCCTCGTTAAGTGTGGCGAGCAAAGCTCCCGCTTCCATTCACACAAAACTCGGCAATGGGGCCGGTTAGAGAAACTCAAGCGGAGAAACCAGCGGCCACATCTTAGTTCAATGTTTGATGTTTTTAAGTTTCTGTGTTAAATACGGTATTGTAGTTACCATTACTTATAGTTGTGAGGAGAAAAAAATCTGGTTCTTTTTTGTTTTTTTTGAGGGGTGGGACGTTTTAAGTAATAATAACACACAGAAAATGGTGTCAAGTTTAAACAGGTGGTGTAGACATCTTGTGTCAGAGTGATTCTACATGTCAGTGCATCATTAGGTGGTTTCAGTAAATGGTGAGTGGTTCTGCACTCACAAAACAGCACAAACATAATTTGTACTTCTGAATACTGAAGTATTTCCAAAGGGTAAGTACTTAAGCACTTAAACTGGAGTAAACCTTTGAGTGAGCAACTTTTACTTGTAATTGAGAAAGATTTGGCCACGAGTATCAATATTTTCACTCAAATACTAGAGTCAAGAACTTTTTCCATCACTGGGAATGACAGTGTTGTGCAGTGAAGATGTTTTCTTCTTATTAACAATAAAACTATTCACATAACTCGCTGTCAGACATTTCTTATCATTTTCCCTGTCCTCAGCAAAGCAGGGGATTCTTTTCTTATTATTATCTGCAACAAAATTGTGCACATAATTCACAGTGACACATTTATCTCTCGAATATGAACTTTAAAGAATCAAATGAAAACGTTAGTCAAATGCTTTCAAACAGCGTGTTCTCAAGTTTTGTTTAGATAGCCATTAAAGCTACAAAATTACTGGAGCTTACTTGCATGCCTCATGTGTGACACACCAAAACCCAAAAAGACCTCAGCAGCTCATCAGCAAGTCCATGCTTTGCTCCATTTACAACATTTTAGAAGACTTTATTAAAGACGCTCGATTCAAAGTGCAGACAAAGCAAGTTTTTCTTCCGCTGCCATTTTTCATTCAGGCTATTTTATGCCTCCAAGCTATGGCTTTGAAAGGTTGCTTGTGTTGCTGCGGAAAGGTTGTGGTAAAGATAATGGTGCGTGTTATGTCATCTCAGCTGCTCTGGCCCACAGCTGCTAAAAACTGAATACCCAAGAAAAGAACATATCCGTGGCCTTTAGGCTACTGTTCACCAGTGATGTCACCAGTCACTGTCCAGCAACAACCCACGAGCCACTGAAGAGATCAGTGACAATGACTCTCTGTTAATTGACCTTAAAATATCAAGCCACATGTGTTGGCCTTACCGAGCTGGACTGCACACGCATCCCACTTGCTCTCCACCGTGGTCAGCGCTGTGTTTGGATAGCCTGACCTAACCGTCCGTCTGCGTAGCAGCGAAAAGGTTGTAAACGCAAGATCTTACCCCAGAGAGGCATGAGCGCTCCGCTTGAACGTAGCTGGTCCGGTTGCTTTGCCTGGAAGTTTAAAAGGATTGTTAAGTCAGCCTCAGTGAACGATTATCAGAACTGAAATGTGTCGGTTTCCTAACGGGGAAAGTGATTTAAGACTAAGAATAAAACTTAATGGAGGCGGTAGAGGCAGCGACTAGTTGGTTGTCAGAACACAAAGTGATGAAAATTATTACTGACCTTTAGGCCTGTCACGATAACAAATTTTACTGAATGATAAATTGTCCCAGAAGTTATTGCGATAAACAATAATATTGTTGCTTTGAGACCATTTTCAAGCAATACAATGGTAAAGGCAGAATAATGCAAGAACACATTCTCAAAGATGAATAAACTTTACTTTGAATATTTAACACTGCAACTGGAAGACATTTTAAATATCCAAAATAAACAACAGAGGAAAACAAATAAATGAATTATGAGTCACATTTTTTCATGTCCTTCAAATAAAAGGACTAGTTAACACCAGATTGAAGAATCTTATCATCCAGTTTTTGGTAGAAAGAGGAAAACGATAAATTATGCAAATAAAAATGATTGAATTTGTTTTCATTTATCATGCGATTAATTGATTTATTGTGACAGGCCTTTTGACCATCTGACTTGTGTGACTGTTTGATCTCCAAAATCTGAAGGACTTCTATATCAATAACGTTTTGATAAAAGCTAATTTTATTTCACTGTGTATTTTAGGAGAAAATTAATGAGAGTAAAACACTTGTTAACATGTAGGGCGAGGCAATAAATCAACAACAATACATATTGTAATGGATACATAACCACTATCAATTGAAAATACGTCCACTGGTATGTTCAATAATTTCACTGAACTCTGACCCAGAACCGCACAGCATTCTGGGGGATGTAGGCAGAGCAAAGGCTTTAGCAGCTCAACCTTTCACGGCCAGCTAAGCAAGGTCGGTGCCATAAACTAACTCACTCATTGGTTACCTAGCAACAACAAAAAGTCAAGGTCACATCAGTGGTTTGGCAGGATTTCAGATATTTATGTCAAAAATCAAAAATGATTGATATCGACTGATATGACACGCTTATATTGTGATTATCGCTCAGCCCTGGTAGACCACACTTTATTGTGGATGTTCCTTTCCAGTACTGGTTGAACCTCTTTTGCCTTCAGAACTGCCTTTATTAAAGGTGCTAAGCTAAACATTCAGCAAGTCATCTTCGCCAACTCTACAAATAAATTAACTGAGTTGCTGTCGTGTGATTGGCTCACCTACCATTTGTGTGAATGACGAATTGAACTGTGGTACCTAATAAAGTAGCAGCCGTCAGTGAAAGACGCTGAACGCATTTCACTGCAGTGACGTTAAAGTAAACCATTCAAGCACTTCTCCACTTGGCTCCCGTGGACGCGCCGTCGCGCCGTAGCCAATGTGTCATTAAACAATACTGCGGCGAAGTCAGTACATGCTTTTCATTTGTTTCTGGTGTGAAACCCATTCATTTTAGATTTTCCCATCCAATGTCTCGCCGAGTTGTAGAAACCAAGAAACCCTGAAATTGTACTGTTTACATGTAAGCCTTCAATACTGCAGACCTTGTGGCTATAAAGGATGACAAATGCCTACTGGCATTTGTGAGGTTGTCTCAGCTACTCACAGGCATTTATTTGATTTTCTTTTTTCTGCAAAGCGAGCAGATGGATTGTACAGCTGTTTGGTGGTGGCTGTTAGGACCAGTGGAGTCACCTTTGAACCTGGTGGTTGATATCTCCTTGAACGGGAGGTGGACCGCAAACTTCTTCAGGACTTTAACTGTAAACGTCTCCTCTGACGGACCAGGCCCGAGATTCATTTTTAATTTAAATTTTTAAGTTTTCATGGTCTCCACGGGTTTATTATTTATAAGGCCCCTGTTGTGTGCTAGCTAATCAAAGTGAACCTGTTGTGCGTGGCCTTTTGACTTTTCATCTGGATGAAATGTTCAGGACGGGAGTGCGGTTGTGGTTTCGCCTCAGGTTCGCTTTGAGCGCAATGAGGCCCAGCTGTTAGCTGATGCTTTCCCCTCATTGAAGGCGGCGCTCTGCTTTTGATGGGGAAAGCTTACGGAAACACCGAATCACCAAGTCAGGATTCGACAAAAGGCTCCCAAAAGGTCACGCACAATGACTTAAGCATCAAAATCTTTCACGCTGAACGTTGCAAACGACCAAACACTTTTCACAATCAAAGCAAAAATGCTCAATGCACAAACCAATGCCATATTGTTCCAATGCCACTTGACATTGCAATAACTGTGATCGCCGTTTATGCGTTGTGCTACGCCCTACAGCAAACAAAATTCAAACAGTTTTGGGGTTTAAAAGTCTTTTAATTTCCCACCACAGCCTCAGAAGAAATCTGGAGCCGTTAAGGGGCATTATAACAGACTTTTTGTTCATAGGCGAACACTTATTACGCTAATTAGACCACAAAACAAATTTACAATACACTAATAGGCCTCAGACACATTCCACATATTGCTGTGTTTAGAAATCCTTAAGAAACATTAGTGTGGATATAATGTTTCCCTGTATTTTGCTAAGTGTTTTCTTATGTGGTTAGATTGTTTAGGATGTTTTCATAGAAACACTCGGCAGGAGTTTTGCAGGAAAATCTTGTTGACCCTGATTAACAAGTGCTCTGCCCTCATTAAGCATCAGCCAAATTTACCCTCCGCATCATTTAAAACATTTGAATCGATTCAACAAATAAATACTGAACTTTGGAACTTCGCTAATAATTTGCTTCTGTCAACTCACGGTTGTGCAGCATCTCCACTGGCTTCAGTCGGAAAACGACCTCCAGACTTAAAATGCTACCTTCCCCTGACGGTCGTTTTCAGCTGGTGCTTACACAGACCTGAGACCTTTTGGATCACGTCAAGGATTTGGAAACAATAAAACCTCGGGCACGTGCCTCTCCTGTCAATTTTCGCCATGCAACGGCGTTCCAAAACACCAAAACAAGGGAGGTAACGCCGGTACGAGGGGGCCCCAGCTCCCGCTCTTCCTTACGCCTATCGCCACAATCACCTCAATTTTCTTGCTTGCCCTCAGATCAAACTCGGAGAAGGATGAGAAAGTGAAATAAAATGAAGGAGAGGGAGAGAGAGAGGAGAAGAAAACAGATCCAGTGCCGCAAGTTTATCCTTCCTTGAGTTTAAGAAGGATTCCTGGAGGAATGCCTTCATGGCTGGATTGCGTGACTGCTCCTTTCCATCAAACACATGGGATTCATTTACCCTTGTGGGCCACAGGGATGGTGCCACAAACACCAGGCCCCCGCAGGAAGGGAAGAGAGAGAAGGCGAGGGGGAAAAGGCAGAATGAGTGGGTGGGGGATCCATCGATTTACAATGCCAGTGTCCCAAAGGACGTCGTGGCTGGCACGTTACGGATCATCGTTCCCCTTGTTGTGGATGACAACCAAATGTGTTTCGCTTCTAGTTTCAAAGTGTCACAGAGAGGAGCCTCGTAATTCTGATGAATGTAGGCAAGCGATCGCTCGTCATTTTTTATCCACGCCGAGTTAAGCTATGGAATCATTCATCTAACAGTCTGAGTGATTTACCGACTCTGAATAAATGAAACAGAAATGACAGGAGGAGAAAGAAATAGGGTGTTGTAAGGTGCAGTACAAGAACATGTGAGTGGTTGTGTTCAAACAGACCAAAGCTGAAATGTCACCAACCCCGTGAAGGGAAAGGCCTGCTGACAGCCTGCATAAATACTGACACCAGCCCCCCACGTCCCGTAATCGCATGTTCACTTAAAAACAGCACCCAGTGAATTCCCAGGAAATTCAGTAATGCTCTGTAACACTGTGTTTATTCTGTCATCTATTTTACTTTTGACTTTAATTCATCTCTGATTTGTGAGGTTTTGTCATAACTATTTCTTAAAGATCATTAGGGACTCACTTTATTTCTTAGCTCATCTAAAAGAAGCAGAGTACACAATAGACTTGAAATTAATGTGATAAGTAAAACATTGATTTTTTTTTGGCTTTTAAATCTTATAAATCACTAGGTTCCAAGTGAACTGGCTAACAATTTACAGTCCTACATCTACTTAGTTTTACAAGGGGTATTATTCAAAAGCGTCTCTTAGACCCCATCTCAAAATGTAATACATCCGCAAATCTTTTTGGTCATTTAGGCCATGTGTCCACACAGATCCAGCATTTTGGGAAACCAGAAACGAGAACTTTATTTTTTTCGGTTTTTAAACTATGCTGCACTTTTTTTATTGTGATATACACAAATCAAATATACAGATCCTTTAGAAAACAGGTCCTAGAGTGGAAACATTTCAAAATACTGGTTTTATTTTTCAGCGTGTAAATGCAGCCTGTCATTTGGACCCCACGAGCTTTTTACCATGTGCGGTCCGGCGGGGTCGTACTGACCCCGTGTGCGCTATTATGAGGTATTTTTTTTTATGACAATCTTACAGGACAAACACCCACTTCCCCATTGTCTGACCGTGACATCTGCTGTACACTTCCTGAGTGTTGTGCTAATAATAAGGGGTGGGTTAAGCAATTTTTTGTATGACTTATACAACAAGAAAGTCCTACTAGGCCAGCAAAAACAAGAAACACACTCCATGTTTTGGCTTCCTATGTATGTGCTGGTCTCTCTGTTGGAATAATGCTGTTGGCTGGAGTGAAGAGCACTCACCTCCAAATTGAGCATACAGACTTGATCCTGGTAGATTGAAATTGATTGTATCCTATATATTGTGTTGTTCAAATACAAAATGTATCTATGATTCTGCCAAAGAGAAGTCCTGGCATCCTATACAGAGGCTCCTACAATACGATCTTGCATTAGTCAAGTCATGACACATGAAAAGAAATAAAAACCTCAAACCTTCAGTGCTTTGGTGTAATCAATTCAAATTAGTAGTTAACAAAAGTGTTTTTATTCCACAATTTCTTCTGATTCCTCTGTATGAGATTCGCACACACAATCGTATGTTCAGAAGTTCGCTGTGCTCCGTACAGATAAACCTCTCACCTTTAACTTCTCGCCCTTCTAATAATGTGAATAAAGTTTTGATATTATCTTTTCTACAGAAAGGCTGAAACTGATGGTTGAGGTACAGAAACTTTCAATGATTACAGAACGATTATCCGTATCGGTAGGAAACATCTGTGTGCCAATATGATACAAACAGCAGCAACTGGAGGATGTTCCTACAAACATTAGATCATTTCAGGCTGATTTATTTCTAACAACTAGATTAAATTGACAGTTTCTCTAAGCTAATGCAATAACTGAGATAATTTTGGCAAACAGAGAACACATTGACTCAATGCAGTTTCAAAACAAGTGTTTCAAGACACTGCAAAGAGAATATCCGCTTTTAGTATTTTGGTACTTTGTTTATTGTTTGTTTGTTTTTGTACACAACAGGCTTTATGTATTTTTATTTTTTATTTTAAGTCAACCAGCTAAACTGATTGGTGGGGCAGATTGTTCCAACAACACAAAGGCTTTTTGAATTGACTGTTCTCCAGGAACCTTTTCCTGACCTCTTGTTTTACCTTCCCTTATCACGGTTTAACACAGCAATAAATCCATACGTTGGCCTTTTCCCTCCCTCTTTTATACAAATGATTTGGTCCCACACATGAACCGAAGCATACGCGGTTTCACATATGCAACAAAATAAAATAAATTACCTTGTTAATGGTCAGGACATTAAAATACCTATTTGGGTTAGGGAAAAATGCACGACTCTGTATTAAATACCATCCTAGTAGCCAGGAAATAAGGCATGTCGGCACGCGTTCAGAAACCAGTGTGATGCTCACGAGTAGAACATACGAGTTGCACATATTTCTGGTTCCCAGAAACGTAAAACGGAGACCTATTTCTCAGGAGGCTGGGCCGTGTAATCCACATTTTAGTTGACAGTGCTGACCTGGAACCAACCTTGCTCACTTGTTGGTGAAGGACCCCGAACTATTTGTCAAAGCCGTGTTGCCTAAAGGCACCGGTCTCTGTTTGACATAACGCCTGTGCCACAAGAAAACATGCCTATCAAAACTGCAAGTAACTCTAAATTATGTGCAGTTGGATTTGGACATCTGATGTCGTGGTAGTTTGCTGGTTAATATATCTTGCACTGATAGAGTTCGACCTACCATAAAACTGAAGAATCCATTGGTATGGATGACAGGGATTGACACTTGAATATACATTGAGGGTATATTCTGACTGGTGACACACACAACAACCTTGCAATGCATCATGTGGTTTCTAGGAATGTGCAATAAGTCAACTGTTTCTACATCATTTTCAAAAAGTGGTTAAATATTTGTCTTCCCTCCAAAAAGAACCTTTATAAAGTCCTTAACACGTCTTGGAGTAAGATTTAATTTTTGATTTGACCTAATTAGTTAGAAAGTGGCTTAAATACAACATAGAAAAAGGGACACACTGTGTAAAAGTACTTAATCGTCCAACTTTGAAGTTTACGGCATTCTCTAAAAAGCAAACACTTAAAAGTTGCACCGAGTGAGATTCACAGTCACTTTTAACTTCAATTAATGACCAAATACCTGAGGCATAACGGCCTAAGATTGCATGACTGTGTTAAAAAAAACACACTGTTGCCATTGGCATGATAAATGTTTTTGTTCCCATAGGTGTTGTTCGCCTTGTAAAGCCTCTGATTGGTCCAAGGGAAACGGTACTGAAACTGTCCATGCGCAACCTGACAACCCAGGGTGAATCTGGCCAGAGCATCATCAATGTTCACGTCTTTGTGTCAGAGTTCTGGTTCTGAGAAGAACATAGAAGATTTTACAACACATATAACAACATCCACTCTTAACACTGTACATGTTGTTGTACGCTGAAGGCATAACTCGGCGTCAAAGGGGTTTAATTGTATGTTTTGACAATGTCAATACTTCTGACTGTCGTTGAGATTAATGGCCGCTGCTTGCTTCTGATGAAAGCTCTGTTATTTTGTGGATGACAAATTCAAAATAAAGTGCAGCATCGCTGAAAGATCTTACACTATGTTGTCGGTATAAACACATGTCAGAGATACAGATATGCCGTTTGTTTGAAGTGCATGCATGTGAAGAACTGATCTAATAATAATCATTTTCTTACACTTCAACACTTTTTTTTTTTTTTTTCTTCGTCTTGCTAAATGTATTTTTGTATTTAAGCATTTTCTACAGAATAAACACTATTTTATTTACAGTACTTTTTGAATTTTATTCCATTATCACTTAAGGAAGATTTGTTATATTTGTTTCTTTCTGACAAATTTGAGTGTTTCAGGTTTTCTGGTTTTTAATAAAACACTGCTGGCCTGTCTCCAAACAGAGAATGAACTTTAAGACCATAAAGATCTTTTTAATCATAGTTTTTCACAGGTTATATTTTCCCACTTCAACTTAAGTTCAGTTCTGCTTCATTATCTCGTTTGATAATGTTTATAGATCTTAGGCAGCTACTTTCTTTAAAATTTAAACAAAGAATTTTCAACATTTTGAGCAGTATTCTGCAAATAATTATTATACAAAGGTGCAAAATTATCTCTTTCAAGACAGAAATCCGTAACTCCCCATAATGGATGCCGTCGTAGAAGGCATAAAGACGCCTAAACTGTGGCGCTATCATTCTTTCTTCTCAAAATCCACAGCTTTATAAGCTACAGTGTTGTTAGCATAAAGTGTTCCAGATAAAGAGGATAGTAGATCCTTCTGAAAATATTTCAATAGCTGAAAAAACACGAGAGTGTCCTATTTATTAAGTGTTTCAACCAAGCTAGAGACGTTAGCATTCAAAGCCATGCTACGCAGTTAGTTGAAAAGATGGTACAGTTTTACAAATAAACGTGGCTATTACAAATGCCAGATGGTCTTCAAATATGGCTGCCATCTTGTTTCTCAGTTTTGTTAGTTTTCTGAACTGGATTTAATAAGTTTGACCAAAGGGATTCATCTAGAGAGCTGGCTGCTAATTTTGTTTGTTGACGACTTAGTACTGCTAACTTATGTTCATGTCTAATTCCATTCCATAGGCAAAGCCCTCTTAATTATTGTTATCCTTGTTAATCTTTCATGCTGCCAATGTAATTTTATAGATTCATAAAAACGCAAGCTAATTTAAAGTTACTTTTCTCAGAGGTTGTGTTTTTATTTAGCTACTAGCCCACAAAAATGTTTTCTCTCAGTGCACACATTTTTAAAGAGCAGGTTGTCAACCATGTTGTCTTGATTTTGAGTCAACATTTGGTGGGATAGTGCGTTGTCTACACCAGGTGCATTGCCACGAGAGCCAAAATTGGTAAGTTGAAAGTACTCACAGGCCACAATCGATTTTTTTTTAAATTACAAATGTTCAACAATAAACTAAGCATGCAAATGTTATTAAAATAAAGTATTTTCACCCAAAGGAAAAAAGATTGTAAATCACTAACAGGTTTTTGCTTAAGTTTTTGGGTTGAATGTCAGGGTTTCCCCCAGAAAACTAGCTAAGCCTGGTGTTAGTAGTGCTAGAGCAGTCATTTATCTAGTGGCCCGCCATGTTTTTGAGTTAAAATGTTTAGATTTTTTTAAGTTGACAGGAAATGTTGAATGTATCACTAGATAATTATGTGTTATTGGAAGACATTATTAACAATACCTATAAACACCAACTATATAGTCTTAAAAAAGGCACACATTAAAAATAACAAACTAAAATAAACAATTCGTAGCCTGGTGGGGGCCCAAGTAAAGCCTGGTGGCCCGCCAGTCTTATAATACACTAGGGGAAAGCCTGAATGCTTTCTGTTTTTTATGTTTTGTCTAGTTTGAGCAAGAAGAACCAGATATGTTTCAATCTTTCTTCAGAATCATATATTTTATCAAGTTTAATGAATGCATGCACACAAATCCATTTTTAAGTAAAGGTTAAGGAATATGCAATCAAATGGGCAGTGTGAAAATGTTCCAGGCAACATTATTGGTATGCGAAAGTAGAGCAAGAGTAGGAATAACCAGTTTTTCTGTCGTTAGCAGCAATACGATCAAGGTATCCACTGTTTAGATCTTTTGTGTTTTACCGTTAAATCATGGTATTTTTACAAAGTTTAATATGGCACCAGAATCCTGTCGTGTAGAACAATAGGAGGAATACCCAGAAAAAACACGTGCATGCACATGGAGACCATGCAAACTCCAGAAAGGTCGTGGCCTTTGGATTTGAAGACCTTCTTGCTGTAATGGCAACAGGCCTAAAAACTGCATGTGGCGGACCACAATCACAAAACCATAATTCCTTTTTGGAAAAGGCCCTGACCACACTCATGACAGCCAACCTAATTTTGAAAGTTCAGACATGTCAATATTAGCGAACAAACAGAGATATATGAATCAAGCTAACTTGACCGTTTGACTTTTGTCCGTGGTGCTCAGTGGAATTTTGGTTTCCATGGTGACATCTAGAAAACGCTGCGTTTGTGTTTGCGCCCGACGATATCTGTCAAGAGACGGATAAGATATTATGTTGGTCCTCTGAATGCCCTCGGGCGATTTGGTGAGCGGGGACATTTCTGTTAAGATTTTCAAAAAGAAAGAAGGCCAGGTTTCGTTAAGTATTTATAGGAGCGGCAGTAAAAATGAGACCTCAGGCATGGCTGGTGAACCAGATCGTTTCTTTCCATAAGCCATGATGAGATGAGACGGTAAATGAGCTGGGAACATGTTAGTAATGGCCTGACTACTGCAATCATCGCTGTGGACGGGCATGGTCAAAGCTCCAGATGCTTCAAAGACAAATAAGGAGAGAACTAATACATCATCATCTCAATACACGCACTGTGATGGATTATAGACCCTCACAGTAAGGGGGATAACCTCTTTTCAGAAAAAACACAGGGCAGCAGTTCAAACCAGTGGTTGGCATGAAAAGAGAGAAGAAAAAAAAAGTTGTGTTCTTCGGTGTTTGCATGTTTATCTTAACTCCTGCACCCAAAAGCCTAAATATCAATAAATACTGGATGCCTTAGATGGTCGCATTCTTTTTAAGAGAGCAAAAAAATAATCAATTTAGCTATGCATCATAAGAGCAAGAAGAAAGAAAACGATAATTATGGTGAGCTTAATACCACAAAGGAGTAAATTAAGCACATAGTTGTTTAATCATGACAGACTTGTTACATCTGTACACAAACATAAAGAAAAATAATGAAAGACTATTAGTAGTTCATTTTTAACCACTATGTCATTCACATTTAAAGAAATTCTTTCAGTTTGAGGTTTAAAATAAGGCTTACGCTGGATCTTTTTTTGTTTTTTTTTTATTTGCTTGAATGTACAGTTAAAGCAAATCCGCAGGAACCCAGAGGAGAAACGTAGAGAGCTAAATATGAACAATAAAAAGTCACACAGTCAGACTGTGTGGGAGGACATTACCCAGTTTAAAAAAAAAAAAAAAAAAAAAAGGTCCTTCTGGCTCCAGAGTCAGAAAGACTGGGGCAGCGGTCCCCGAGCAGCGTTAGTAAACCATGTACATGTGTGGGGACAAATGAGCAAATGTCTTCTGCCAGATTCTCCATCCAATAAGCCAAGACGGAGCCGCGCGCGCGCTGCAGGCCTGGGCTATGACTAAACCGAGTGGGCTTCCTGCGTCGACGTGACGGCGAGGGAAGCTGACCCGTGAGTCTCACTTTGTTTGTTTGCTCTCTCGGCTGCGGCGTAATGGCGGTCAGGCCTCTCGGTACGAGCGGTCGCGGCGGTGTCTGGGTCGCGGCGGACGGAGTCCTGGGGGGCTGACGGCAGGCTGGCCCCGGGGCTTTTGGAGCGGCTGAGCCCAGACAGAGCCCGGAGGACCTCGGGGAGGCACGTGCTCGGCCGACTCCTACACTCACCCACTCCTCCTTTTTTCCTGGCGTTCATCGCTGGCTCCCACCGCAACACATGTTATAGGATATAAGTGAGTTCTTATAATACGTTTGGGAATATTTATTTTTTTTCCTCCATTTCACAAACCGCTGCTCCTCATTGCCTTATGCAGTTTCTGTCCAATGGGCACCGGCAGCTCACTCTGGTTTTGCTCTTTTCTCGTCGTGATTAAGAGCATTTCATGCTCATTAGGACAAAAAGGGATTATTTTAACCTTAGAGCTGAATTACAAATTGTTTACGAATCACAAATGGACCAAAAGGCATAAACTTTCTTTATTGATATGTTGTGACACATAGAAATGTCCAGTGATGTTTTAAAAAGTCCAATAGATGGCAGACACATGCAGCACAAAACCACAGGGCTAGAGGAGCTTCAACAATAGTCTCTGAATCATGCCCAGCCTGTGTTACAAAGGCAGTCACAAGTCAATATTTTTACCTCAGAGGGGAAAATCATCCCTTTACTGCTGCAGCAGTTATGTTTTGCAGTAACATCTAAGCTTCCTGAAACAAATGCAAGTCATTTTTACGTAAATTCTCCATGGAGCTGATTCCTGACTTCAGCCTTGTTAAGTGTTGGATTGCACTCAAACAAAGCAAGAAGCTGATGTGAGCGCCGCAGACCAGTCAGCTGAGACCTTCGCCCGAAATAGCTTCCTGAATGAGTGGTTCCGCTACTGTGTATTTCATTGTCCTCCTTGTAATATAAAACTGATATTATTGGCTACTTAAATCAATTAGGTCTGCTGAAGTTTAGTGAGATGGACAGCCCGCCAATTAGAAAAGCACTTCAACCGTGACCTAGAGGAAAACACAACGAGTACAAGTGTGCCCTTCCATAACTTACGGAATGCAACGATTTAACAACCGCTACTGAACTTAAACAGCGGCCAAGGTATATAGTGGATCAATCACATCAGGGAATATAGACTAAGGCTCCTCTCATGAAAATTCATTGTGGAGTCTCTCTCTGTTGTTCCAAGCAGCCCTGAAACACGCTGTGACGTTCGCGCCGCTTACGTGGATGAGTATCACGGCCATGGAAAGGAAAGAAGTCTGACCACGTCTAACCACAGTGCGATGGCCGCCTAAAATAGTCTCAACCTCACGGACATCTTTCCTCATAGAACCGATGACAACGTTGTGACCTCTTGGTAAGTGGTTCATCTGTAAGGTTGTGTTTTTCAGACGATCACGTCAAATCAAGTACAAGACGACAAGTAATCCGGTATAATTGCATTACCACATGCATCCAGTCATCAAAATAAGGCTGCTCTGGTGGGATTTCTCCTCTAAAGAGTAGCTAGAAGAGAACCTCATCCTCCTTCAGCTATGAATTGACGAGAAAGAAAAGAAATAACACCGTATTTACTGTTAAAGAAAGTTCTAGGACTAACAATAGCTGCGTTTCCATTGATCTTGTAGCTGCACTAAATGGAATTATGAAAATAAATATGTCATGTTAAAGGAAACACTGTGATTTTGAAAAAACTTTCGCTTTTCAATAAAAAATGTGTGCATTTTGCAAAACTCAATGGAAACAGCCCTGGATTTGTCTAGCTCTCTACCTCACAGTATTTTCAGATCCTCATGTTCATTTACCTCAGTCCTCTGTGCTTCCCTGTTGTCTCCATTTGTCTCCTGGTTTGATGTTATTTTGGATTTATTTTTGTTGCTACCTTGGATTTTGTATTTTTTGTAAGTGCCCATCGTCATTTCTACCATTCTACATTAAATCATCAAAGAACTCAGCTGCTGCCTCCGCTTTTCTGCATTTGGGGCCTTCACCAACCAACATCGTGACAGTTAATCTCTATATATGCGAGCATTATTACTGAGCAAGTATGGTAATGCAAAATTATCACACTGCAAAGTAAAAAAAAAACCAAATTTTTCCCCATCTCACTTTTTTATTTTCATCTGTTTAAGTGAGAATTATCAAGTAGAATGTGTGGCGAGGCTACAGACATGGGAAATTCAAATCCCATCGTCCGTTCCTTTCCCTTAAATCTTCTCCTACTCTGCCCCCGTCCTGTCAGACAATTTTCAAATAAAGGCCTCTTGTGCTGAAACAATTCTTCAAAAAAGGACAACTATAACATGCTACTTTTCAATAAACAGGTGAGAAAGGGAGGCATGTCATAAGTTTTTGACCTTTAGCTCTTTACTGGCTAGTCAGGTGCCAGAGGAATGCTTGAATGCACGTGAAGTGGGGAATTTGCATCTTTTAAACAGATGCATTTTTTTCTGGACTACTGATTGAAGAAAGTGTCTTCTAAAAACTGGCAGTAAGTTTGAGCCCATCTTTAACAATGCCAGCCCATACCGATAGCGCACCTGCTAGCATCTGACTCAAAGTGGATCTCTGCGCCTGTTCCTGACCCACCCATGGGCCCATCCACCTGGTGTTCATTCTTGTTTCATCCATAAAACCTTTGAAAAATCTGTCTTTCAGTTGTTCTTGGCCCATTGTAGACGCATCAGTTATCATCCTTCCTACCTTGACCAAGTCTCTAGAGTTCTGAACATCTTGTACCTTTAGGTGTGTCGCACTTATGATAGAACTGGTGGCTTCACGCTTGATTCTCCTCAAATCCTTGACAATCAATGTGTGTGTGTTTTTTCCCCCCCACAGATGTTTCATATGACTCTGACTATTTGCAAAAAAATGCTTGACGATTCTGTGATCACGCCCTGATAACTTAATTTCAAGAGTGCTGCATCCATCGGACAGACTTTTTGTTATTTTTGACTTTTCAGAGTTCAAGTTTGTCCAGTTTGGAGTTAGAAAACATGCCTAAATATTATATTATGGTCAAAATACTCTCTTGTCTAATAATTGTGCTCAGTGTTGATATCCTCTGGATGTTATTTCCATAGTCAGCCACGTCACGTTTCTTCATGTTTTTTTTTTTTACTCTTATTCCGACAAGAACTAAACAGATAAACTTGTCTCTATTCCTACATATACTGGTAGAGCACTTAGAAAGCCAAATCGGTTCTGAGACAGCATATCCTATTAGTATGATGATGCTTTACATCTATCACCCGGCCACGACTTGTTGTGCGGTGAGGCTAAAGCAGATGTTTCAGGGTACAGACGAGCTTAGAGCAAAAACTGCAGTGAAGCCAGAAGGGAGAAGACTCTGGAAGCCACTGAGTCATTGGTCTCAAGACCCTCCGGTTCATTTCTGAGCCTGGGTTTGTTCTCTCTCCCCTCACCCTCCTTCCGTTTTTTGGTCCTTTGTTGTGGTCACTGGGACAATCGGTTACAGCCCGACGGAATGAAAACCACTCATTCAGAGCCCTGCAACAGGCAAACGATTAAACACAGGATCCAGTTTCTTAGTCTGGGAGGGAAGTCGTCTTTAAAGCGAAAGATTCTTCTGAGTAACCCCCCACTGAAAAAAACAACAACAAAAAAACCGTAATCGAACATTTTATTCACCAGGTGGACCCACTCAAGCTACAGACGGGCTAACGATTTGTCTTTAATAATATGCGATGTGGATAGGTTCAATATATTTTTGCATTGCAGATTTTGGGCCAGGCTGGATGTGGTTTTATTTCCACATCTATCACAGACAAACACAACAGTGATGGTGACGTGGATAAACAACATTCCCCCTGCAGAAACCTAATACAACTCATTCCTATGAATTAGCCTGTCTGTGTGTCTTGCTGAGGCAACAATGGTGATTTCTGTTTGAGTTTTGTGGCTTCCAAGCCCAGAACCAGTCTCCCAGTCGGAGCGACAGAAATGGAGGGTCGTGGTCACCGCGGATGCTTTGTTTTCCACAGTGCTGGCTCATTGCTGTCCAGCCCGCAGAAGGACCATCTGCCTTTTCAATTAATAGCCCTGTTTGTGCTTCACATTTGTTTGCGCTCATAGATGATTTTTATAATAAAACTCAGACTTTCTGGTATTTCGCGAAATCCAGGGTGATGACATAGTTTCTTGTTTTTTTGTTTTTTTTTTGTGAAGGGGGAGTTTGCAGCTTGTGGCCATTTCCCGGAGAAGAGGCAGCTTGCAGAAACTGCTGCAGCTGTTTTCTGGTGCGTCTGTGTGATGAAATGATTCTTGCCGATGTTCGGCCTTTACCACAATTAAGAGCAGACCCATTCAGTGCCGGGGGAAATGCACAAGATGAGGGAGCAATTTTTGCCATCTCCTTTGAGACACGACAATGGGAACAAAGTATTTCAGCCCAGAAAATGTCACGGTAATACCAGGCTCTATTGTTCTATGGTTAAAGCAACTTATTCAATAATGGGAACAATGCGAAAGCAATTTCTTTGTCTGTTTTATTTGAATAGGACTCTTTGGTCCAAACCCTCAAATGATATCCAAAATATTGACTGCTTATTTCAGATAAGTTGGAGAAATAGAGCAAGGAATGCTCCAGCACATACACAGCAAGCTAAAGAGTTTCAATTCACAGAGGGTTTGCTTTTTTAATTTTTTTTTCCACAGGAAGAATATTTTAAAAAGTGTCTTAAAAGTGTTATTTGCCTTTAAACGAGGCTTACGGACCACATAGCAAGGGGCCTTAGCTATTATCTGCTTGGTGTCCATGTTGTATAGGTTGTAATAGATAATCACTCCCACTGTGGTCGCTGATTTTTACAAACGTTTAAACTTTAATGACACCTGTTTAATGCAAAACCTTAAACTACAACCGCAGCCGTTGGTCCCCAGCTTCAACCACGTCACTATTTGCTGCATACAGAATGGAGGTGCAGCAGGTAACGGTCTGGTGTAGAACCAGCTATTTATCTCCAAATGTTGATAAAAGATGTGATTTCAGGAGGGAATGTTGTGCTCACTCTCCATCGACCATCAACTGGTCGAGATTGACCTGTCACATCACGTATAACCTTTCACACACACACGCCCACGCATACACACACGCTTCTCTCTCTCTCTTACCTCCTGGAAAAAGATTTCAGTCCACTCCACTACCAGGAAGTACGTAGAGTCAGCAACAATAATTGTCACATTTATAGCCCATAAGTTACAGACCTGTCCAGCAATAACTGATCCACCAACACATGCATTATGCTGTTTGCCTCCCTGACCAATGGTTGACAGGTGTACATTTTACTGTTGCTGTTACAACCTTAGGCATGCATTGTAAACTTAGCTTAGTTTCAGTTTTAGCTTCGGCCTAGTTTAGTTTTTCGAACTAAACTAGGCCTATAGATCAAAAGGTCTATAGATATCCAGAAGATATGCCACTCCAGTCTGTCTAATTAAACTGGTCAAAATATACCAAGGCTTTTAAAGTAAACATTTCAGAACTGCAATGAAATTTTAAATCATACTATTTCAGCTGTTTTGGTCAGAGCCATCTAAAATAACACTGAATAAATATTATAGATGATGTTTTTGTATCTGTAGTTTTCAGTGATTGACAATATTTGAAAAGCATTAAGAATGATTGTTGTATTTCTTTATAAATTAAAATCTCCTATATCATGTAATACCAAAACTCCAAACACAACTCAGTGGCACAAGTATATCTTCAGGGTTTTCCCAAAAGATATGAAATGATGTGAAATTAAGAGACAATAATGAAAGTGTTAGACAATTTTTTGAAAGTAGTATTGATTTTGGGATTGACGGAGGACGGATTAAATGGGCAAAACTGACTGATATCTATAAAGGACCCTGAAATGCAAGAAATGTAAACAAGTAACAACCGAGCTGAGATGGGCTGATTCTGTACGTATTTGCAGGCATATGGGAATGAGACTAAATGAAAACATTTATTTCTGTGTTGTTGTATTCAATATTAATATTTTTTTATATATTTCAGCTCTGCCTGGTTCTTTGCTAAGTCAGCATTGTGTGTTATGATATTTTGTGAAAAATAAATCAATTGTGTTTTGCTAAATAAAATATTTCCAGACGCAACATTTAATTTTTAACTGACTATCTGTGGCGACGTTTGACTTCTTACAAAGAAAATAAGCTTTAGTTTAAATGCAGTGTGGATTGTGAAAAGTTGTGTTGTGGCTGAGCAGCAATGGCAGCTACTACGGCTAAATCTCATGTGTACAATTGGGCTGCAAGGTGATGAAGTAACAACATTTCACACAAGGATTTGTCACTAAACCTTTCACCAATACCAGTCATCAAGTGGTAGCATGGCTGGACAGATCGCTCTTTAGGGGATTTCTTCATCTTTAGCAATGCTTTAAAACCTGTGGCTTTTCGCTGGGTTCTCTCACAAGCGTCATGGTTGTAAGGTCTTCCTTTACACATGGACGGTTCGAGTCTCCTTTCCACCATTCGAATGACGCATGGCACCATTTGGAGTGAGGAAATAAAACCATAATGTGATTTCGCTCCATTCTTGCCGGACCGTCCGACCTCATTTTGCACGTACCCCCAGAATTCAAAACAGCCTGGTCTGTCTTTGGGAATGTCCAAAGCTGTCGTCGATCAGCAATCACTGAATGACTGGAGCATTCAGAGTAGTTGGCAGTTCTTCTCTCCACAATCGGAATATTCAGAGACTGTTACATTGTGCTGACACGGACCCTGAGGTTTGATGAAATCCTCCCTGGACAGTCCAACTTTGTTTTTCTGCTGGCGAAACATAAACAGCCATTTCAGCAAGAGGTCAGACCTTAAACTAGTTGTTTCCCTTAAAAAGAATTGTATGTCGTTTCTCTACTTTATTTATCATTTAATTCAAGACAATGTAAAAAAATTTTTTGCATACTACACAAACATCATCCATTGCCCGCGCACCATTAGACTTTCTTGCGCAGCAAATCATATTTCTACATGGACGGTACAATGAGGACGTGAGCCATAAACACCAGAAGCTCTGCTGCGCCATTGACAGAAATTCCACTTTCTGCTGCTACTGTGAAACATGGTGCACCTAATTGTACAGTGGTCACCCACTAGATCTAAATAGGGTTTAGGACCACACAGTACGATGAAGGCCCACAGGAGGAAAATCTCACACAGGCTAAAACTGTGAGCTGCTGTCGCTGGCCGTCTTACTGTAGGTGAATCCATCTGCATAACATCTCAAAAATACATCACTCTGCTTGGTTTTTAAATCTGTACTGAACAAGCCGTCAACTGAATGCACCAGCGTTCGCTGGAAGGTATGGATGAATAGAGCTAAAATGGTTCTATTCATTGTTTTTGTTTTGTTTTTTTAAGAAATGCACTAAAAGTGTACTTTTTTTTAACATAAAATGTTCCAAATATATAGTTTTGGATACATATAACATTCAATTAATAGTTTCTTAATCTTTCCAACAGGACCTTACACAAATTCACAACTCTTCACTTTGGCAGTAGAGTATAAAGTCATGCACAAGAACAAGGAATGCAAAGACATATTTTGGTACCACGGTAATCTTAACTTGCTTGAAAAAGAGTAGGAAAAAGTAAGAAACTTATGAACTTCTACCCCATAAACTCATAACATATTTTCAGATGGACCTCATTAATAAAAATAAACAGGTTAATTAATTTTCCATTTTATCTGGGTTTATATCTGTCTATCCATGAAGGCTTTGAATGCCTAGAGGACTTTCTAACCAAGGAATCACTGATATCTGAGGCAAAACCGCCTTCTTCGTGGTTGTCATAATATAAATCAAGTGCATTTATTTTCTCCAGAGAACTTACTAGGTGCTACTAGCAGAGGCCACAGACAAATGGTTAATTTGTTCGCTAATTGTACCTTGCATGGTATATTTTTAAAGTAATGTTTGCAGTTTAACTCAATATTGTCTGTTCAAATGCTAATTTAGACACAAACATCTTCTGAAACTGCAATATCTGTTGTGTTCTTCACGGTTTCACCCGTAGACGGATGAAACAGGTCAAGAGATGACGTGTTTACACCGAAATGTGCTTCACAAATAAACTTGATTGGTTGATTGAACACATCAGAAGTTATGGAATAAGGCGGATCTAACATGTATTTATGAAATAACCTTTGATGTTTGGTTCTCTTTAGACATACAGTACATCTTCATACAAAAACAAAGGAAACGCGGTGTCGCGTCGGGCAGACTGTGGACTTCACTCCATAGCTGTAAGTTTAGATCAACCCCTCCTCCTAGTGACAAATTCAAATTAGCAGTGGTTAGGGTTTTTTTTCCTCCAAATACACAGCTAGATTCAAACAAATTCTTCTCCCCACCTCACCTCTCTCTGGTCTGGCCTACGAAAACCACATGCCGGGGTCACTGCGCGCTCCTCAAGCCAAACCAGACCCATAATTTTGCTTTTGTTTCAGTTGTAGCCTCAAACCCTGAAATATAAAGACCAGGGAAGGTCAGTATGAAGAGGGAAAAGGGAGAGAGAGAGAGGAGAAAGGAGCAAAAGAAAGAATTAGATGAGAGACGGGATACGGAGCAACCCAAGACTTGTTGAGAGTGGAGTGGTTTTCCAATCTGTTGAGGAAGTTTTTATTATACACCATGTGTGTGGACAGGAAGAGCTGCGTAACAAGGCGCAGATCTCTCCAAACCACTGGCCATTACTGACCACTGCTGACCATTACACCCAAAGAGCTTTCACTATTTTCGGATTCAGGCTTTCCCCAGGTTAACGGAACACATTTACACCTCAGTATTTTGTCTACATATGACATCAGAGCATCTATTTTCTAACACACAGCCCATTTTTATTTTCTGACCTCTGCTGCTTAAAGCAAACCTCACCCCCAAATCAACTCCTTTTTTTGCTGATAAACCAGTCTAGATGGACTATTTAGGCTTCCAGCTTTATGTTTCTGTGTAAATCTTTACATTTTCGCGAATGCCTGCTCTACCACTGTGTCATGTGACATCCCACATTTTAGAATCTTAAAACAGATGGTGAGTGGCCCAGTTTTAATAAAACAGAAACTCTAGATGAAATTAAAAAAAAACAGAACCACTCCATTCTGTTATCTCCTCAAACTCTTGTCTTTTTGCCATCTTTGAGCCCGAATGAAATGCAGACACGTTCAGTTCTATTTCCCTTTAAACTCACCCAGGGATAACAGGATTTTCCTCTATGTTGCCAGTGACTTCCCTCTCATTTTTACCAAATCTACAATTTGCACACACAAGTAATCAGTTAACCAAACCGTCATGTTTTTAGTCTGTGAGAGGAAGTTGGAGTACTTAGAGAAAACCTATAGAGATCATGCAAAGTCCTTGCAGAAGGCTCACTCGCCGGTATTCAAACCAGGAAACAGAGCTAATCTATTGCTTTTTTGTTTTTTTTCATTGAAACTGAGATTAACTCTACTTTTCTTTAGCTGGTATTTATTTCGTAACTTTCTGGCGACATCAACATAAAGGTAAGTAGAAGAAAAGTGTGCATAACGGTGAAGTCAAAGTCTGACCATGCAGTAAATAAAATCCCCAAATCCACAGAATCAACACTGTATGTGTTCAGAAACTTGAAGTTCGTTCAAACGTTTGGTCTGCATTTAACAAAGAAAAAGATTTTAATTAATTTGGTCACAAAGTTGTTTGCACAGCTTTAAAAGCTACTCAAACTTTATTTATTTTAAGATGTAGGAATACGGCTAAGATTAACACCATTTTATTCACGTTCAACTAACCCAAGCCAGAGCTCCATTCTCAGTAAAACAGGTTATTGTAAAATCTCTAAAAGGTCAAAACTTGTGAGCCATAAAGCTTCCATTGTGCAAACGGAGAGTTTTTGAGGTGGTGTGGTATGAGGGTGATCGATTGAAACCCAAAAACCTCAACCGTTTTTCCTTCTTTTCTTTTTTTTTTTTTTTAAAGAAAAACAAACCAGTTTTATTTGAGAGAGCCAGTACAGTAGACTTCACTCCTCTGACCTCAGGAAGTTTTGCGTTTGGGTCCAGTTCTTGGCCCACTGCTCAGTCATCAGGACACTGGGCAGATCAGCGACACACGCAAAGGCCAAAATGAAATGTGGCCCAGGCCACAAATCTCGCAAAATTTGGCCGATGATTCCACGCTTCATGGGAAGTTGACGGACAACAGCAATTGGTTTACCCTGGCAAGGGTTGGTGTTTTGTAGATAAGGTGATATATGGCTTGGCTCAGCATCGTCCATTGTATAAACACCCCGTCGCCTTGTGGTGAGATTTTGAATAATGACAGAAAGGGAACGACACACAAAAAGAGGAAAGTGACATTTACACGAGCACTTCACGGCAATAAAAACATCACAACCGAGCATCTTTGCTGTAATTCTACTCCGTTGCTGGTTCTGGCAACCCACAGTATCCCTTAATACCAAAGAAGGAGGATTTTATAACACTTGCCATAACATTGTAGTGAGGAAAGAAGCTCCGGCTGATTTTGACATTTATAAGAGTGTAAAATCTTAGAAGAATGTAGTTTTGAGTTTATTATTTGAGCCCTGCTCTCTTCCCAAGTTTGCTCACTAACAAAAAAAAAAAATTGAATTTGAAATTTCCATTGTGGATAAACCACACACACAAAAAAATGTAAATGATTTTGCATAGTATGAGTGAACTTTTAGAGCCCCTACAATTAGGCAAGTTATTTTTTCTAACTCAATCAACACCTAATCTTAGATTGCTGTGTGTACCCGTCTGCAGAATACCTATTTGCACTCGCCTTAATTGCAACATGTCACACAGCTCCCCTACTGTGTAATTGGTCTCATCAAAGAGGTCAAAGGTCACATGTGGGGTACCCCCAGGTTCCATCCTAGGACCCCTCTTATTCAATATTTATATGCTCCCACTAGCTCAGGTTATAACAGGAAATAATATTAGCTACCATAACTATGCAGATGACACACAGCTCTACATTACAATGTCACCAGGTGAACTCAGAACCCATCCAATCACTGAACAGATGCTTAGAACAGATAAATGTGTGGATGTGCCAAAACTTTCTCCAGTTGAACAGAAACAAAACTGAAGTTATTATTTTTGGACCTAAAGAGGAACGATCTAGAGTCAATGCACAGCTTCAGTTATTACAACTGAAAACCAGCGATCAGCCCGAAACCTGGGAGTAGTGATGGACTCTGACCTGAACCTCCAGAGCCACATAAAGACAGTTGCAAAGTCGGCCTTCTATCACCTGAAGAATTCTCCCTCTCTTTTCCACTTCAACCCAAAATATCTGTGACTCTCAGCTAATCAAGCAATACTAGAGAACAGAAAAAATATCATTAAAGTTAGAAAATGGCTGGCAAGATTGAAAGAAAACACTACATTCTAATCCACATTTGTTAAACAATTTCATTGATTTTGTTGTGACACTGATTATGTTTTTCACTTCATTTGTTTCGAATGTGTCCTTGTTTCTTTTGTCAGTTTGGTTATTTTATTTTTATTGCTGTCATTTGTTCCATTATCTGTTTAATTATTTTGTAGATCAATACCCCTCTTTGCTGTTTTGTCACTCTGTTAGCATGTTTGCTGTATATGCACTAATTGGTGAATTTGTTTTTTAATTTAAAAAAAGGAGTTTTGTCGAAATTGCCATGTTTCCATGAAGCAAGTTGATTTTCATAATTTCAACTTGTGCAATAAAAAGGCCACTACCGATGGTAGCTGAGTGTTGGTAGTCAGGAACATGTGCAGCACTTCTGTCAAGTCTCCTCCAGCGGGTTGGCCTTGGGTGCCCTCTTCAAGCCCCCTTCAAACCTCCTCTGTGGATCTGTGGTGAAGCAATACCAGGAAACATCCAGAACAAAAATACCAATGAAGGCGAGACAGCTGTTGTGCTTCCTCTCGCTTTTTCCGGTTCTCTCAGAAGGCATGTTTTTCAAATCAGAGAGGAATCACTCTCCGGACTATAGATTCAAATCTGGAATTTCTTCAACACCTGTAGGACCCAAAAGAAGACAAGCCACTTCTCCATTCTTCCCCAGTCTGACCAGGTTGACTGTGTAGCTAAGCTGAAAGTCGGGGCCTTGTGTGGCGTAAGGGCTTCATGGCAGGGCTCTTACGGTTTACCTGAAGGACAACCACAGTGTAAATCCTCTCCCCTGAAGGAGGATATCCAGGATGTGGCTTTGAAGAAAAACAGAAACATGCGTGAGTGTGTTTGAGAGAGGGAGACAAAACGGAGAGAAAGTGTGAGAAAGACGGAGCACAAGGGAGAGTGCATGAGGGAGGGATGGAGGCGGGTTCATCATGCATGCATGCATATGTGTTGGCGTGAGCGTGTCTGCGTGTAAATGTGTGTGGTCCTCTTTGTGAGGTGGAAAAGTATTTTTAAATTCAAGTTAAAATATTTGCTTTTCCTTCCAGTTTCCAGCAATGAGCTCTTAGCACTACGACGGGACTCGGTGCTTGTAAAAATGAATGGAATGGATGCTGCTGCACCGTCTCGTGAATGAGCGGGGGGGGGGGATCTCCTGGCTGGCTCGCCACAGCACAGCCAGGAGATCTTGTTTATTTTCATCACAGTAGCCTTTGGAGCCTCTCCCCCTCCAGGATTTACATTGAGAAAATACACAGAGACAGCTACAGACATCACAAATGAGTAACTTGGCATCTGTGGCACTACAGCAAAACCCAAACAAAAACCCCACTTTGTTTAGCCGACCTGACCGATACCGAGGACTGTGGGCAACTATACTTGGCAGCAATTAGCCGCAGTACAAGAGCTGATGTCATTTTCCAAACTGGCAGAGGCATTGTTCTAGCTGCAACAAACATGAAAATTGTGGAGAAAAGATTTGATGCAAAACGTGGAAAAATGCTAATCGTAGCAGAAAGGGTAGACCAAATGAGACTTTTCCAGTTTTTTTTTCTAACAAATAAAACAAAGTCTTGTAGTACTAGCTGTAGCACAATTAGTCACATTTTTTATTCAGTTTTTATTTTAATTTTTTTTACTTCAGCAATATTTCTTAAAAATTTTTTTTTTATTCTTCATGGTATAGTTTCGTCATTTTTTCCTTTGGAAATATACTAATAATTTGCAACTTCTCCCGACTCTTTCCGACCCTCGCAAAGGCCGAATCCCATGTGTGCTGTGTGGTTGTGTTTGAAAAACTACTTGCGAGTAAAGATGTCGGGGGGGGGGGGGGGGGGAAAGGAGTGAAGGAGTGGCTAATTGTCCCCGTGATGGGTATGAATCAACACGCGGTTGATGTAGAAAATCTTGCTGTAGCCGTGGTTTTGTTTTTTTTGTTTTTACCCAGAAGAAGCAAGACATGAAAACAAGTGCAGTATATCAAAGAAAGGCTTCATGAAAAAAAGTTTCTCCAAGAAGCAGGTAGAGAAATGCTTAGTTTTTTTAGTTTCATGTAGAGCTCATCATTAACTCGTTTTGTAAGTTTTTAAAAAAATTCTTTTTTTTCTTTATTATTTTTGCTCCCATACGTTGCTGGAAGGTAATGGCTCTGACAGTTTAAAATTGGCCACATATCAACAAACTCATTGAAAGCAAGACAACACCAGGTTATCATAAGTACATTTTTTAAAATCATCTACTGCAGTAGTATTTAACAGTGTTGTATAGTAACGAAGTAAAAATACTTCACTACTTTACTTAAGTATATTTTGGAGTACTTCATACTTTCCTGGAGTATGAAAATTTTTGATGACTTTCACTTTTACTTCACTATATTTCCGAACTTAATTGCGTACTTTTACTCCGATACATTTTCAATGTGTGGTTTAGTTACTCGTTACAAAAAAGCGAGAGAGAGAAACAAAGTGTTTTGACCCCACCTACTGATTAGCAAGTAGCAAGCAGGCTACCGAACAAAGTCCGGTAGCCTGCTTGCCTGGGCTTGTTCATCACCTCCAATAGGATACACCTTCTTCTTCTTCTTTTCTATTATGGCGGATCACAAGCAACTTTAAGGTGCATACCGCCACCTACTGTACATGAGTGTGTAGAAGCATTACTTCATATCTATTAAATTCTATTTTTTAATTTTGTATTCTTAAGATAAATAAACAATGCTTTCCTTAATTTGTGAATATCTGTTATGTTTCCTTCATTTCCTAATATACCTTTAAGATTCCATTCATGCCCCATATTTCGAACTATTCTCTTTAATTCTTCCCTTTCGAGTTCATGTGACTTACAGTTCATCAATATGTGTTCTACATTTTCTTTCTCTCCACATCTCTCACATTTATCATTATTTTTCCTCCCTATTGTATAAAGCATGTCATTTAAGTAGGTATGACCTACTCTTAATCTACTAATTATTATTTCTTTTCTTCTGTTTCTTTCATTAATGCTTCGAATTTGAACTGACTTTTGTACTTCATATAATCTTCTTCCTTTCTTATCTTCATTCCACATTTTTTGCCATTTCTTGATTTCTTTACTTTTAATTAGGATACACCTGTTTCGCTTCTCCCATTAAACACAAAGCAAGTCTCGCAATCAGTAGCAGCCACATGGAAATTCTATCTTACAAAAACTCCCCGTCCAACTTGAAGAAACACATCGAGGTAACTTCTTATGAAATGGTTATAATTCTCCTGTTTCAGTAACTATAGCTTGGTCACTAGACACTACTGTATTGTGAAACGTTGACCATAAATGAACTTTGTTTGGCATTGTTTCAGTTCCACAAGTGGTGTATTTAGCTTAGGCCTAATGTTGACTGTAGCAGGCTACCTAGACTCCTCTGTTCAAGGGGGGGCAGAAGCCATAGCGATAGCAATTTAGACTAAATTTAAAGAATATAGGAAAGGCATGCAAGTTCAAAACCAGGTTTACAGATGCCAATAAGCTGCATTTCCCTCCCAATTCTTTTTTTCTTTTGCATAATGACCAGTTGTGTGCACCACCTACTGACTGTAGCATTGACTGATTCACTGATTTGTGAAGTAGAGTAATCGTAACAGCTCTTTTTCTTCATGTTGGCCGCATTTTCTGTACTATTTATTTTTCTCATTTTCAGCACTGACCTTACTTGAAGGGAAAACTTGAGGCTTACAAAAACTTTGTATTTTCTGTCCTGGAGGGTACACTAAGAAGCTGGTTCAGTTGTAAAGCAGGTTAAGTTAACCTTGTGCTATAGGTAAAGCACCTAATTTTCTTAACTAAATGATGCCTGCAGGTATATCTATTAGCAGGTTTAATTTTGCCTGCACTTGGTTGTGTACATTATTTTAAGTGTATTTGACAAGTTTACCAAAATATAAAAAATGTCATTCAAACTGCATTTGCTTTGTTTTACTTTTTACTTGTACTTTTCATTACATTACTCGAGTACATCCATTTTTACAGTAATTTCCATACTTAAGTACAAGAAGTTTCAGATACTTTAAGACTTTAACTCAAGTAACATTTCAGTCAGTGACTTGGACTTTTACCAAAGTCGTATTTTGGAGAGGTACTTATACTTGACTCTGAGATTTCAGTACTTTATACAACACTGGTATTTAATTCCCTGATTCTGGCCCAGTTCAATACTTGGGATTGGATCTGTACAACCCTCATGCTTTATAAATTGATCAGACCACACTCAGCATCTTATTCAAACCTAGAATACATTTTTCTTTAATATTTTGCCTTTTTGTTAGTTTTTTTTTCTTGAATTGGTCATTTCCAAAACATAATCCAAATCTAAAACACGGTTTTAGTCGCTGACGCGCTTCCTTTAATCGTGGAAACACTTCATTTGCGAAACATTCCTCGGCTCGTCCCCACAGGTGCTGAGGTCTTCCTATATCTTCCAAGATGGTAATCAGTGACAGCCGGCAAGACCAACAACGACAAGCCTGGAGGTCACAAATGCGTGCCGTTTAAGAAAACAATTTTCCTGCGGCAAAAAATGTTTTCCTACCGCCCTTCACCGTTCACTGCCTGGTGTGAAATCTCCAGCTGCAGGGGAGAGAGAGAGAGAGCTACCTACATAATCCTCTCTTACCTGCTGCCAAAGACTCCCAGGCTCCTCATTCCTGCGCGTCTCTCAGCACCGAGGCTCTTACCCTCTTCTATACCCCTGCCAGAAAAGCACCTGAGGGTCCGCGCTCCTCTGCTGGTATTTCTGCTGAAAGCTATAATAAATCATTTGCCTTTTGTCTCTCAGCCTTCTGCCTACTTTCCTAATGTGTTTTCTCTCCGTGATCCTGGTTTCGAGAGTTGAAAGAGGCCCGCTTCAAATGGGCGCAGGTTGTGCTAGGACAGATTCAGCGCCGTCTTCGCATTCTCCGTGATTCTTGCTCCTTGTCATCACTCCGATGCCCCATTTCCCTCAGGTTGAATACCGCAGGAACCAAAGCGTTGAAGGCGCACCGGGAGAAGTAGCAGGTAAAAAAAAGGTGGAGAGAAAAAGAGTGGAGGGTGGAAGGAGGGGGACGAATAAAGACGTCTGTCAGAATGTAGAAATTAAACTGAAATAATTTACACTCTGCTGACTTTTATTTTTGGCCACAAGTGTTTCGAGCGAGCTCCTGCGCCGAATGCCTTTGTGGTGAAGCAACTTTTCAGGGGAGGAAGACGTGTTTATTCAAGGAGAGGAGAATTTCATTTTTGAACCAAGCCGACTTTGTGTCGAGAGCGCCTCAGCAGGCCATGTAAATATCAGGAAGGTTTTTAATAAAAACCATGGGCGATGACGGCTTCCAAAAAACATATTATGGATGGAGAGGTCACTGGTGGGAAAAGTGGCCGGCCCCTTTTTGGTGGCCAGAGTCCGAGGAGATCACTGGAATTCCTTTGGTCAGAGTTTAGGTGTTTGAGCTCGAAGCGTCCTGACAGGCCCTGCCTCCCCGTGTCACCCCCTCTGTGCGCACGGTCAGACGCAGACGCACAGACACATGCACTCTTCTACCGTCCAGCTTACTTTCTTGGAGCTCTTGGAAAGATCCTTCCACCCTCTCCTCTACAGTTTGAGTTTGTTAGACCAGGCCTCCTGAAAACAATGGACTAGTTAGGGGAATTACCAGTGGATTTGATAAGAGTCTTTGTTTCTCTGACCTCTCCTTAAAAACTTCATGTAGGCCTGCCATTGCCTCCCACTCTACTTGTTTTTGTACATGTAAATGTATAAAAGACGGGAATGGATTACCAAAGGTGCTGTATCCCTAACTAAACTCTCAACTTTTGTCTGTCCCATCGTCACGTCCATATGCACCAAGCAGTGACTGGACGACCGGATCTTTTCAAAGATCTGTCGCTTTTGGACCACTTCCAAAAGTTTCCAAATGGATCTTCATATTATTACAAAATGTGTATTGTACTTAATCTGGTTCAGCAATTATGAATAGTTTGTGTGCTAATAAAGTGGTTTCACAATCAAAGTTCCTTATTTTTTCTATATTTGTTATAGCAAATGCTCAGATGTTATTAACTATGGAATCAAACTTCCTAACAGATTACATCTCCAACATCACTGAAACATATCCAAGGTTTCAGAAAACTTTTGGAATGGTTTAAAATGATGAAACTGAAGATTAGGCTTTAATAAGTCCTTTCCAGGTACTCTATACTAACTGTTGTTGCGCCACACCCCCCCCCTCCTTTCTGTCTCTACTCTCTCACTCTCGTACTTCCTCTTCTGAGAGGGGAGATGTGCTACCAGCTCTCCTTCTAACGGGTTAATTGAGTTTCCTAAATCTGCTGGGATTTACCCTGTCCAGAACTGAAGTAAACTCTGTTTAAGCTGGTTTCGAGAAACGATTCACCTGATTTTTGACGGCCTACATCCAGGTGTCCCACCCTTCTTCCCCCTGTGAATTAGCCAGACTGAGCAGCCTACAGCCAACTAGTTTCACAGAGCACACCTGTTAACGGTCGCTCGTTCTCTATTTTACAACGTGCATTTGTTATTGAACCAGGTAGGTTTTAGTGACTCGGGCGAGTCCCAAGGATGATGTTTTACATTTGGGCTACCAGCAACCTAAAAACATTTTCCACCTCTTCCTCTCCAGAATCAAACATCACAGCTATTTTACAACCATCAAAGAACTTTAAGGTGACTCATTAACTGAATGTCCAAAACATCTTTTAGATTTTCTTTATGCTAAATATTTTATTAGTAAGGCAGTTTTGCAAGGGTCAGTACAGCTTAATTCAGTAGCAGAAATAATCAAATAAGTAAAATCAATCATCTAGTCTATCTTTCCCTACTGCTGACACTGAGAACTAAAAAAGGGAACCTTTGAGAGAGACGGACGGAGTTTGGCGTTTCGAACCCCAGACCTGGCTTGATGATGAAGAAGGTGCTGCAGCAGGAGGAAGATGTTGATCGGCGAAGGCCAGGATCTCCGCAGGTCCGATGAACTTCTTCTCCGCATGGATGGTGAGGTCACACAGGACTTGGTGCTGGCAGGAAAAAAGGCACCAGTTCTTCTTCCTTGTCTTTGTCTTCATCTTTGTCTTTGGGGTCTGAACCCAGCCGATGAGAGAAGTGCGATTCGAAGTCACAGATTGTGGGCCAGACGGGTTGGTCTCCATGAGCAGGACAGTCTTTGGCTCCGTGGCCCCGGCTCTTCTTCAGCTGCAGAGTTCTTTGTCCATCTCGATCTTGGCTCGAAGCTGCCCGGAGGATCCAACGAAAGGTTCCTCTTTTGCACCCACCTTATATAGGGTTTATCTGTCTGCTTAGACAGATGATCTCATATCCGTCACTGTCTTAAGAGACATCATGTCATGATGTCTGTGCTAATGTCTCAGGGCTGCTCAACCTCCTGTTTCCATATAAGGTGCTGATCATCTCTGCTCTCCTGTTAGTTCCCCTTTTTCCCTTCCTGTCACCTTTCACCTACCATCTACCTCCAACATATCAGTGATGTTTAATTGCAGTTTTACAACCTTTTACACCATTTCAAGTTCAATGTCAAAATCACATTTATATCACATTTATTTTCTTTAGCTTCTCTGATTTAGCATTCATTTATAATTTTATAACCATAACTTATATCACATTTATTTTCTTCAGCTTCTCTGATCTATCATTCATTTATGATTTTATAACCATAACTTATTAATTATTCTTATTATAATCTTAATGTGAGTTATTACAGATGTTTTCTGAAAAGAAACCAAGAATAATCCATGATTCTAATTATTTAATACCAAAGTTACAGTTACTTGTTTTTCTTGTAAGTGTTCTCACAAATGTACGTGTAAATATTATTACAAGTAAACCAATATTAATATAAGTATTTTACTTTGAATCTTATCAAATTACTCAAAATGTTTAGATTTCATTCAAACTTTCATGCTTTAAAATAAGGTATAGTCTCAGCTATTTTTATAAATCTGCAGGCTGGAAACTTCCTCTTTTTCCAGGAAACCTGCTTTTCTTGTTTAATGAATCTTTCTGACTGACTATGATTTCTTATGATTAGATAGAGAAAAGTAGAATTAAAGCAAAGTTTGCATGAGACAAAAACAACACACACAACCAGATTTATTTTATTGACACTTAAGTCTACGGTTGGGCCTAGATGTCACTTGAGTGATTCATTTTAAAGATAACTTTATTTATTATTACTGTTAAACTAAAATCTCCAGCATGGGGAAGCGGGATGAGCTCGGATTTTCTTGACATAACACACACCATTACTGGCTTATTCCTTAATCAAAATCTAATTCACACCTTACCAACCCAATCCTAAACAAGGGCTCCACCATATTAGGTTTCCTAATACGGTGGGATCCAATTCAGGAATCTCACCTTATGGTTGGGTGATACATATCTGAGGAACGAATTTATCACCTTTCCTTTGTCTTCCTATGTCATCTCAGTCAGTCAGTTTGATGTAGGTCAAAGTTTAGCTTTGTTGGATAAAACCCATTGGTCCATTGGCAAAAATGATCCAAAACAGGGCAGCTAAACAAGTACACACACACACATATGTATGTATACATATTTATTGTCTTTATTCTGTGTATGTACATGCTTTTCACGTTATTGAAAGCTAAACACAGGTGGTTAAAGTAAGTCCTTATTAGGTTACTTTTCATATTTCATATACTGTAGTTAAGTAATTTTTGTTCTTATGGTCTTAAAATGTCATTAAATTTACTTCATTTTAAAAAAATCAGTTTTTCAGTTCTCTTTCGCTCTATGCAGTTGTCCTTTCCCACTGCACTCGTTGTCTTCAAAGCATCTTCTCCTTTTCCTTAACATAATGGTATAATCCAAGTCTGCCTTTGCGTGATATGACCATCAAAATAAAGACCTGGCTCTCCGCCATAGGAGTCGGTTATTCCTGTTCGTCCCCTACAAAGACTCACCTTTCAGACGCAGCTCATTCATGAACCCATCACTGACATTCAGACAGTCATTGGCCGCCTTGAAAAGGTTCAGGCGGATGAATCCCAACAGGAGTAAAAAGCATTGCTGTGTCGGGGTCACAAGCCAAAGGTCAATCCTCAGAGGTCAGGCCGAGGTTAATAAGGTGTTTTGTCACTCGGAGAATATGTCTAATCCCCCTGAGACTGAAAAGGATGCATCTCTTCTTTAGGAAACTTCACAGCGCGGCCGCTAACCCCCTTTTTGATTCTCTCCGTTAGCCTCCTCTTTCAAGTCCCCTCCTCTTTGTCGACCACCCTTTGTTGTTCATGACGACAAAGGAAAATTATCAAAAGCCACGGTTAGTCCGGGATTAATTTATGGCAACATTTTCGAAGCCCTTTTCTTTCGACTCGCTCGTCGTCTATAATGCAGCGGCCTGCTTGATGGGGTTAATTACCTGATTCCCATGACACAATTGAAATTCCAGCCTTCAGCCCCGAACTCTGTGAGCTGTCTGGATGGATGAAACACTTTCTGGCTCAACAATGCTGACGTTAGCCCCACTTGATGAGGGTATTATTTTAATAGAAAAGAGTCGCCTATTCATTATCTGCATGCGGCCATCAATGAGACACAAGCGGAGAAAATGAGAGAAATCCTAAAGGCTGGCAGACTGCCAGCCTAGGAGAAAAAAGAGAAAACCCTCTGCCCACCATGGCCGTTGACAATGCCAGTGTCTCCACTAGGCAGCCAGAGACAATAAAGTGGAAAACTGGCTCCCTTCTTCCGCTTTGTTCTTTGCTCAACTCCCTAATATCCAGATTCGTGTCTTCTGTCACTCATTGGACTTGTCATTTATTTGACTGTATAATAAAATAAAATTTTACCCCCAAAACCAGGAGCAATAACTGTTTTCACAGTCTGACTGTTTTCACAGTCTTTCCAAAAATAGCTGCTGCGCTGAGGACGGAGCGGAGCTGAAACGGCAAAGTGCATTTTCTTACGCCCATATTTCCTGTTTACTGCATTATATTCTGACGGGTCTCTTCCGTACGTGACAGGGCTTTTTGCATCTTCGATTGTGTTTAGGGATCATTCCCAAGTCTAACATTCAACTTCTAACAACTTTTGGAAGCGTTTCACAAAACCCACTGGTGGAAGATGCATATCAGAGGCATCCGTGTTTGTGTGAAATGTGTATTTTTCTCTCTTTTTTTGTCTTCAAATATGTGTGACTTATTCATTGAGGAAACCCGCAACATGAGGTCAAGACCCTGTGGTGTGTTGTTCCACTGATGGCAGCGGATGTGCCATATAGAGGACAAACAGGCAATTCCACAAACAAAAATATGGGGGAATCCCACAACTGTATTTTCCACTTGTTTGTGAAGTAACCACACTGATATTGTTTTGCTGCCAAAATGAATTACCGTGGTTTAAGTAGACACTCTGCCTTTGTCTGCTTGTGGGAATTTGCCTAAAAATATGATGTTACATCCGGTGCCTGAATTGTAAATTTGTTTCTAAAGGTACAATTGGCATGAAATGCAGTCCTCCCCCATATTTTGCATGTCCTGTCTCAGCACACTGTGTGAAAAAGGTAGTTACCTACTTTTGTCTTGCCAGATTCTATGAATATCTCGAAATAATTTCCTTATTGCGTCATTCACTCCAATAAATCAAGGCTGTATCAAATTAGACTGACCACACTGATGGGAAAGGAACCAGTGCTTGTTTGACCTTAAGCCATTAGGATTATTTGTATTGATGTGTGGACGAACATGTGAACACAACTAAGTTTGTTTGTGTGGTGCATGTGTGTTTGCATAACTTTGTTACCTAGTTGGAGTTGATAGAATGGTGAGAGGTGCATAAGACTTCAAGACACAGTTGCCCACAGAAACCAAAGTGCAGGCAGCATCGTTGTGAAGGCAACAGCAGCCCCATGCAGCTGTTGCCTGCAGACACCAGGAACTCTCTCAGCATAGCTTCATACCCGACAAAGAGGAAAGACAGGCCAAAGAGCCACAGAGAGCACAGAGCCACTTGACCCAGCATGCCCTTAGTAATGCCAGACCTGCATTCCACCATAATGTAGTACAAATCCCCAGGTAGCAAGACCGCCCATCACCTGGTGGACGTAACTCTCCAAGGGAGGGCACATGACCATCTCAGCCTGAGGGATGGCAAGAGGAAGGGATTTCCACCAGACCATGTTCCTCCAGCCCACTGCAAGGCTTGACACATCTGCAGGAAAAAAATCTGCCAGCACAAAGTCTGTAACCCACCACACTATCAACGACGGTGGCGACAGTGGTAGGAGTTTGTCCCGTAATTGCTAGGTTCCCAATTCAAATCTCTGCTCCGTCCACTTCTGGTGTTGTGTAAGACACTTCAACTGCCTTACCTGCTGTTGGACCCGGTGGCGTCTCCATTTGACTCCCCCAGCGCAGCTGTAGAATCCAGTAGCATGAGAATGGGTGAATGTAGTGTGAGGCTTCGGGGTCTTACCATTAAGTGGTCCGAGTCCCTACACAGCAACACCACACCTATCCCCGTGACACCACCAGAGTGTCTTAGTCATGGCAACACCTCCAGCCCTCTCAATCAGCATGGGCAATCGGGCAGGAATGAAGGAGGGCCATGTGCCTGTCCCTCTCAAAAACCAGCCCTGGTGTTTGGTTGTGTGTCTGTCTTAATGACAAGAGGGCACATACATTTTTCACCAGGTGTCATTAACAACCTATCAAGTCCATTCTTTTCTATTTTGGCTTGACCTCTATAAACCTTAGAGTTTGCTAAAAACTCCAGCAGATCAAACGTTTCTGTAGTTTTCAGACTAGCCCGTCTGGTGCCAACAACCACATTCAAAGTCATTTAGATCCCTTTCTTCCCCTGTCTGGTGCTCAGTTTGAACTCCATCGAGGCATCTTCACTTAATCTAGATACCTAAATACATTAAATCGATATCATGTGATTGGTCAAGTCCCTGGTTGTTTCAACAGGCAAAGACATATGTGTACCTAACAAGTAGTCTGCAGATTCATTTGTTGCAGTAACCAAAGCACCATGTATTAATACAAGATTCAACATTGTTTTTCTGATCAAAAGAAGTAAAAAAGATATGGTAAATGTGCACAATTTTCATTCATGTGTAGCTATCAGATACAAGTTTTTCGACAAGAAAAATCACCTCTTCCGATAAATCTTTTCATATGCCCTTTATGTAGTCTCACTTTCACCAAATCCCCTCTGAAATTCTTTGTGTGGTAAGGCATTTCAACAGTAGGTTACAGCTGCTCTGTCTTTGCTTTCTGTCCTGGCTTCTCATGCGTTTTGCGGGTTAGTATCTGATGCATTTGGCTGCTGCGCTCTGGTGGCCTGCCCAGTGGTCACCTTTGGTTTGGGTTTCCGCTTCACGCTCAGGTTAGCAACTATCTCCACTGGGCCCTGGCCTTTCCTGGACGCTGACTCATTCTTTGAGTATTTGTGTGAACTTGCCCAAGCTCCAGCATTCCACATGAGCTCTTTTGTGAATGGCTCCCGTTCCCTGCCAGGGGGCTATTGTGTACTTCCCTACGTTTTAAGCCATTTATTTATACATGAACCACTTTAGTCATCGACAAATTTCTAAGTGATGCAGCAAAGCATCAGATTAGTCCTACTACTGACTACCGGCATTGTCTCCCAAGACGTTCCTATCTGTCAGAGGGTGGTTTTATGTTTGATTGACTGTCCCTTCTGATCCAGAACATTCCTTTCAGCACTCTATTATTTACTGTCTCTGGTATTTGTTGTGTCTGTGCAATTAGCAGAGGATGTATCCTGCTGTTTACATTTGAAAATCCTTCACATATCCAGGCAGAGTGAGAAAGGTTTAGCATGAGAGGAAGCAATAGCAAAGGTGCTGCAGAACTCGAGTTAGTGATCCCACTCTGGAGGTTTCACCCCACAACTCAAACAAGATTAATCCCAATAAATCTGTCAGATTGAGCGTTAAGATTTCCTCTCTTGCAGCCCCCCCACCCCTTCGTCTTCCCAAAGTTCGATGACATCTTTCCTTGGGATTTATTTAGCTGTGTTGCATGCTCTGTTTGCCGGGTTATTCTTTCTCAGATAATGAGTGTATGTGGCTGCCCCCGGACCTCAGCGAACAGCAGTGATTACACTGCCTTTCTGTGAGCTTTATCTGTAAATCTCTTACTCCCATGCCTTAATTCACTCGCTCACTCCATGTCTCGCTGGCAGGAACACACCGCCGCCCCAGCAGCTTGTAGGCTTCATTCTCCCTTTGACCGATAAGTAGAACCGCCGAGACGAGCCAAGTGCCGTTTCCCAGACATTTACTAAAGAGCAACGCAGCAACTCTCTCTTACTGTCATTGGTCTCGTTGCGCCGATTAGCATTTGTAATCAGTTTAGCTCTTCTGATCGCATTCCTCCAGCATAAATCCAGTGCTATCGTCAGCATTCTTACAGGACATGCCTACATTAATCTTAATTGGCTGAAGATCTGGCAAATTGAAACTGTTGGTGACCGTTACGTTTTATGACATGTTTTGTGTCTATGAAGAAGAGACGATTTTGGATGAAGGAAACAACCACTGCCTCTGCTTTGTAGCTTGTCATCCCTATGGATTCTGTCGCGAGAGCACTGCTGGTTTAGATTTGGAGGCCAGGGCGATGTGCCAGGGGGCCCTCTTCAGAGGGGATGAGCATCTAATCTGAGTTTGTGTCCCACTGATGGGGCTTCCTGACTGGTTGAGGATGTTGTCTTTATTGGTTAATGTTGAACTTACTCTTGTTTGGGTCACAGAAGCCTCTGCCAAGCAGTCACAGAAGGCAATTGGAGAAGAGAGACTGTTGACTTGCTTCAGGTACATTTTTAATGCTACACTAAATCACAATTCTTCTTTCTTTTTTTTATTTTTATTTAGTCCCACATTATTTTGCTACTTTGACATTTTTAAGATAGTTCTGTTTTATTTTGGTTTAGGTAATTACAGTTTCTCCCTTGTTTTTGTGATTCTTCTGTAGTAACACCAAACAGAGAAACACGATAACAGGGAAGAGGTGAACCGGCTCTCCTAATTATATGATGTTATAGTAAATATGCGAGGGACATTAAACACGGCACTTCCTAACATGATATTTATCAGGGATTAGTCAAGAAAACCCAAAACATACAAACAGGCTATGATGCTTCGTTTCTAAAATCTTGGAGATTTTGCAAGGGTCACATTAACTGTATAACGTGCATAACTAAAAAGTCATTTTTTAGGTTTGGCAACATTACTAAACATGAGCCAACACTAGCTATGTCCTACTAAGGAGTTTATATTAGACTGGAATAATATTTTTTTTCCTCACTGAGTAGGGAAATTTCAGCTTAACTTTAATATTTGTGCAAAAAAAAAAAAAAAAGCCTATTTACAAGAATCTGTTGCATTTTGTGGGAGCCGGTGGTGGTTATACAGTCTAACAGCTGCCAGGAGGAACTACCAAAGAAATTGCTCCTTTTGTGCACTGAGGATACAAAAGCCTGTCGCTGAAAGACTTCTCCAGTGCTGTAACAGTCCTGTGGGGGATGTTGTCTGACAGTGACGTTATATTCGCAAGCCTTCTCCTGTTTCCCTCTGCCAACATACCGACCTGCGTCTGAGAACGGATGGCAACACCCGTATCATGTTCTGTACTTCATTAAAATCAATTCCGTATATAATTGGAAATTCTGTGGTTTCAAAATGTTCGAAATGATTAGTCGAGCTTTCTTAACAGAGCACGACTGAAACGGCATGACTAACACAGAGAGCTTCTAAAAAATAAAAAGTAAGAACAACAACAGCAACATACCACACTACATTTCATCTCCCTAAAGCCGCTCGCCAAATGTTTTCCAGTCACTGCTGCATCCGTCTCTCTTGACAGCGACAATAATTTCTCTGAACAAAATGTTCGGCAAAGCAGCTTTTTGTTTCCAAACGTGACTCATTTGGTACAAACAGACAGCATGTTGTTGTACAAGGTGGAACACAGAAACTGTGGAGGACAGAGCCTGCCAAAAATCCGTAATGAATACGGAAATAAATTAATGGCTTGATAGAGTAATTAGTGTCATATATTGCATCCAAAAAGTAATTAAAAAAAGAATTCTTTGTCTTATTTGTTTACACAAGGTGATAGATTTACATTTGTTAATCTTTTTTATTAATTTGCTTAATTTTTTCCTCATTTACTAGATTTTTTCAGTAGTTTCTTTTCTTAAATGTTGAATTACTTTCTTCTCTAATATTTCTTTGTTGCATTTTCTCCCCACCTTTTTTCTCCTTCATCCATTTATTTACCGATTTCCTTTTTTTCTTTTCCTCATGTTTTATTCGTTTTTGTTTTGACATTTTGTAAGAGTTAAACTGGAAAAGTAGAAGAAGAGGGGAGGATGACTTGGTGGGCGGGGTTTCAACGTTAGCTTCTCTCCAACTGGACGTCTAGAACGTACTAAGCACATATTAATGTATGTCACACTGTATAATTAAAAGACGTTGGGAACGTTATTTTTTTCTGGACGCAGCTTTTGCACAACAACTACTTTATAAAGCCATTTACTTAATTATATATTCATCGGCAATTTTGGCAGGATCCACCCTCCATAATTAAGAGCTAATGAAAACCCGGATTCACAAGATCCACAATAAAAATACAAATATTTCGATGAAAACTGTGTTCAGCTTGATTATTTAATAACCTAATAAGAATGACTATATCTGTGTTACATTGTAGGTTGAAAATCAATATAAAAATACACATGTAAGGAAAAGCATTGATTAAAAATATTCACACTTTTGCTCATTCTATTAAGTCATCTCAGAATCTCAAATATATTGGGCAATTGACATAAAAATACATACATTTCTAAAAATGAAGACAAATCACTGTTTATGTCTTTGACTCTAAACAAAGCAGTCATATGTGAGGAGTCATGGTTGAAGGAATACCTCTGTACTATACAGTGTAACTAACTATTTTAAACACCTTTCTGCGCCTGCCTATGCTGACGTATTATGTCATGCAAGAGACAAACAAGGGATGAGCAACAACTCGTAGAAATTCGTAATTTTACAGCCATTGCACCTAAGTTTCTCCCAAAGAGATTAGCTAGAGCGTAAATGCTAAAGTCACTGTCCTGGTTCCACCTCAAGATGTAGGGGCAGCACATTGCCAGCCTGACATGACAGGTGGAAGCTCCCCTGCAAGCAGCCTTCATGCGTCCATCATGCGGCGGATGAAAGGGAAAGGGCTCACATTGAGGCAAACAGAAAGTCTGACTCACTGCATGTCCAGACAAATGCCTCCAGAGGCCACAGACAGATAAGTCTGCCACACCGCCTGTCAGCCCCAGATGATGCAACAGAAATCGGACCCCCGTTACCCTCGCTGCCACCCGCCCTCCTTTACTTTGCTGCCTTTTGTCGAATGCCTGTTTTGTCGACAGCCTCACGGAGACCAAGTCGGCCACAGGCCGTTTCCCTGCAGAGCTCTGCATTTTCTCTCCTCTGTGCCACATAGTCACATCTCGGTCTGAACCAGCTGATTCCTGCTTGCGACTGCGATGCTAAAAACGCTGCATTATGTGATTGCCATCTGCCAAGCCAGACATGAGCTGTATTCAATAAATCGTGCTCCTCTCTCTTTAGCATCCCAGACATCCGGCTTTAAGATGCAGATGTGGACTCAGGCTTATATTTGTCACGGACCATTTTCCCTCCAGCTAAGTGGGGCACAAAGCGGCGGTGGCGGCGGCAGCGTGGCCTGGGTAAGGTTCGTTTGCACTCACTCTATCTACATGCCAAACATTCATCTATCAGGTACAGAAAGGAATGTGTTCACAGCAGTCGTGGCTCATTGCACCCCAGACATCAAACCACCACCATGCCTACCAGCGAAAAACATTCAGGAGAGGGGGGAAAACACGCCGCCGTAATTACCATGGGAGAAAGTGAAGGAAGAGAAACCTCTCTCTGTGGTGTCTGTGGTCGCGTTGATCTCATGGAAAGTTTCGTGTGTTGATCACGAAAGGAAGAGGTCAGTTTGGTCATTCTATGTCACCTCATCTCTGTAGGTGTACACTGACGTATGTGACTGCACAGGGGATGCTCTGTGCCCGAACTCACAGCCTCCCTCCCAGGAAGTCCTCCAGCTGAAATGACCTCATGGCTCTGCAGCCTATCAGAGCGCTGCAGATTTTAAAATGGAAGACGATTTCAGCTCTTGGACTTAATCTGAGGAGTCAGCAGGAGGAAATGTTTGTACTTTCTCATGATTTGGTTAAAAAAAAAAGTAGGTCAAAGTAGATTAAATATCAGCTTGGTTCTTTTCTTTGGAGTTTTCATATTATATATCTGCCTGTTTGCGTTTTCTCAGTGTGGTCCCACATTTGTGTAGCTATTGGTTTTGTCTCCATGCCGCCTTCGTTGTTTCTGTATAGAACACATTGTTTTCAGGATAATCTGGTAAAGAAAAAATACTTGAGAGCCTGGATCTATGTTTAATATAAAGACTCTTATTTTGAAAGAACAAAGGATGTTGTTCTTGACTCGGGTTGGGGTCTTTTTGTATGTTTGCTGATTTTTTCTTAAGCATGTTGGTTATAGCATGACTTGCTGTGTGTTTGGCTGTTCTGTTCAAACTGTTCATGTTATGAGGCAAAAAAGAAAGAGAAAATACAGGACTTCTCTGTATGTGCTATATGTACGACTAGCGTAAAATGTGAATGTATTTGCTCAGAGAACCTCAATAAATGTATGCAATTTAAAAATAAAAAAAGAAGTACCCTTCAGGCTTGGAAAACTTGGTTTTTCTTGGCTTCTGTGAATTTTGAACGTTGGGCTCTCAATAGCAAAACAAAATAAACATTGACAGACAATTTACAGTGCAAAGTTGTTTGAAAGTCCTGAGGCAATACACTGTCTGTCTAACACTAAGCCATTAGGATCAGCCTGTTGACGCAAATGTAAATGTCTGCTGCACTTTTTTTTTAATGAGTCTGGACTTCCTTAGATCACCTCTCCTACAAAATCGAAAATGATTTGACTAAATATATCTGAGCTTGGTTTTTCCTTCAAGGGCCAAAATTATGTATTTTCCAGCAACATGTGCCATTTTATACCATAATCAAGTAACTATAAGACTTTCACTTGTTAATTATACATATATAACACATGTCTAAAAGAAATTTGACTTTGCTATTTAACCCCTTAAAATTGGGCGTCTGTTTCTTTAAGAAACTTCTGCTGTTTCTGAAACTCCACCTTCAGGAAGTCCTGAACATGTTAACCCTTTAACAATGTTTTTACCAGCGTTTCCTTAATGAGCTCAGCAGAGGTGCAGATCCACCGGGTGTTTTCTAATTGCTGCTGGCTAGTCTGAAGGAGCTGAATGGTTGCCCCGGGAGATTCAAGGATTTCTCAGACATGCGCGGGAGAATCAAAGCAACACTCCAGGTATGTTTTTTGATGAAGCATGAAGGAACAGCATAGCATGACGTAAAGCTCAAAAGAGTTGATTTTACAAAATACTGCCCCTTTAAATCTGAACTTGGGTTTTCCACACAGAACAGATTTTAAAGAAAAATAAAAATTCAATGAAACAAAAAAAAAGGTTTAGAAAAAAAACATTTGGTTATTCTTAACGTTCCCATAAACAGTGGTAAAGTTTCGCCTCGTGTCATTTTGCTGAATATTTTTGTTGCACCCAATTCATTTATTGCTTCTCCTCGTCTTTAGATCATAGAAATAAGAAATTTTTGTTGTTGTTGTTGCTCTGTTTGTTTTTGGAGCGTAACAAGACATTGAAGCTTTTGCCAAAAATTCCAGTGATGCAGTGAAGGCGTCTGACACGGACCCGGAGCAGCAGTGACAGGCAGCTGGTTGGATGTGGGTGAGCGTTACCAGCAGGACCAGGAGGACGCAGCTCTCAACACCAGTCAGCAGAGCGGCTCTGAGGGGCCCTGGAATTTACACGCATAATTATCACTCTCAGCCCTCCAGCTTTAAGAGGCTCAGTCTGCTGTTTATCTGCCTTTCCATGTGTGTGTGTGTGTGTGTGTGTGTGTAAGAAGACATACGCTGGAATGTTTATTTGTCTTTGTGTGGTTTTGGGTACAATGTCAAATTTAATTGAATCAGCATCGCACACCTCTTTGCCTAATTTATATTTTGGTTGAAGCCTCCCTTCTGTTTTCACAATTCAGCGTGGGAAAAACAAACATACAGTGAAGTGTTGCTTCTTTTTTTTTCTTCTTTTGTTAGTGTTTTGCATACCTACATGAATCTTCTCGCTCCGCAAAGCATCACTTGCAGGCACTGTCTTGCAAGGAAGTGTCTGTGTGTCGCCTCCGAGGCGTGAGTTTGAGAGTTGTTTCGGTCGAACACTAGGGGTCAGTGTTGTGCGCTTCTCTCAGAGGCGTTTGTTACGTTCTGACAATCCTCGAATATCTCACATGAAGTATAATCTTTAGAAGAATGGGGTCTGGAGAGAGGGGGATAAAGAAATGACAGTCCAAGACGCCAAAATGTCAAATGTTACTGTTGCAGATGGCATGTAATTCCTCTGACTATTTATTTATGCCCCCCCCCCCCCCCCCAAAAAACAACAACAAACAAACAAAAAAAAAAACACCATACAACAAAGAGCGTGCAAGACAGCATTGTGTAAACTCTCGCAAATAAAGCGTTTGAAGCTTGCCGATTAATTCATCTATCAAGCAGACATTTTTGTTTGTCTGAAGTTTTATGAAACACCCAATAAAAACCCTAGAACACATGTTAAAGCAAAAAAAAAAAATTACAAAAAACCCCTCTAATAAAGCTCATTTATAGATAATACGACTGGTTTGTCAGGCTTTCAAAACTCATAAAACTGAGCCATATATTATGGCCTATTTGTCACTGTGCTGGTATTAAAAGAAAATTGTTAAGCAGAGAAGTGCCTAACCCGCTGAGTGAGATTCTTTTCCGCGATTCTTTTTGTGCTGGGATTGCACACAGCAATGTCTGCCGTTATCTCCTTCTAAGCTTCTTCTTCTTCTTCTTCTTCTTCTTCAAAGGTTCAAATATTTCGTTTTGTCCAGCAAACCCAAGATTTGCACATGTGAATGAAACTCTCGCAAAAGGCAAACAAGTGATGGGGGAAAAAAAAGCAACTTCTCCTGTCTCTGTGACGCTTTTATAGCAGTGACATCACAACAATTAGTACACTTTATGTAAAATGAACCCATTTTCTTTCCACCATAGACCGGCATAGCACTCACTTCACTACAGACGCCTCACCAATACATCTATTAATCTCTCACCGCATTTTCTCCTCCTATCCTTTGATAGTCAAACTCCCTCCACTCGGGCCAGGACCCAATGAAAAATGTGCACAATATAAACATATGTAAACAACTCTTTTCATAAGACAGCGGCGTCTGACTTTGTATGCTGTTGACTAGTTATGTAAGTTGGCAAACCCCCTCCTCAAAAGGCCCTCGGCAATACTGTGAATCAAGCCAGATGAGAAGGGAGTGACGTGACAGGAACCCAAAGGAGGAGTACAGGGCAGATTAAAAGCTAGTAACACCGGGACGATACATGAGACGATGAACAATACAGAGTTCGTTGGAAGCAGAGCAATGTTTGCTAAGAATCCCCTCCGATTTGTGCGCATGCGCCTCAATCTGTGCTTTAAAGAATTTGTACAATAATTCAGTTCGGTTTTAATCCAGGTACTGAAGTTCTTTTACTGGTCTGGATCTCAAGCCGTCCATCCTGACGCCAGAAAATAATTCAAATGATCTGTTTTCATTTTAGAAAGTGAAGTGAAGATTTTGATTTTAGGAACCTTTGTTCCGTTTCAAACAAGCCAGTTCAGGGTTTGATCAGTGCAACTAATTAGAGTTTAAACTAGAGAAGTTAGACTACAGTCACATCGCAGCATAAACTGTGAAATAGCCCTTTAACATTCTGGAGTAGAAATCAATCATTAGCAGCTAACGATTAGCTTGTCGTGGTACTCTTACAGAGTGTTGCTTCTTGTCCGTCACACCCTGACTAGTTTTTCAAACCAGTACCCAGAATGCTGTCAAGTAAATAATTTAAAACTTTTAAGACACCGGGGGGCTTATTCCCCACTTTGGTGAGGAATGAAGGAGACTGGGTCGCTATATCCTGACACAGGAATTAGCTAAGAGCTGACCAGTTAACTGGATGCATAGCAAAGCACTTTGAATTGCTTTGTTGCTGAAACTGTGCTTCATAAATAGAATGACCTTACCTTACCTTAAACCTGAAAACAAGAGTCTTAGTAGATACACTTTGGTTTCAAGCTTAAATCTATTTCACACCTGAAACCAATAACGTTCCACTAGTGCCTGTCGATTTGGCTCATCTCTACTCAACACAGCTCAAGTGGATTTCTAATGCAGCTGCGTCACGTCTCTGGTGGATGCAGGCGTCATACAGCAGGGAAACCCAGGAGTACAGAAGTTAGCGTAAAGCAGTGTTTCTCAATTCCAGTCCTCAGGCCCCCCTGCTCTGCATGTTTTAGATGTGCCTCTATACCAGAACAGCTGATTCAAATGACTGCATGAGGTCTTCTGCAGCCACCAAGTACTGCAGAATCCTGTTAATCACCCAAAGATTCAATCCAGGTGTGTGGCAGAAGGGAAACACCTAAGACATGCAGGGCAGGGGGGCCTGAGGACCGGAGTTAAGAAACCCTGGCGTAAAGTGATCTGTACGTAACACAAAGACACAACATTATCGGACTCACAAAAAGAGAGAGAGAGCGCGAGAAACGGTTGTGAATGATAAACACAAAAATATTCTGGATTACAGGAGACGGTGGGACGCGACCAGTGACTCCACTCTCTAGCCCAGGGGTCTGAAACTCCAGTCCTCGAGGGCCGCAGACCTACAGTTTTTAGATGTGCCACAGGTACAAAACACTGGAATGAAATGGCTTAATTACCTCCTCCTTGTGTAGATCAGTTCTCCAGAGCCTTAATGACCTAATTATTCTATTCAGGTGGTGCAGCAGAGGCACATCTAAATGTTGCAGGACTGCAGCCCTCGAGGACTGGAGTTTGAGACCCCTGTTCTAGCCAATCGGTGACCGACAGCCAAGCAGCACATGCTTTGAACCCAAAAGGTTTTTAAACAAAGGTCTGGAATCACATGACAATTACGTAGAAACAATTACAACTGCATAGCGTCGAGGGAAAGATTCGTTACACGTACTATAACAGGGAAAGTCACACGCTGACAGCAACTAAACAGTTCTTTGCAAGCCCGACTTCACCTAGAAGAAAAGATACACGGGCAATTTAAAAAAAACGTGCCACGAGATCTTATCCCGTCCTTTGCTAGTTACTCTTTTACAGAGATCACATTTGTCAAGGGTGTATCTTGCATATTATTTCAGTCTGAGGTTCCTGGTTTAGAGGAATACCTTTCCCAATGTGTGCTGTTCATGCTGTTCACGCGGGAGGTTTGCAATGCTTGACCGTTTGGAATCGACCTTGAGGATCATGGAAAACAGAAAGTGCGCCTGACTGCAACCTTGATAGGCCGTGTTTGCTCTTCTTCTCGATATGGAGCGTTTGCTTTTTCTCAGTTGTTGAAACACAATGACACGTAGTGTTGTGTACTGACGTAGAGCGAGAAAGCGTCGCGCAAACGCACCAAAACTTCACACCGACTTCACCGCTTGCCCGTTTGCTAAATACAGGGCATTGGCTGAACTTCTGAAAAATCTGATATTTTAGCTCAGACTTGTTTCTTGTGCAAGCTTGTGGGAGACAAAACAATGCCTGGTTGACTTGTGTTACACTGCGAGGCTATTTGTGTGCAGGCGTTCCACAGTGGTGCAGAAAGGTGTGTGACGCCAAAGAGGACGAAGGCATATGTTCAGTTGCCATGGCCACAAGGAAATGAACCCACATAAAATGTGTTTGTTTTTGGAGCAGGAACACTCACGGTAATAGCTAATCCTTTATCTGTCGAACCTTAAGCACTGTGGAAAAGTGTTGAGTCGCCCCTCGGTTTCTTCGTGTCTAAAGAGTAAATATCTTTTTTTTTTCGAGCCGTAAAATGTTTCTATTTTGGCAAAATTTAAGATGGCCTAAATAAGCCTCATCCGGTCTTTGTTGTTTTTCCTTTTGTTACTTTTCCACGCATTTGGCGCCACAAAAAAAAAAAAAAAAAAGGACGGAGAGGGAACTTTTACTTTCCAAACAGATCGTCATGGCAATGAAAGTGGGTGAGATTGTAAAAGTAAACAAGCCCAGAAAGCCTCCAAACACCTTTTCTCCCATTGAGCACATGAATTAAAAAGGAACAGCTCGATGATACAACGATGCTTAAGCCACAGTGGCAACAGATGCCTCTGAGACCACCGAGACAACTGCAGCTCTCGTTTGAGAGCACAAAGTTTCTTAGGCAAAAAAAAAAAAAAAGCGTTTTCAGTTTTGGAGGATCTTTTGTAACATCTTACAATATCTTCGGATGTCAGCGATCACTTACTTAATCCGATAAGCAGAGCTCTGCTGCTCTCCTCCGGTCGGTCACATCCTCATTATGCAAAACGGCGCAGAAAGGGTTTACTCAACATGCCTACTAGGAAGAAATGTCCTTTAGAAACTAACTCTGAACTTAGCCTGGCTATTGGCTTGGACATGGTGAAGCTTCACAGCCAGAGAAACCGCCGCTGCTCTATCCAAAACCTTGTCAAGCACGTTTGGAAAAAAAAAACTTACAAACAAAAAAGGAGTTGTACGATAGAAAATCTTAGTTATTTGTGAAAATCAAACTCACAATTGGGGGTAAAAAAAATTGAAACTTATTAGTTATTTTGAGCTGCAATCACTTTGTATTCATTTTCAGAGGAAAGTTTGTATGTTTGAAGACTTTTCTACAATCTGTTAAAGTGACCCTAATCAGCAGGCCAAGCTTTTCTGTGTGGATTTGTTTGGTGACAACTTTCTTTGACGGTGTGTGCATAAGACTGACACGACACTGTAATAAACATGACATAGCACCTGTCATGAACATGAGGGGAGTCTTTACGAATGTTTACGACTGTTGTCACAAAGTGTCATTCAGTAAATAATGACACTTTTAAGGCAAGGTTGGCACTATTTATGCAAATTTTAATAAAACTTTGGATTAAAAGGGTCATTATTGACCAAATGATGCAAATGTGACACTTTTAATGGAATTCTTATGTGACTTTTAGTGCAACTTTGCATTAAAAGTGTCATTATTTACCGAATGACACTTCATGACAACAGTCGTAAGCATTCGTAAAGACTCCTTTCATGTTCGTGACAGGTGCTATGTCATGTTTATTACAGTGCCATGTCAGTCACACCACTTCAATTAAAGTGTAGCCGATTTTTTAGTTTTTTTAAATTGCTCAGCCACTTACTTCCTAGAGACCTAGACTTTTGTTTTATCCAGGCACAAAAAAACTCCTAAACTCAAATAATAAATCAGGTTTAGTATGGAACAAGTTTTGTTTTACTCCCATTTATTAAGTTGAGTTATTTTTATTTAAAAAATGAGCAACTATTTGACATGTGAGGCAGCATGTTAGAACCAGTAAGACGCCTAAAGAGACGTTACTTGAAGGGTCTTTATAAATGAAATCAAGGATGACGACTGTGACAGGTCAGATTGACTGGATCATTTCCTGTTTCCTGAAGACAAACAGGACGTTTCAAATATTGTTCGTCTGGTGGGAATAGATATATCCAGCCTTGGATCTCTTCCACTGCTCCCACGCGCTGCCTGCTCCGTCACTGTCAAGTACAAGCTTGACAATCTGTAAAAAGCCACCGTCGACTGAAGAACGAGTTCCAAGAAAGCTTTTAAGAGCAATTAATTACCACGGCTGACCTTCCAAACTCTTTTGCAGCACTCTGCGTGCCGAGTTATCAAAGAACGTGGGGATCGACGTGGAATTGGGTGCCTATGTGTATTTGCATGCTGTGCGTGTTCTAGAGGAAATTGCAAGATTATGCCCTAGGTCTGGCCAGTAGCAATTACAGAAGAAGTGGTCTATAATCTGTGGTTGCTTTGTGATGTGCGCGAGCATTACTGGGATGGCATTGTTTTGCATACTTTCGCAACTCTCTAAAAAGGTCGTTTTTTTTTTTTTTTTTTTGCATATTTAGATGGACGTGATGGTGGAGTTTAGACCTCGGCTTTGGGCGACGCCTGCGTTTGATATCAAAAGGATTCATCCGTCCACATAACCCTTAACCTTTACTGGGGTAAGGAATTCCAGGGGGAGACCAGACATCCAAGAAACTCTCTCCAGCTTGTTACCAGTACGAGAAAAAAGCAATAATCTGCCATACGGTCTCTGGACAATGACTTCACCTCAGCAGAGAGGGAAGCAGTGGCTCAGACATGACTTTGTCACAAAGTGAAATGAGGGGTTTTATTTTCCCTTCAATAATAATAAAAAAGATAAATAAAACCAAAAAAATGAAGGGAACAACATTTCTCAGCAGCCGTCTGCTTACGCAATGAAAAATCAAAGGCATCATCTGCATAGATTGAAGCTGCGAATATGACATAGAGCGAAATAAATAAGACAGCGCACATGTAGTCTGGGACAATAAAAGTTGTTTTTTTTTAAAGACATGCCGCCTTTGATCTCACAAGGCGACTGACGTGTTTAATAAACCCTCTTGTTTTTCTTGGCTTTTTATGTGTTCTGCTTTCGTCACTGTTTCTCTCGCCGCCCGTCTCAACACGAATGTTTCTGTGGAATTATTTAAGCACCCAAAAAAAAAAAAAGGTGATATTAAGCGTCCCATTATAGTCTTTGAGTCATTAAGGCCTGATAAAAGGGGGGTAAGCACCTGCCGCACCTGCCATCGGCTCTTCGTGAGCTCTGTGCAGGTGCTGCCGTGGCTGGCCCCGCCGCTGGTTAACTTCCAGCCCCCAAGGCCTTTTTTAACCGTCAACACTCACGCGGAGCAGATGCATTAAGGTTGGTGACAAATGACCCCTGAGGTCAGAGCAAAGCACAACAGCAGCCTTGAAGTAAACTGCGGCTCATGGCGGCTCACAGCAGCTCTGATCATCTTGTCCCGACCGAAGCTTTGATGTTCCTGACTCCTACTTTGGTTGGCCGGGAGATGCGTGCGTGTGTGAGTCTTGGGTTGTTGCAATCAGGAAATCCCCAAGTAAAAGGTGAAAGCCCTGAGGTAACAAAAAAAAAGAAAAAGGAAAAAGAATAGTCTAGATAATGTAAGAAGAAAAACCGATGCGCGTTCCATTTTGAAAGGATTCATACTAAAGACATGGTAATGGTTTGACTCTAAAGATTTTGTGTTTGTAGTGAAAACCTAAAAAAATTATTTAAAAAATAAGATATTACAACACAGAAATTAGAAGGACGCAAATGATAAAACGAAACCCCAAGTTGTCTGAAAATCTTCAAATAAAAAAAAAATTAAAAAATCACTTTTGGCAAAAGATTATTTAGGCCATTTTTTTTTAGGAAGGCAGCATTCCTAAAAATCGCTGCCTTCCTGTGTGCTGTGTGTGCGCGTGTGTTCGTATAATTGTGAGCTGCTAGGCATCTTTGTATCTAGAAGCTGAAGACTGTTTGGTTTCTGCCAGAGACCTACTGTAGCTTGGACTAATGTAGCTAAATCTGTTGGTCAAGTTCATTTTTGTTTCATAAAGAATCCCATCAAGTCACTACTGGCGAGCGCTGGGGGAAATGAGCTGTGAGTCTTAGAAAGTTTGGCGACTGTACTCAAAAGAAACCTGGGATTATTCTTTTTCTCCTCTATTAATGAAGAAAAATATGCTATTCTAGTGTGACAAAATCTTTTTATACAAGTGGGCTTTTTTTTCTCCAGATTACGCAGAGCTCCTCTTGATGTGTGAAGTGACATTTTCTCTCCGATCTCCTAGTGTTGTGCTATAACGTAGGAGCCAACCTCCTAATTACCTTCTTTTTAAGGGTGCTATATTGTCTAAAGTCACACAAACAAGGAAGTGACACTAAGACCAGGACCGTCGATTTGTGACGGAGCTATCGATGACATTTCTGCCCTCTGTGTTTTTCAGCGACACTAATGAAATTTAAAAAAAGAAATGCAACAGATTCTTTAAAAGTTGTTACATAATTGTCTGATACAGATCAGTGCTCCGTTAAAAGTAGCACAAGCGTTCACTTTGAGTTCACGCCGTTGTGTTGACACAACACAAGAGCCGAAGGGTGACGACAGGAGCGTGTAGGTCTGTGGATTCTCTGAGGAAAGCTAATTAAGTCGAACATTTAGGCTGTCGCTTTCAGCGTCGACACGAATGGTAAGAATGACGGCCTTGTTAGTATTAAGCACATGAGAGAACGTCTGAGATCTGATCTGAGAAGAGTAGCGGCCTGGTGGATGACGGCCGACAGCAAAGGGTTTAGTGCTTCGCAGTTTATGTTGAGGAAATTTAAGGGTTGGGGGTTCGAGAGAACTATAGCTGCTGGCGTGATAGATCCAATCATAGTCTGCTGTTCTATATGTCAAGATATAGACCAACAACAGACCATCAAGAACAGATTTTCAGAGACTCCGATACTGATCAGCTTTTTAAAAAAAATCCATGAATAGGGACCCCAACCGGCTGCCTGATTGGATTCCATCTGGACGTAGCTGAAACAATTCCCAGAGTCTACATGACTAACAGACCCTACATGACTTAAGACTCCCTGTTGGAATATTCATTTCAATCAAGATTTTGATAATTGTCCAACTAAACAGACCCAAGACTGTAACCCACTAACGCCGGGCGAGATGAACAGTATTTTGTTTGCATATTCTCTTCTGGCTTTTCTCCAGCGCTGAATGTAACTCTCCCAACTTTCAGCCAGCCTCCAGGACAACGGCGACGGCAGCCAGGCGCGTCCGCTCGCTGTGGACGAGGAGGAGGCTCGCCTGCAGTCACGGCATACTTCTCCCTCAACACGTCCGCTAAGGAGTATTGGCATGCGCTCTTCTCGTGGGACTGTGACGCTGGACGTGATTGTACGTTCATCTGCAACACGTGCAGGTACACAGGCTGCGACCTCCGTTTGCAAGCGAACTGTAAATTTAACTATAATCTGAAAGGATTATAGTTTGGTCCACTGGTCAGAGGTGGACCAGTGAGCAACAGTCCAGTTCTGTGTTTTTTGTTGTTGTTTTTTTAAATATATTTGTCGCCTGTGTGTATGATTTGTCTGTACATAGTGGGTGTGACTCCATGAGTTTCCAATACATGCATCTTTCCCAATATTAACAGTTTATCAGGCCTTGGTGATCATCATAATGACAAGAAATTTTTCACTCTATGTCTAATGAATCCATATTATATACAAGTTTCACTTTCTGAAAAGAGTGACAGAAAATATGGACCTTTGCCCCAGTATACTGATCGGTTCCGATGTACCTGAGTTGTATACATCTGAGTTAAAGTTTTTATATTTATGTATATTCTGTTTGAATTTGAGTTATAGAATACTGCAATTTATCCAAGTAGGTAATACATTTCCCTGTAAGCCCCAGGTAGACGATTCTAGGTCACAAAGCAGCACAAGGTAAATAATGAGGAGTCACAGAAGACGTCACACAAAGACAGTTTGATTACTGCAGCCAGTGTTGGCATTCAGGCTTTGACGGAGAGTCCTTCTGGTCCTCACAAGCAGTGAGGCGATTAGACACAGGCGAGTGGTGGTGCGGCAGGAGCAGCCGCGCCCTCACCGAAGGTCGGCGGCCCGCGAAGTAAAGCGCCCCAGGATCGCGGCACGAGCGAGTAACTTGTCGAAAATGTTTAACTTTGCAGAGCAAACCAGCGGCAATAGATTGCAGCCTAGCCAGAGGTGAAATGTGTCGGATTGCTTTGGCAGCGTGAGTCAGACATAAATAACGCGCACGGTGTCTAGCTGCGTCTCCGTTACAAAATGTGCGTAAAAATGTCGAAATAAATTTCAATTTGCCAATTTGCTGTGTTTCCATTAAATAAGAAACACAGTTAAAATAAGTTTGTTCACGCAGAAAAGTCACCAGAAAACACGCCGCGCCTTCGTCCTCCCAACTCATCGTCTTCTTCGTCATCTCCACCAGCAGTAACATCCAGTTGTTGATCGCACGACTTGTGTGATGCGAAAAAACGTGTTTCCAGTGCATTTTTGCGAAACACACTCATTTTGATATGGCCAAAATAATAATAATAATAATAATTTTAAAAAAACACCTCATCCTAGCTCAAAAACCTTTTGTCGAAAAACTTTCATATTTTTCCAAATAGGTGCGTTTCCATTAAGTGAATTTATTTTCGTAATAATCTGCGTCATTTTACGGTCAATGGAAATGCAGCCGGTATTTTCTTTCAGCATACAGTACAGAGATGGTCCGCTGCTGATCCATGCACAGAGGAGCGGGTTATGTTTCTGAAAACAAGTGATGGGGAAAAAAAAAAATCGTAAATAAGGAGAGACTTGGATGCTATTTTACTTGAGTTTGCCTCTGCTTTGGCTTCACACAGGGCGCTGTTTTATGATGTTGGGCAAATTAATCTCTTTTTTGTCATTCCTGTGGCCGAGCTCAACACGCACCCTGCGTTTTGTTTTGAATGTATGATTAGTAAATAAGTAAATGTTATTCTCTTGGCGAGCGGAAAACAACATTATCCCTTCTGAGAAGGGAGATTTACTTCGCCAGAAGAAGATGGCAAATTTCAGAAAAATAAAGCGGCACAAAAGAAATCCTGACCGCATGATCTTAATTTTATAAGAACGTGATTAAAACAAGGCACGCTAATCAGGGACAGATGATTTGAATGCGCAGGCTGTGTTTGGTTAAAGAAAAACTTGAGCTTAAAATAAAAAAACATTTTTTTTTAAAAAAAGGAGCAGCGAAGCCTTTCAACTGTTACGACACAGCATGCTGTGAATTAGAGCCAAAATGCCAAACGGAACCACAGAGCTGCCCGTCGCTGAACTCTGAACTCAACCGAGCCGAGGCCGATGCACTTTCCTCCACGCTTCCCCCTCGCCTACGAGCGTGGGCGTTCATTCGTCTTCTTGTGGTTTCTCCGAAGACACCGAAGGCTGTCGTGCGGATATCCACGATGGGGCGGCTTGCAGTGTGGCGGCTTGGAGGGCGTTTATTCGTGGAAACACAGCGGAGGCGCGTTTTTCCACTCTGGGTTTTGTTAAGTCGCAGGGATCCGGAGGCCCGCAGCCAGCCTGTGATTGGTAAACAAAACCATTATCAGAACCTTTATTTTTAGGATTGGTTTCTTCAACAGTGAGAAAAAAAAACACAAAAAGAAAAACAACTAATCAAAAGAAGCCCGTAATTTGGACAATAAATGCCACAACTATATAGTTTATGCTCGCTGTTAACAGAACAGACGTGGTAAAGAAAGGTTGTTAGTTGAATTAACTTGATATAAAACTTTCAGATTTGTTTTGTCATGCGACTACAGGAACATTTAGTTTATATACTTTAGGAATTAGAACAAACTTAAAACCCAGAGAAACTCGTCTGGAGAAACTACTCATTACCTTAGATCGACATTCAGGACAAGTCATGAATCCAGAGAAATCCCATACTAGTAAACATGGGGAGCATGGAGGTTTTCTGTGGCGGTGCAGGGGTTAAGAACAGCCTACTTAAGGCGGGCTTAGTCCTTGACGCGGCCGTCGCAGGTTCGATTCCCGGCCTGGTGACCCTTGCCGCATGTCTTCCCTCTCTGTCATTACCCCCTTTCCTGTCATAGCACTCTCAAATAAAAGCCATAAAAAACATGGGGAACCAATATGTAGTTCTATACCTTTAATTTCCTCTTGCTGTTTTTTTAAAATTTTGTATTTCCTCTAACTCGTGTAAAGAACTTTGAATTGCCTTGTTGCCTTGTGCTACATAAATAAACTTACCTTACCTTACTATTTGAGCTTTTTAAAGATTTTGAATTAAAATCTTACATTTTATTCAACAACCAGGGGTTTGGAGCCTCCACTCCTGCTTTGTTACTGTTTAACTAGCTGTTGTGGCTAACCCCCCCCTTTTTTTTTTAAGCTGGAATAGGGGTCATGGGAAGGCACAAATTCAAGAGCTGGGACGCACACCCCGATAGGCACACACACATGAATGATCAGTGGTACTTGCGTTCCTCTGGCACACACAACCTTCACTCCAAGAGCCGCGGGGGAATTAGTAATGGTCTCCTGGCTGTAAGCCGGGGATCTAGCACCACTCATCATTGAAATCCCGTATAGAGGGGGATTTTTTCTTTCTTTCTTTCTTTCTTTCTTTCTTTTTTTCTTTCTTCCTTTCTTTCTTTTTGCCTCACCTTGCTGCGTTGTCTCTTGCACCAAAACGCGCGTGTTTTCGTCTCGTGCTAAGAGAGGAGCAATCGCCGCAATCATCGTAAAACATAGCGAGCGCGAGGGAGGGGCCGGGTGTTTGTCAAAGCGTGGGGCTTTTTAAAGTGCACACGCCGGATTCCTGATTTGCGCATCCGGGCTGGAAATCTCACGACAGGTCCGCTAATGGCTTTACAACTACCTATCGCCATGGCAGCGTGTCGCCATGGTAGCATGGGAAGCCAGAAGAAGTGCACCCTTGGAGAACAATATGAGTGTGTGGAGTGTCTTCGGGATTAGGACCACAAGGCTATTTTTCATCTTGCCCATAGCCCACCAAGACAGGGAGTAATGGGGAATCTAATCTCCCTTCAGCACTTTAGGCCAAGGACAAGAGTGGAAGGCCGGTGTGTGTTTGCGTGTGTGTATGTTCCCCTTTTTATTGCCATTTTTAGGAGATTAGAGACTAGATGGTGCATGCTAACAAGTGCTGCCACAGAATATCAATCAGAGGCCTCAGCTTTGCCAGTGCTTAGTCTGAGGAGTGCATCAGCATTCACCACATGTTCCCACAACAACAGCAACGCACCGGCTTCACCTTCAGCTAGAATCATAAGCGTCCCTAAATAAGATTGGAATAAGCTGCCCCAGAAACGTTGCTTTTCCCCCCAACATTTTTCGTTCCTTACCAGCCAGAATTTCATCTGAAATATTTTTAAGGAAAGGGCGGTGGGAGACGTTCCCGCTGAAGCAGCGTGACGCGCCCCCGAAAAAGGCCGACTCCGTTCGCGTGTTCATATTTGTCTGACTTAGCCAGTTCTCTTTGGTTTAGTTTAGTTTATATAAACTGAAGCAAACATGGAGAAGAAGTATGCCGAACTTTAATTTTCCCGCAGGAGTTGGACACTACAACAGTGTGCTGGCTGCAAACGACAAAGCCAGTAGAATTTGCTGGATGTTTTTTTTTTTTGGTGACAGGCGAGGGTTATGGTACAACAGCCATTTTTCTTTTTTTTTTTATCATTTAACTTTTTACTAGTACTTTTCACTTTTGTTTACATACACAATGTACATGAACACTTCACATTCAACATAACATAAAACTTTAGCTTGGGAGCTATTCCTCTATTTGACCTTTGACCCGTCTAGTTTGCCTGTTCCTTATTTTTGTCGCTGTCTTTGGTCTTGAATGCTGTCCATTTCATCCACTTTTCTTCCATTTGTGTTTGTTGAAGTCTCAAACGATGTGTCAGTTTTTCCATCGTCAAATCATATGTAGATTTCTTCTATTATTCCAGTCCATTGTTCTTGACAAGGAGGGTCTGCCTTTCCCCATTTCCTCGTAATAGCTTTCTTGCTAGCTATTAACAATATCTTAATCAGATACCTGTCTTTTACACTTACTTTGATATTGTTCATAGGAAAATCATATCCCAGAATCTTCTTCACAGTTTCATGTACATTTTTCCAAAATTGAACAATTTTAGGACAGTACCAGAATATGTGAGAATGATCTGCGTTCATTGATCCACAATTCCGCCAACACCCCATGTTTGTGTCCTTATATCTATTCTTGACTTTAGGCGTGAGAACAACAGCCATTTTTAACATTTTTATTTGTAGTCTTTTACAGTCAAACATGATCAGTACTGCAGGTGCAGCTGACGTAATGGCATGCAGACTGGTGTAAAAGCGTTGCTAGCATCAAAATATCTGTTTGATTTTATGCCACCTAATGAGTGAATGTACTTTTGAAAAAGAGATATGTTTTATTAAACTTAGCGCAAAAAGTAAGGTAGTGTTTTGGTTGATCGACAGCTTGCTCATTTCCCTTTGGAAATTTAAGAAAAATGTATTGTTGAATTGTTTTGTGGGGTAAAACTGCACAAAATTTGCCAAAACAGGAGTAACGTAGTAGTGTGTGCGTGAAGGAAAAAAGAAACAAAGTCCGTGGACGAAGCCTGAAGCCTCTTCTTCATGCTGCTCACCTGCCTGGTCACACATCATCAAACAGCATGTTGCATGTCAGCTGCGGTGCCTAAAAGTGTTCAACCCCTGCTGGCTGTTTTATCCTTTTGTTGCTTTTACAAGTCAGTCATTATTTGAGGACTTTTTATAGGCACTGTAACGCGGTTGCGCCGGCCACTCTGTAACCAGCATGCCCAGTTTGACCCCACATTGAACGGGATGGAGGTAAAGACTGCAGGCGGATCACTCACTCCTCTCCGCTCTCAGATTTTGGAGCTATATTGGTCAAGATAAGATTGTCACTCAAATAGAATAAATAGTGAAATCTAAAGGCTCAGTATGTAACTTCTTTTTTTTTAAGTATGTTTTTTACATATTAGTCATTACAGCATCTTATGAGTCAGAATTTATTGACTGTTGCCGTCTGAAGAAATGCACCGCTCCTGACTCGTCCCGACGAAAAACAACCAATCAGAGCCAGGAGGAGGGACTTAGCGCTGTCAATCAACCTCACCGTTACAGAAAACTGTTTATCGTTATCATTGGTTGCCATGCTAATTCTACATTTTTGTCTTTAATACTTGGTGTCCTAAATCATCACTCGGCTGAATTAAATTCACTTTAAGTATTTAAGTATGAAAGAAAAACGATACACTTAAACACTAATACCCTGATGTCTGATGTTTCTACTTAGGATTTTGGCCACATGTAACCATGGAAACACGATGCAGGATTTGAAATAATTAAAAACGTAAAACTCATTAAATATAATTTAAAGCTTCAAGAACACCATCAAGATAATGTTGACAATAATGCATGACTTTGTGCCTGTATATATATATATACTGTATATATATATATACATACTGTATATATATATATATATATATATATATAACAACTTTAGCACGAGAACTCGAACATGAATAATTTCTTAAACTTAGCACTGTTTCATCTTGTGATAAAATTCCAGACAAATTCCCACAAGATCTATTATTTATCCTGGAGTACAGCATGCTTTGTGATTGTTTTTCTTTTTTGCTTGTAAAAAGAAATTACTACTCAATCCTTATTTTCATCCATCTACCCATCTTCCATGCTTCTTGGTATGTTGCTATTTAATTAAGAGTCCTGCCCACACACACACACACACACACACACACACGCTAGACAGATCGCTGATCCATTGCAGGGCAGAGACAGACACATGGGATAAATCAGAGCAGCTTATTACCCAAACATGCGTGTGTTAAGTGGGAGGCAGCAAAAGGAAAGTACAAGCAACTTGCTAAATATTTAAACCACAGTCTAGCGGCATTGGCCAAAATTTTCGAAACGGGCATAAATCTTGTTTTGAACAAACTTTACTACTTCAGTCACCCAGAACCTATAAGGGAGACTAGTGAGAAAAAATGTAAAACAAATTTGAGACGTTTAGAAAACGGTCCGCTTGGAGAACAAAAGTTACATGCCAGCATCCTGAGATGCTTCTGCACCAAATGATCAACCTGGAAATGCTTCACTTTAACCAAGGTAACATAATGTGGCCCGGGAATTGAGTCATTGAATTTCTGGGGCCTTAACCATGACACCCCCGTTGAGACCCTATTGATTGTTTCTCCCTAACTTCATGTAGTTCTCTAAAAGCTTTTGAATCATAAACTATTAAAAGTTCAGTTTCAGTTCTCATGGAAACAGTTGTCAAAAACATCATTTCTGTCCATCTCAAACAATTTCATCAACTGTACAACGCAACAATTTCCAATATTTAAAAAAAGGCAACAGAAAACTTCATGTACGTAGCTACTCTCCCAAATGTTGCCCTGAATTCTTCACATCCACACTCAGAACCAGGACGCATAGGATTAATCCATATAACAAAGTGGCTCACTGAGCGGTTTTGTAAGGAGCAAAGAGGAGACAACGACCCGTGTTTTCTAAATTGGAGTGGAGGGCCTTTCAGAGAGAAAACACGCTGTTTGCTGCATTGTAAAAGTTGCTTTCGATTCCCTTCCCCACTTTAATCTATGGGACTCAACAGTGGCCCTTTCTCCTGCTGACGCCAACTGAGTCTCCAAGAAGACTTGTATCGCCAGCAAGCAGGGTTTAATTGTGAATTCAGTCAGTTATTAAAGAAGCCAAGTCCCGCTGAATTGGGGACTTGCGGGCCAGTCCTTCACCGCTTTTGACCATCACGGCTCTTTCTTCCTCGACTGTTGTTGTTTGCAGTGCATACACGTAGGATGAATGTAGACTCCCCACTATAGGGGTCTTTCTTTTCCCTCCTCCCTTTGCTTTTTAGCTCCTCTTCTCCCACTGGCTTCCAGGGAACACAATTATTGTGAGGGATTTTATGGGAGGATGGAGCCGTGGCAGAGGATGGAGGGCGAGCAGGCCAGTGAGGCTATTATCTGTCCCGTGGAGATGAATGGTTGCACCCTCCCAGAGTGAGCACAAAAGCGATGGTCAGACCCGTTGGGAAGTGCAGCCCCACTGTGAACGGTCGCGATTAGTAGCTGGTGGGTTAATGTCTGAAGATGTTCACCCCACAAACGGTTCTCGTCAGTAAGATTTGGCTACGTGCTAATCATTACGGTTCACGGTTGGCTTTATTTCTGACTAGCTATAGGGGGAGAAACAAATTCGTTGTGTAACCAATGTTGAACGTTTCCTGTTTTTTTTTTTTTTTTAAAAAGCAACATCAGTGTTTGTTGTTTGGTAAGAAAGGTCGATCAATATTACGACGTAATAACTGGTTCCCAGTGGCAAAAAGAATAATGCACAGCTGAAGCCACAGTTTCACTCTTTCATTTTTTTTCTGTGCTTCTGAGTATTTACCCAATAGCATTAGGTAAGGACACTACTATTTTTGCAAGGGAAATATGTCCCCCCCAATGCGGATGTATTTAACTTTCACTTCCTGTCTTACTCATGACATTGCCGTCAAATTCCTGCAGGTACAAACAAAACAGACATTGGGCCTATCTTGGTCGGACAGTCGCAGGGAATTGCTTGCGGGGAATTGACCTTAACCAGTGCAGCTAACTGCTGCATACGTCATCCGACCAATGAATAGTCGTTTGATGCAGGAGTGCTGAACCAGGACAAGACTGAAAACATGTAGGACTCCGGCCTTTTGAGGACCTACAGGCACATTTGAAGGGAACTTTCACCCTTTTCAAGAAAGGGTGAAAGGTGAAACCTAGGGGTTTTTTTCTGTATTGCGATGGCTAACATAAATACATGTGCACAGTTTGTCTGTGAATGTTTTAAGGTTAGTATCTGAGATAACCGGTTCCCTTTTTGACGTTCAACTTTTAACAGATGACGTAGATTTGCAGGTGCAGCCACCCGTCGCTCCCTTTCGCTGCAGCATCACTGCACAAAAGTAGACGGAGCAAACTGAGCTGCTCTGTGTAGTCTGTGCCTTGTGAGCCAGGATGAGTAAACAGCGAGCCTTTAATTTCCGACAGGGTGGGAGGGGGGGCGAAGGGTGGGAGTGGGGTCAGCCTGTGGAGTGCACCGAACTGGCAGCCATGCAGTCCATTGTTGGTGTTTGTTAACAGGTGTGTCTGTTTAAATGGGAGCTTTTCAGCCGAGCTGCTACAAGAGCCCATGAGGCCCGAGCACCTCTCACCCACTCACAGCGTTCTCATCAATGACACCTTTTCAGCTGCCTGGGGGTGGAGGGTGGGGGAGGGTGAGAAGGGAAGGTGGCGGAAAGGAGGGTGAAGAGGCTGGCTCGGAGATTAGGGCTGAGAGGAGAGACCCAACCACTGTGCTGGGGTACATTTTTTGGCAGGTACATCAAGTCAGTGAGAATACATTTCAAGTTGAATGGAAATGACAGAACAGTAGTTAGCACTGTTGCCTCGCAGCTAGAAGATGTCCTAGTTAAATCTTACTCTGGAGCCTTCTCTGTGTGGAGCCACATGATCTATTCCAGTCTCCTAAAGGGGCGGTATTATGTGTTTTCCAGGCACATATGGTGAAATTTTATAGCATAATCAAGTAATTATGTTACCTACAGTTGTTGGTTGTTGCAAAATATGCTGTATGTATCAAACGTGACTAATTAAACACCGTAAAATTGGACCTCTGTCTCTTTAAAAATTCCTGTTCTTTCTGAAACTCGGCCTCCTGCAAATCATCACATTAACCCTTCAACAATATTACCAGCGTGACACTGAGAAAGTAGTTCCTGTAATGAGCTCAGCAGTTACACCAGGCATGTGCTAATTGCTGGTGGCTAGTCTGAAGGAGCTGAGTGGAGAAGGAGAGTGGGAGGGCTGCTCTGTAACGCGGAAGCAGCACTGCGGAGGAGCTTCATCCTCGAAGGCGGGGCTAGGTCCACCCAGGCGTTTTGCACAGCTGAACGGTTGCCGAGGGAGATTAAAGGAATTCTCATGAAAGAATCTTTGATGAGGGAGTAACATAGCGTGATGTAAACCTCAAAAAAGTTGATTTTACATTTACCTGCCCCTTTAAGTTCAGCCTTCTACCCTCATGAGAATGACACATGCATATTAGAGACATTGGGAAGTACAAAATAGTTTTCTAGATTTGAGTTTGTGTACATGAAGGTTTGTCTTTTTTAAAAAAAAAATTTAATGACTCCAAAGTCTCTCCATGTCCCTAAAAACTCAAGTCCTTCCCACCCTGCCTCTCCTGATCAGGACAAGTAAATAATTTTACTATTTTGATTCTGGGCAGGAGTGTCCTTGGATGTCTTAATCTCACTTTTTGAATCCGTTGCTGCCTGCTAAACTTTGTCAATATTCTGCTCATGTAAGAACTACAGGGAGCCAGTGTAGGGATTTTACAACTGGGTTGATGCGCTCTACATTCCTGGTTTTAGTCAGAATGTCAGCAGCAGCGTTCCAGATCAACTGGATCTCATCCACAGCAAGAACACAAAGGATCAACTCCATTCAAAGCTGGCTTTCTCTTCAGAGGGAAACAAATCTCGGTTTTCGAACAAGCTATGTATCGGCTCTCAAGCACCAAAGCAAGTTTAATTTGGTAAATACAACAGAATTTCCATCCTTTCACCGCCAACATTTATTTTTCCAAGCGTGCGATTCCAAAGCAAACGTTTTTAACATGGACACTTTGGTGAGATGCAAATGAGAGCGTGGGGCATCGATCCAAAGCGTCAGTCGCTCTACATTTTCACCTTCCAACTGTACAAAGATTGCCAGTTCTCAAGGAAGGCAACTTGCATTATTATCAATTTGGTCACACACCATTTGTCAGGAAGCAGGTCTTTTATAAACAATAACCCTGCGACTGAGATTTGTTGGACGGCGTAGTTGTACTTTGGGGGATCATGAAGACCCCGGAGCGACCCGCGTGACTCATCTGCACATGGATTACAAGTCTTTATCCGAGAGAAATTTCCTTACTGATTATGATTAGGGGGGGGGAAAAAAACAATATTTGCTGTTCAGCTCACAGAGAAAACAAAACAAAGGTTTCCAAAAGAAATGAGCTGGGACAAAGACTGACACTGTTTTTTTTTTTTTAGAGCATTATTAGTCTCTGTACTCGTGCCCAAAGACTTTAGCCAGTGGAAGCTCTTCGCTCCTCTCCGAGGCCATGAATGTGGGGAGGAAATCATCCCCTCGTTGCGTGAGACCAGACGGTCGTTTGCCAGAGTCAGTGACTGCTCTCTTCAGCACGGCATTAATTAGGCATGAATACAAATCATAAACAATAAACACATGGCCACAAGAGCCACAACTACCTCCCAAGTCAATTCAGAGCCTCGCCAAAGAGAGTAAATACAATAATCTGTTCAAGATTTGTTTCGCCCCAAACTAGACAGACAGCTAAGTGTTAGAAGAAAGTAAAGTTGTTTAGTTTTTTTTTTCCCAGAGAGAAGGGTAGAAAGATGGAAACATGGAGACCAGTATTGGTTTATGCTTCACACAGCAGCAGGCGTAGGCTAGTGAGAGATTTGTAAAGTAGGACAAACTCAATACAATACTTTTCACCCAAAACATGAATTTTTCTTGTCCAACTGCTACTGAAGTCACACCAAACCAGGACTGTGACGCTCCAAAACCTTTCACTTGTTTTTGCACAGTTAGACAGACCTAGAGTTAAGTTCTTCCAGTCGTAATCCTGCATCATAACCAAAGTCCACGTGAGCCACTGATGAACTGATGCACAAACTTTCTCCTTCAGGATTTTCTGCTAGAGAGCAACACACATGGCAAGTTCTGTCAAGTCCTCCTGGACTTTTTTCTCTTCCCAGCAATAGCAAAAGTACTTTGTGCAAATGGTTGTAAAACGGGGGGAAAATTACAGCAGTCGAAGAAAATCTGCAAAGGACAAAAAAAAATATCAACCTCCCAATGTCTAGAAAGCAATAAAACTAAACTTATAGCAAAATATGGAGAACAGTGTTCTGTTCCTGCCCAGACACACTCTGCACCGTCCTCGCTTTATATAGGAAGCTCCCCCTATAGAAGAGACCATCATTGATTAGTTTTCATTCGCAGTTGCAAATTTCAAATAATCCATGGTATGTATAATATTTACCAATATCGAAATAGATTGAAACAAACATGAGACAAATCATCTGGTTGCAAGCACCTACTTTTGTTCACTTCTTAAACCTGATGTAACAAACACAGACACCCCCAGGCCGAGCGTTATGGGACACTCCAGTCTTCACATAGAGCTGTGAAGGCCTTCTCCTCTGGTTTGACAGAGTAAGTCATTCATCCGTCATCATGGTTACCCCATGACTGTTATTGTTCATATATTATTCTTTTTTTATGTTCATTTGGCTCAGCAGTGGTTTGGTGACTTTGTTGAGTCATCAACCTTGGCCTTACCTGAGGCAATTGAAGACCTTAGCTACATTTTTTGTGACTTCCTGAGTGAGTCGTTGATGTACTCCTGGAATAATGTTGGAGGGAAGTTAGAAGTTCCTCTGCAAACCTTTGCAGATTAGACTTTATTTCTCATGTTCCTTCTTCAGAGTCTTCAAGCCTACTTCCTGATGTCTGAGACTTCTTGATGCTACAGATGGGGCATGTGAAACCGAATGCAAAAATCACTCGTCACAGTGGACCAGGTTGGCTTGGACTTTCTTACCTCAAAAAAAATGAAATAATAATTTGAAACCTTGTGATGTAATCTTTGATGTTAAAATTTGTTTGATTTTGATTTAAATGTGGCAAAGTAAAAAAAAAAAACAGGAAAAGGGAAGTCTGCAAGGGGAAAACTACCTTAGTGGGGAACTATAGTGTTGTATAAACATATGAACATATTCAGTTGTCTGTGTAGGTGATAACCTCCCACTGGTCTGAGGAGTTAGGGTCTAACGTAGCGCACAGTGGCACAATACCTGTTAACTACAGCTTACAAAATAGTTGCTTCACACAAGTACACCTATTAGTTGCGGTGAAGAGCAATAGTTGACATTCAGTAAGTTCCTGCACACGGACCGTTTATGTGTTTTCTGATAAAAATGAGTCCAAATTTGTCTTTCTTGTAAGCAAAATGTTGGCGCCCTGGTTGCAGCCTGTCGACCGGCAGCGAGCAGCACATTACAGCTGAAGCAACTCTGGCATCAAATGTGAAATACTTCAAACTGAGGACTGCAAGACAAAAAAATGGATTTGATTTTATTTTTTCAAACCATGGCCATTCCTTTACAGCGGCAACTTCTCGGGCCTGCACTGAGACATAACAGACTCACAGTGCAGATGTTCACCTTGGACATTTTAAAGCAACTTATTCTGGCCGCACGCTTTAGCTTTAATGGTCTACTGTGGGAACTGATTTGGATGTGTTTACGGAGAACTGTGTTTCAGATAGTTAAGCCGATGTGGTTAGATTGAAGTAAGTAAGTGTGTGCAGAGGTGGGGAAGGGGATAGTTTGAGGGGACAGCTGTAACAGAATCACTTCATAAGTAGAAAACCACTCCCTGTACAATAGCCAGCCACAAACCAGAACTATGGTGCAAATGTTTTTCCAACATGGCATAGATGTATAGCGGCGCAGTGAGGCTTAAAAACGCATTCTTCTCTTCCTTCAGCCGAGAAACATGCAAAGGTTATTGTACACGTCCGATATGGGGAGTCCGCCTACGCCCCTTTCGAGCTGTTTTGAAATATTTTACCGTCTCTTGTCAGTTTTAAAACCCCGGGATGCGTTTGACAGGGCATTGTTCGGATTGCCAAAAAAAGGCCCTGAGTTGATGATCACATATGTCTTCCCCGCTGTTTCGCCATCTCACTTTGGAGACAAGTTTACCGAGACAGCCTTTAGAGTTCCTGTTTAACCGAATGCAGACCATTGAAGGGCGTATAAAGGGCGCTAACATGCATTCGTTCTACACAGCTTCACATGCTGAGAGCTGCTTTGCATCCGTCGGCCCCGAAGGGTTAAAATTCAATAGCCTCTCAACCTGAATTTGTCGAATGGCCTTCCTGAGGAGGTCGAGGGGATGAACTACATTCCAGAGTCCGGCTGGGAGAGAACAAGATGGCCGCGTGTGACATTTGGCTTTGTTTGGCGGGCGAGGGATGTCTCTCATGGTCATCACGGTGTCAGGGTCGGTTACCTTTAATCGCCCCTGACGGACAGCGAGGGTCCCCGGCACAACGGCGGGGGGCCTCGTGATTCAAATCACAACTGCTTAGAAAGAAGGCACCGTGACCACACATTGACAGATTAACATTCCGCATGTTTAACTCATATCTCCGGAGGTGGGAGTGAGAGGAGGCAAACTCCCTCCCGGATTCCTCGTCACATTGTTCGACCTTTTTCTCTCGAGCCCTTTGCGATGCAAAGCTGCGGGGAGGCGCTGGAATGCCCGACGCCGAATTCCTCCGAGTGGCCGTTTGACCCGTCGCTGCACTCAGTGTCAGCACAAGCAACGCCATGGTTAGCAACTGACCGCGTACCGGAGGGGTCGCTGGGGACCCAGACCTCGTGACCTATTGGGCCAACAAACCCATTTCCAACTTCAGCATCAGATTTTCAGCGACGCAATAAAAGTTTAGGCAGGCCTTTAGATTTAATATAATTGACTTGTAGCGTTGTGTCATGGTTCAGTCTAATGGATTGTGTCAAACTCTTTGGGGATCATAAAATATCCAGATTTTTAAAAGCAGGTGCTATGAAATCATTCATAGTACTCATGTTCTGTCGTTTTCTGCCAACAGATCCCATCAGATATCAGGCGACTGTTTGAATCCCTCAGACTTCAGTCAGGCATTTAGAATCCAAAATATACACAAAAAAAACCTTCGATTTACCGATGTGAGAGAGACGACTCTAGATACATTTGATGAAGTAAAAATATTTGGCCAGATACTGAAAATCTGTACCACCAATCACAGAGTATTTTCCCTTTAAGTAGACTTGCATTTGTGTGTTCATGTTAGGCTTTTTGTCATTTGATCACTTGTTAAGTGTTATGATTTATAGGTGAATTATTGATTATATAATCATTTTAGGTCCCGGTTCATGAGGTATGCAGATAAGGCCTGAGGAAAAATTAAAAATACACTTCAAAACTGATTATAGACTTTTTTTATTTTAAGAAATGACATATTACGTAATGAGTTTGAATACATCAATATAATTGAATAGCTTAATAATTAGTTAATTTTAAAACCACTCATGAGGTAATATATCACGCCAGCAAAGCAGGGTCCAAATAAAAACGTAAGCAGCACGTGACAATTTTTTATCATATAAAAAAATTGAACTGATTTACACTTGTTATTTTATATAAAGTATAATACCATCACGAATAACTCACTGGACAGAGTTTTACAGTGGAGTAAATGCTCGTCACAAAATGTTCGGCAGGCATTCAGTTAGACACCTAAATCTGCAGCTGCAGTTGGAATAACACCTGATTGCCTACAACGTGCCTGGCTGCCAAAAGCGGCAGGCCTCCCTGCTCACCACATTCACCACAAACAGCTAGCTCTCCTTTAGCTCATCTGGGGAAAAACAAAACAAAAAAGGACAGAGTTTGCCCCCCCGGCCGCTGCTTTTCATGATACACCACATCTTGCTGAGTCCACGGCGTCTCCAAGCGGATTCGGACTGATAACCGGTTAGACTTTCTCAGCAAGGCTTGTGGTGGCGCACCTGTTTACTGAAAGCAAGCCCCGCCATCCCCAGAAAAACGTCAGATTTGCTGTGGTGAAGAGGAGACTTGCTCTTCTCAAATCAGAGAGTCTGAGGCATCTCGTTGCTTTCCCAAAATTGCAGAGCTGAGTTTTCCCCCTGCACACAAAAACATGCCACGTTGGTTTCATTTGATATCCGATCACAGATTATGTTCCCCTTTTTCAGAATTAGGAAATATTTCTTTAGGATATTTTGTGCCAGAAATATTATTTTATTATGGTTAAAGAAAAACCATTCATGCAATGTTGAGACAGCAGGGCTTAACAGAGGGAAGAAGGGGGGGAAAAAAAGACCTTTTTTGAGTAATGTCCTTGTGCTCAGTCTCATTGTAGGTCTTCCTCCCCCTCTCTGAGAGCCCAAATAAGTTTAACCAACACTTGCTACCAGCCAAACCATCAAATAACTAACATGCAACATATTTTAAAACCAAATGAGAGCAAGCTACCACAGCAACTTAGTGAAAACCAAGCTCCTCTCAGGCAGGGGGGCTGCAAATGAGGCCAAATAATGACACAACACGACCAAGAAACAGCTGTGTGGAAGCGATGGGAAAGAAAAGTGTTCTGCTGGGGCAGGGAGGACTCATGTGGTCCTTTTCAGGGCTGGAGGAGAGGAACAAGGAACCTCTCATGGCCCATTGTGCAGGAATACACCAACCCCAACACTCGTCTGGCTCCGAACCCGTTCTCATTACCCGGCCGCTCTAAACCACTAGGAGGGTTTGTGTTTGTGCACAGCTTTCACGTTTCTTAGCCTCTTTTATAATGAGTTTTTTTTTTTTTTGGTTGTTTAAACTGAAAAAAGTTGGGGGGGGGAAATATGTGCGTAATTCAAATTAAATGTATTAAATATTATACATTTTTAAAATTGAATTATCAACTGTTATCCGTTAAGTTTTATTCTTTAAATCAATGAGCAAAGAGGCAAATATAGGAAATGCGGTTGGTTTAATAATCTTTCTTTTTACCTGCTGGAAATATCCATCCATCCATTTTACAAAAAATGATTTAGGTGACTTGCAAAACAATTCACGCATCTTGAAATTCAGAGAACGCACAAGATTTTCTTCTTTTTTTTTGGTGTTCCGTCGGTGTCAAAAAAATATATATATATTTTTACCCAACAGTTTTTTAAAATGACAATAATGACGCTTAATTGCATTTTATTTTTGTTCTGTCTAAAATTCAACATGCTGAACAGATAATCCACATTTTGTGATCATACTCTTAGCTGAAATGTTTCTTATATTGATTGATTCGGCGAACTCCACGATGTTCTCTGTGCGTAACGTTGAAAATGTCGATCTGCACCCAGTGGTCAGGCGTAGATGTAATCTGCCAAAAAAGTTACTTTTCAGTCACAGTTCAAACCCCTCTGTTTTAATGTGAACATCCATCCAACATATGTTACCATTTTTATGAAGGATTGACACAAAGAAGTGGAAACTTGTAAAGTGGTTTTATTTTTGATTTTCTTTCTAAATAGGAATTGGGGAAACTGTGGTATGCTAATGTATTCAGCCCTTTTGCTCTGGCACTTTTTGTAAATTAATATTAGTATAACAAAGCCTGTTCTAAGAAGGCCTCAGAGGTTGGTTGTAGACAGATGAGGGAACACAGAAATAGTGTTCTGGAGTAGACCGGGACGCAAAACTGTGTAACCCATCCTCTGAAAATGAAAGGAGCAAAGCTACAAGAACGGCTAAGAACAGTAATTAGTCGCGCACGCTACATATCCGACCTTCGTGACAGAGTGACAAGATTGTTGAAAGTAAATCAGATGTAAACCTTTCCAGTTTGCCAGAAGGAATGATGGGCAACCAGCAGACGTACGTGAACGGGCCGAGGTCAGCTGGAGGTGAAACTGAACTTTTTTGCAGCACTCAAACGCTGCATGTCAGGAAAAGAACGAACACTTTAAACACACCATTCACTCTGCGAAACATGAAGGTGACAGTGATGATTCTGTTTGTGGTCAGAGTTGAGAGGAAGATGGATGGAGTAAAACACAGGAAAACCGTTGGGGGGGAAAAGTTGCTGAGAGGTAATATTAATGTGTAATGATGATAATACAAGTCTAGACCAAAAGAAAGTCTGCGTTAGTTTGTATCGATCTGTCAAGTCAAATCTAAGCAGAAACATTTAATAAATGGTTACAACTGGGGGAAAAAAATGCCAAAAATTTCAAGGGGAATGAATACATTTGCAAGGTATTGAATATTTTCGGAAAATGCATTTGAAGCAACCTAACTTTAGAACTGCTTATTCAAGCATGCTACGTCACTTTCTTTCTTTAGAAATCCAGAAATGTGAAATAAAATAACTACCTCTAACTTGGAAGTTTAGTTCTACCAAGAAGTCAGAAATATTCGTTTTTGAAAGCAGAAGAACAGGCAGCATTTTCTTCTGCTTATTTGTCTTTTTTTTTTCAACTGTAAACACGGATTTATGTGGTCTGATTGTTTAGTTTTTCTCTAACACTTGGAATAAAGTTAGATTGTTCCTTTTAAAAGTAAACTCAGAACAGTAAATGGCAATCATTAAGCCCAATGATTTGCTGTAACGTAGAGGAGTGATGATGTGATGACTTCCTGAAGGAGTTTCAGAAAGAGCCAAGAGATTTTAAAGAGACAGAGACCCAATTTCAAGGCGTTAAGTTGTGAAGCAAAATTTATTTTTAGGTCAGATTTCAAATGTGTAGCCTTTTTACAAAAACTGAAGTTAACATAGTTACTTAATTATGCTATAAAAAATTCACTTTTTGCCTGGAAAACACATGCTGTCCCTTCAATATTGTGACGTTTCACAAAACAAAAAGTGAACCAACAAAGCGTAGTAAACCGGCTTCGGTTTGGCGCTCATGTGCAAACCCTTTAATCTTCATTGCTACTGGGGCACCGGGAGCCCCTTTTTGAAAATACCAAATTTTTATTTTCACCATATTTTTCATTCTTTAAGGAGGAAAAAAAAAGCATAAATTTAGGAGAATTTTCATCCCTGTAAATATAGTAAATTAATGTGGTCTAGGCCAGAACACTTGTCAGTATTTTAATGCAACATGGAAAAAGTAAAGTTGGGTGCTTTTGCTAAATTTGAACCCTCCTCTTCCTCCTCCCCCTCGGGATATTTTATGAATCCACATCCATCAGCTTGACTTCCATGTAGCCTCGGTTTGAGTCGTGAGTATTTCATGCCACGGCTTCACATTATGGCCACGCAGCTCTGCAATCACGACGGCCTCCGAGGTACTAAGTGTTGAGTTTGCAGATGGTACTGCTTACTGCACTACCAACCTATAATCTGCTAGATTTACTGCACACCTTGGCCCACCTCTGTAATTAGAAAACGTCCTAATAAGTCACCTCGTACATTTACCGTCCCGGACAACTGGAGCCATTGATACGACCGACGGTCACTGCCGCTGACCGAACTTCAAGCTGCGTTTCTGGTTTCCCCTGCCAGTAGTTGTCACTGGGGCGACAGTTTAATGAACAACAGTAGGTTTTCGTGTTCAAATAATAGAACAAAGAAAAACAGTGAGCCATAGAAGAAGAAGAAGAAGGATCGTTTGGCTGTGAGTGGATTCCATCAGATTATGGAGTATTAATGAAAGAAGCAGGGAGAGAATTGCAGGCAAGCTGTGTGTTGAAACGATGAAGTTTCCCCAGGAGAGACTTGTACACCTGCAGATGTGATTGTCATAAACAGAGTCCTGGGATTGTTTTCTCTTTCGCTTCTCTTCTTTCTAGTGGATGCTGTCGTCTCCGAAGCGACGATGTTCACCTGTTGGCTTCAAGGTGTATTCTCATGTTCTATTTAAAACCTACGCCTCATCAAGAATGATTTAGCTTTTTTTGGATAATTAGATAATGATCTAAATTTCTAGTTTATTAATAATTTCCACTACTTTCCAGCAGCTATTTGTAGGCATTATGTTGCAAAGCATATATGAACTCATTTTTTAATATTTCTGCTGCTTTTACGCATCAGTTTTTCTGCACTGATGTATTGTAAATGGTCTGTATCTTTTTTTTTAATATATATCCACATTACACATAATGTACATTTTTGGAAAAGTGAGCAGATTTAGTCGCGCATGCCTTGGATCTTGAGTTGGATATGCCAGTTTTTAAAAGTCTTAAAAAATATATATAGTTTAACATATTGCTTGTCACACTTTAGTGACTTCTTATGTGAACAATAAATGTCTGTTGCTGTTGCTACGCCTGAACGTCCAGCTTTACAGGGAAAATAGACTTTCTGTCCTATTCCATTCTTTGCAGTAAAGACATAAGAGCTCAGATGTTTCTCAGTGTAGACAATTATAAACACGGAGAAGAATGATCAAGTCATTTAGAGTCCATAAAGCCAGAGAAGAAGAAGAAGAAAAAAAAAACCTCAGTTGCTTCAACATTTTCTCTGGCAGGATTCTGAACCAGAGGAACAGCATGAAGGAAACTTTTATCAATTTTCAAACCTTTCAAAAACCTCCGTATACCTTGAAACAAGCGATCAGGCCCTTTTTCTGGCGGCCACTGATCCCGAAAAAAAATGACAAAAAAATGTTCAAAACCCACACCATGTGTCCCAGCAGTCTGTCCGAGATGACTCTACCAGTCCGAGGCCGTCTGATGGGTCAATCATTGCTCTGCGGCTTCGAGCAGCGGGACAAGTGTCTGCTCGCTCGGGCCAACAACCACCGTCTGACATCTGCTGTTGCCTTCTCATCGCACACAGATGGGGGAAGGTCCAAAGAGTCCAAGCAGACAGTTGGCACTGGGCAGCGCAGGACGGGACGGTGGAGGTCCGAGCGTCTGCGTTCTCCATCACTCCGGCCGCCTCGGCTCCACGTGGAGCAGTTTGAGTTCTGTGATGGTGATGAGAGGTGGAACTGCAGGCTGTCGGGGTCCCGCTTTTTAAATGGATTTCACCGCTGCTCCAGGAACATGACGGCGCTTCCCTCCCCGGTGAGGTCTGATGCATTTATGCGTTTCTGGATCTCTCTTTTTCATTGTTCTTTTTTGCCATTCACCTCAATAAAACAGTGAATATAAGGGTAGAAGTTTTCTTTGGAGCGATGAAACGTACGTCCATATGTCGAAACCAGGACACTCAAAATTAGAAACGTGAATTTTTCCCTCTGCTTTCTGCCCAAACTGGCTAGTTGACAGAACATATCCAACGGCGGGTTGAAGCGGTCCTGTAAGAGAGCAGCCACTCTCTCAACCTCCTTTTCTGATTTGTAGGATGGCTAATAAAAAATCAACGCTAAGCAGATTAAAGGAAGATAGGCTCCAAACCATTCAAAGCACCAAACAACAAAACACAAGAGCAGAAATAATGCAGGGGTTTTATGTGAAAACATAAATGTGATTTGTTGTGTTTACAGTATTCAAAGCAGGCGATCAAACTGTTCTACGCTTTAATGAGATTTACGGCACATGTGGCACTTCACAGCCATGGTTAGCGTCTCGCAGCATGAAAAATATGTTGTTCGCAGAAAGACTTCATGAAACCAATTCAGGATTACTAAATAATTACAACCAAGCTTGGCTTCGAGATAAATTTGTGCCAAACTCTAAAGATGTGTCTTTAATTTAAATGCTTTGTTGCATCAAAGACGCCCCCCAGAAAAAACATTTTTTAAACAGATGCTTAGATGTAAAGCTCGGATGCCAATTGAGTTGATCTTCTTTCACAAGTTCTGCGTCTCGCAGTTTAAAATCTACAAGAAGAAATATGATGCTTTTTAAACACATGCTATGTTTATATAGGATATATCTAACCACACATTTTTAGTTTGAATAGATCTTCAGAAAATATCCTGTAGCAGCGAATGAGTCTGGCAAGGGATTTAAAGAGTTTGTAAAATAGCTTAGCATGAGCTATTCCACAGTACAGAGAACTGTACTGTGGAATGTTCTTGTTCTTGTAGAACATTTTCTACAAGAAGAAAATGTTCAAAACACATTCAAATCAGGCAAAACGCTAAAAGAGCTCTCCAAACACCCCTAAAATCTCGTTTTTAGCAGGCCTTTGCTAAAAAAAAGTTTGCGTTTTGTGAGAGACGTGGAATTACGAAATGTTTGCTCTATAAGAACAACTTCCTGCAAGCGTTTATTTATTTATTTTCCTGATATGTGGTCAAATTCCTGACCGGTTATATGATGGTGAGGAGGCCAGGTTGGGCTGCAGCAAAGACCAGATACTTCCTGCTTCAAAGCCGGCATGACGTTATTTGCCTCGCAATGAGTTGCGCCAAGCTTCTCCTTCGTATGGGTGTGAAATAATTCCATTTCAGACCATTGTAGACATTATTGCAAAAGTCCTGGTCTTAGGGTGTTTTCCCCATCAAAATGTAAAATAAAAATTGTTTCATTTTCAGCCGCTGCGGTTCGCTTTCGCACTGCAGCGTGTCAAACGAACCAAGCCTCTTTCTGCAACCTGCTGCCTTCCTCGCCTGTGGTGGCGCTGCATCAAGAACCACTGAAAGGAAACAACGTGAAAATCTCCAAAGAAGACATGAGCACAGCTTCCTTCTTCACGAAATGAAAACAAAAAAGGAGTGGCATCAGGTTTTAGCTGTCTTTTGTCTTCGGTAAAAGATCATGAACCATTGCTCCTGCTAGCATAAGATGCATGGATTTGTTTTGGCTGTATTTACCCAGAATGCTCTAATTCGCTTCCTGCTTTTGGAGCGGTCTCCGGTCCGTCTGGCATTCACATAGGCATTCAAACCGCACCAGAGTTCACTTCAACCAAACTGAGACCTAGCTTTTAGGAGTTCGCTGTTTTGGACCGCATCAGAGTTTGATTGCGCGTTCACAGCTGCCAAAACAAACCGGACTTTCAAGGTGAACGAACTGGAGGTTGATTAAAGTGAACTAAACCAGAATGGTGTGAATTCACCCTTAATCTTCATCCTTTCTGGGAAATTTCAGTCTGGCTTTCATGTTTCTCTAAAACACCAAAGATTAGAAGAAATTCAGTCTAACCTGGGCGGCTGATCAATTAAAACAATTATTTTTTGCACAGTTTGATATTAAAAAAAAAAAAAAAGTCCTGTTTCCCCACCCTGAGAAATTTCAGCTATGCTGTTTCAACTCCTTCAGCCAAAGTAAAATCAACTCAAGACTGGGTGTGTTGTACATTTAACAGATAAAATATCCAATTCAGATTGTCGATGGCGCACTAAAATATCTGCTTTGTTTTGGTTTTGGTTTAGCGGTGGACCAGCACAGTGAACAGACGACAGTTTTAGTAAAAAATGTGTCCATTTTCTCATGAGATCGGCTCCGTGTTAGCTTTGTTTGGGTACTAAAGAAGCAGACGAGCTTGGAGGACTGTCAGTGCAAGAGCAGCATCTTAAACAAAGACATGTGTTACCAAAGAGTTACAGTGCAACTCAATCCATATTCTAATGCACTGGATTGGCTCATGACGAGAGGGAGAGAGAGGGTTAAAAACGGTGATCAACGACTCAATGAACCAGAGGAACTCCTCCGTAACGCCGACATGACCTTAGTGCCCTCGTCATCCATCTGGATGTCGGGATGGTGATGAGGCGGGGCCCAGTCGGTTGGTAGGAAGTGGAGGGGATGTGTTTGAAGGCCGGGGCCCTGATGGGCCGATGTGGTACATGGGGAACTTGTCGGGGGCTGAAAATGAGACCCACAGAGCAGCAAAAAAACAAAAAAGAGGGGAAAAACCTGGAGGAGCGTAGCTGGATTAAATCCCCAACCAGCCTCTAACGTTTCCCAAACCACACAGAGCTGGTGTCCAATGCCCTACATATTAGCCATGTACACATGCCCACTTCCAGCTTATGACACAGACGGAGATAGAAATATACAAGATCTAGGCAATCACTTTGTAAATTTGTTTCTCCTGATGTTGCTCTCTCTGTGATGAGGACGCTTTAGCTGTCAGCTCTCAGATCGGGAGCTGGACTAACCTAATTCGTTAAGTGAACTTTGTCAACTCGCCGCTTGCTGGTCGTCATTTGCCAAAATGACTCTGCTGGGTTTTGACCCAGCTGGAAAAGCCATTAAATGTAGATGAAGATGATTTTCTTGAACAATGAAGCCTTGTGTATCAAGACTCGGGGGGGAGCAGACTCGAAACGGCAGGAGCTCGAACTGCGTGTTTGTGCGTTGTTCCGGTGACCCTCCGTTCCCCGATTGGAAAAGCAAAGAAATTCAGCAGAATTTTCCGTGTGTGTGTGTGTGTGTGTGTGTGACCCACATTGTGGAACCTTCCTCACCTCCTTGCCTGTTTTTTTTTTTTTTTTTCCACAAGCTCGACGTGGAAGGGAGATTCACTTCAACTGGATTTCACTCTCTATTTATTTCTAGGGTTTGGTTGGAGTGAAGTGAATGAGGGAAGTAATTATGACAGGAAGGCGTGTGCTTCCAGAACTGTGTTAGTTCATCGCACTGTCATCTAAAACAAGGTTCCAGATACATTCCTCTTAGATTTTGGGTCATATTGACTCACTAAGCTACTGCTATGTTTTTGATGATGCAAATCTGTCATATTGCAACCTAAACTTTCTCTGTTGGATTAAAATCTCATGTCTGGATTGGAGTACAGACTCACAGTCGTGATCAAGAAACAACCTTGAGATGATTTGAGGTTGGTGACATGGTGTTTAGCAACAATATGCAGACCGACTCTGGTGTTTTAACAATGCCCAATTGGTACTATGGATGGCCACAATGTACCAATAAAATCGCACCTACACCATTACACCATCACCTGACCCTTGACCCCTGGATACACAAGACGGACCAGCGGCTTCTTGTTGTTTACTCAAATTTCTGACCTCACCATCTCAGTCCTGCAGCTTAAATCTAGACTCATCGGACGGGGCAATTTATTTTCTTTTAGGAACTGTAGATTTAGTTGAAAACCTACAAGACTCAGGGCTGAACTGTTTAATTTCGCACTGAACAAAGATTCTTTAAAACATCTTTCAGATTAAAACATTTATTGTAATTTGAAGACAGACAAAGGGAACATTTTTCTTTTATTTTTCTTTTGTCATTTGGATCGCCTTAAGAGTTGCACACGCATAAAAACTGCAAGATTATATATATATATATGTATATATATATATATGTATATATATATATACATATATATATATATATATACATATATATATAATAGCTCAGGAAAAAATGAAGATACCTCTGCACCCCATTGAAAACCTCAGTTATTCCACCAAATATTGATTTCTGAACTCTTCCTGAGTGAAGACCATGTCCAACATGGACCAGGTCACGTTGCACTGATGGCTTAAAACACATTTTAGAATAAGTGAAACTTTAAAAAAAAAATAAAAAGGGGGGGATTTTCTTTTTTTTTTTTTTTTACAAAAAATAGAGCAGAAATCCCGTTTTTGTGGTCCCACCATTGTGTTGTGATAAAACTTACTTTGAAGATCTGCAGTGAAGTCGATCAAAAAGCTATGAACTGCTTCAGGAATATTTTTTTCTCCTTCTATTAGTGTGGACAACATTTGATGCTGTGTGTAGCCTAACAAAACCGAAGACCAGCATTTTACAAATGGCAGCTGTGGAGTGTCAAGTTCTGCGGTCTCAGCTGCTCACCATATTGATGTTGTTTTATCAGAAAGGATCATTTAGAGTGCAGAACTTGGAGCCTTTCTGAGGTTCTTTGGTTTTGACTGAGGTAATTCATCGTAATCTCAGCTTTCGCTTCAACTTATTATTCGCTGCGTCTGAGCGATACGTGAAATTCAACTCAAGACGAAGTTAATCACGGATTGGAAAAGCGAATTGTTGAGCAATCAACTGTAAAATCCGGTAGACACCGTGGCTTGGTCAACGTGTTGCCAAAAAAAAAGACTCATCCGTTTGCATCACACCGCTAGAAAATGTTGCTCCTTTTTGTGTCGTCTCCTTGCAATTTGCAAGGAGACAAATTGCAAAGAAAAGCGATGACTTGTGTAGTTTTTTCTTGTTTTTTCTTCCAGGTTGGAGTTTGCTTTCAGAAGCCCCGACCTCAAGTCGTGAAAACAAAGCGAGTAGGGAAAAAATAACTTCCAAGGTGAAGCCGTGGCCTGGACGCTCGCAAGTAAAAACACTTCGCACCTACAGAGGCGCCATTTAGACGGACGTGTGACGCGAGCGGACGCCCCGGAGAGTTTACCGGAAGGCCGAAAAACGAGCCGGAGGCACAGAAACGCGACAGCGCCCGAGGTAAGATCCGTCCCACCGCCTCATACTGCTGATGCCGTCTTCCCCAGTAGCTGAGAGGCCTGCAGGCTTCACCGCAAGAGCATTAACCTCATTTTACAAGTACAGCTCATTCTCCCAGTCCAACATAAACAGGTGGACATCCCAGTCTGAGTACTGTTCACTGTCCAAGTGCGCGCTACATGATAAATACTCGGTTTCAGGTTATTTACAGCTTATATGCACTACAACCAGTTGTTAGACTTAAGGAAGACACAGCTGCGATTTGCTTCAATGTGTAATATGTAAAAGGTCAATTCAAACGCACAGCTGTTTACAGAATAAAACACTTTAAGCGTTAAAATCGGGATGAATGTTTACATTTTTCAATTTCAAACGGCAATGGCGAAAACAAAACACACAGAGACGGAAAAGCCCTCGCTGCTGGTGCAACGTTTGAACAATCCAGCTGCAGACGGACGAATAAAGTCAGGTTGTGTTAACAGACCTCAGCCTGGGGTCTCCATGATCCCCACTTTGCCTTGTGGTCTATGATGTCACGCAGGGTTTTTTTGTTTTTTTTTGCCTTTGAATGGCCATGTGTTCCTCACCACTAATATCAAACAGATGACGAGAAAACCTCCAAATGATGGTCTTTCACAAAGACAAGCAGTCAAAACAAAGATATAGCAACACAGAGAAACAGCTCTGAGGCTGATCACATGACACGAAAAGACTGCGCCGTTTTAATTGCTGCAGGCTGTGCTGCGGTCGCACCGCATTGTGCGTTCAGCGGCGTCGGTTTGGGGGCTGACGTTTTTCGGATCATCTCAGATTTTAGCTCGCGTTGGAATCTTATTGTTGTTTTTAGTTAGTTTGTCTTTATTTTTAAATGTGCCAAAAAAAAAAAAAAAAAGTCAAATGAGGGCAATAATAGATGCCATGAACGCAGCGGTGCCTCCATGAATGCTTACAGAATTTATTTTTTTTACACAGTGGAATAAAAAAACAGGACCAAAAGGGTTACAGCTAGCCAGTTATTTTAGGACTAACCAGATTCCAGTGTCAGGGATATAACAAGGTTTCAACAGACCACAACTTCAAGCCGTTTGTACGCACTGCTACTTCAGTTTAATGCTTTCAGACTGCCAATCAGCTGGCTGAAAGTAAGTTCATGCAGCATGAGCTAATTCCAATAAAATGTGACAAAGGAGCAAAAAGCATGCGACGACTACAGCTGTAAACATTTGCTCTTTTAAAATAAATGCATGGGATTAATCAAAAAAGTTAAACCCACTTGGTTCACAGCAAGTGGGTTTTCTCACAGACAACTGAGAAAACACAGAGTCGCAAACGGCAGTGAAAAGATGAGCGAGGAAAGTCAGACAGCTGTTCTGGGTGGAAAATTTCACTTTTAAAGAACAAAATTGGGGATAGAACTAAGGTTAAAAATATCAACCAGTTTATAGTTAACATTTCTAAATTGCGTTTGAAACAAATACGACTTAAAAAAAAAACAACTTTCTGAATCTGAGAACCTGGAAAAACTGAGATATTTGGCGTGAGACGGTAAAAAGCTTTCATGAATATTTTTTTCAAAATGTGAAAATGTAAAGGTTAAGCATTGTGGTTAATTGTCGCACTATAATGTGATTGATCACTTCTTTTTTTTTTTTTTTTTTGTCTCTTGACGGCATTAGTGATAACACGAGGACAAGTCATGGGGAAATATGAACTACGACCCCCAGTAATGCCGGTTTAGTGCAAACATGGTAAACACAAACTCATCCCCAGGACATTGTCACTCAGTCACAAGATTATATAAATAAATTTGGACTCAAGTCTCGGAATTGAGAAAATTAAAATCCTGAAGATGAATGATATTTCCGATAAAATCAACGATGGAGGCTGTGCGCCACAGACGCTGGCTTTTACTGGTCTAAAATTTTTTTTTTTTTTTATCGCAAAATGTGAAACAAACTGATTTAGTTGTTCTCAACCACGGGCACAATGCAGGGGAGCTTACGGGGTTCCGGTCCCCTGGGCTTCAGGCGACTGACAAAACACATCTTACTTCTGCTCTGCTGCCCACCCACAATGCTTTTCACACGCACATTGGGGGGGACGGATGGACGGAGCAGCGCGGCTCGCACAGAATCATAGAAAGAGTTTAAAGACACAACAGAAACTTGGGAGGGGAAATTAGGTGCCATGTTAGGTGACCAATAAAGTTTTGTTTGATTTCAAAAGGATTTAATTAAAGGAAATTTCAAACTCTTTTAACTCCTTTGGCTGCCCAGGAGAGTGGCCTTAACGCGGTAAATAACTTTAACGGCACCCCTAAATGTCTTTGAACTGCTCTCTCGACCAGTAACCAAGTCGCCTCAACAGCTGCCCCGACTTGCACAGTGTACCCACTCTTTCTCCGGAAAAAAAAAAAAAAAACGCCCTCAATTAGCTCCTCTCTTAAATAACCGCTCTTTTCACTCGCAGTTTCCGGCTGCGCATGCACCTCCTTTCACCGAGCCGTCCCATTCGTCTCCCAAACACCCCCACAAAAGGTCTTACATGTCTCTTTGTGTGCCCCTTAAATAAGGGCCACACTGAGCCACTTCCCATTCACATCAGATCATTTGCATAAAGGTCCTCTTCTTATTCAGAGGAGCTCCGGTCAGGCCCAGCCGTAAACACGGGACTCTAGTGCTGAGCCAGAATGAAAAATCCTCTATTATTATTATTTTCATTATTTAGTTTGTCTTTATTTTTAACACCTTTTATGTCCTAAATTTAAAATCTCCACCTGGATATATATTTCTTGCTTATTTCAATTGTATGTGTACGCAGTTCTTTAAATGTCCTATGAGTAAATACTTTTGCCCGTTTATCCACAACAACTGGAACTTTTAGCTCCCAGCAGGTTATTTTCGCCATTTTACCATCTATTAAAAGAATGACCCTCAGATTAATTTGACTCCCTGCTATGGCGGGACTGAAATTACTGTAATAACCCGACATTGGCTTGAAAGCGCAACGTCTCTCCTTTCAGAAACCGTTGGATTTTTTTTTTCAGACAGCGCCACCTGTGGCTGACTTCTGGTACTGCACATTTGGCTTAATCGTTGCCGCTACGTTTAGGACTTGCGGGGTTGAAAGCGAAGGATATCATGTTTTGATAAAGGCTGACGTGGCATGTCGGTAGTTGCATAAAAAGATTTTGAGGCTTTTGACCAGTCATGTTGTATACCTCCATTTTGAAATAATTTGCTAACAACAAAAAAAAAAAACATGCTACTTTTCTCACATTAGACCAGTTAGAATCATCAAAATAATTGAATTAAAAACATCCGAGTTAAATTAAGAAGAACTTGCCGGTATATTTTTAGGCACACCTGCTTACTTGTGCGAAATGTGTGACATAAAAACCCAGCCATCATTCTGTTTAGGGAGAAGACGGGAGGAACGGGTTTTGGTTTTAAACGTGTGCACTGACAGCAAGGCAAACGCAAAAAGACTCCATACTGTCAGAGAGAGCCGAGATCCACAGTGAGACGAGTTCAGCGCGAACATGTGCTGAAAGGCCGCTCAGACAGGAAGAAGCCATTGCTTCGAAAGCGACATAAGAAAAGGCAGAATCCACTCTTCACTCTGAAAGTAAGAAACAAAAAAAAGGTGCTTGGTCTCATGATGTCCATTGTTAGATTTGAGGGGGGGGGACGCCTGAGTATGGCCTCGCATTGTGACGTTCAGATGGGGCTGCAGCACGTTGTGTGTTAAACCACAGGAGGGAACCGGTGGACTCCATGGGAAAATATTCGACGCATTTGTCCGGGAAGTTCGAGCTCAGGCACGAATGGATCCAACAAAAGCAAGTATCGAGTATCCCACCAAAGATTATTCACGGTAAAGTCAGTGTTGTTTAAGAGGCTGTTGAAAATCTACAGTCTTGGTCAGTCGAGGAACATTTTGGGACGGAGCTGAAGAGAGTCGTAAAAACCCGACTGGGTCACACCGGTTCTTCTGTAAGGAGGGAAGCTACTGCGACAAGATGGCGGAAACGTAGCGAAGACGATTCACCCAAGACGTGCACTATAAAGATATTTGCAATAAGTAATCAAATCTGTCTAAACATCTGACTTTGAAGATAGGAATAAATTGTTTGATTATTATTCTGGCAAATAGGGGAGCAAATTTTATTTCTAACTGCGAGACATTGAGGGGAAAAAAAGTAAAACGTCTTTTTTTTTTTTTTCCCTTTTCAATTAGAAATTTTTGTTCAATATCAGTTTCTCGTAGAAAAAGAATTGCGACAATCGGAGGAATTTACCCAGATTCTGTTTCCATCCGTGTTTTGTGCTCGTCGGTGACAGTTGGTTCCCATTATCCGAGCTTATTGTTCATCGTTATTGTGATTCTGATCACATTTCATAGAGATGAAGACCTTTCTACACACGAGCAGAGAAAGAAATAGCTACTCCTTCCACGCGGACCACAATCAGGACGTACGACCGCAGCATATTACGAACATATGCTGTGTACAAAATAACATTGCTGTCAGCTGAGTGCCTGATTTATTTAGGTTTAATTTTTAATGATTTATGCTTCCCCAAACTGTCTGCCAGTTGTGTGTGGGGTGTGTGTGTGTGTCTGCGTGCGGGTGTCTATGTGTGTTTTCCTTCAAAGAGGGAAAAATTTATGCAAATAATAGCTTGGGAAGCTTGTTGGAACAGTCGAAACTGGCAACTGAACACCGAAGACAAAATGTCTTGTACGGACATGCAAAAGCAATAAAAGAAGAATGTGGAGTTCTGACTCCACTGGGTTGCAGGAGAATCTTGTGTATGTGTCATGAAGCACTTCATCATTAAATCAAAGGAACATCTTTTTTTTTTTTTATATGTAGAAAAATAAAATAATCCCTTCTTTCAACAAACATGGTTTGTTTTTTGTGTGCTGCTTGAAAAGCAATTTGAAAAGAAATGGGAATATGATTGTTGTGGTGAATCAGCAAGTCATTTATAAGGTGTATATATATTTTATCATTTACATCATAATTCATTCATCTGAGCTACACCTCAAAAATGTATGAACATAACTTAAAATATTAAAATATCCCATACTACATCACACTAAACCTTTAACATCAGGTTAAATCAGTGTCAAAAACTCCAATATGTAAAAAAAAAAAAAAAAAGTACAAATATGTAGTCATAAAATAATTTAGATTCAGTTTAATTAAATTGTTTAGACTTTATTATTTGAGTAGATCCAACATCTGAAGTGCATGTTCTGCACTGGTTTGCTATATTTTGGTATTCCGATGAGACCAAGAACGCTACGATAAAAACAATAAATGAGGTTTCCTGAAATTAATACCATTGTCTGGATTAATAAAATCATCTGACTGCGAAGGCTGTAAAAACACCAAATCCAGAAAAGCAGAATATAAGACCAATAAAATCGATTATTTTTTGTGTGCGTGTTATTCAGAAACGTCATCCCACTTAAAACCTATTTCTATGTTTTTTGTAGTATGCGTTTCTCCGTGTTCACTTTGGCTTGAATTGCTGTTGCCATGGAGGCACAAATCCAGATTATTAAAATCTATTTCCATCTAAAGGACATTTGACCATCTGAGCAGCAGTCCAGTCATTTTCTTCTTTCCTTAGCCAAAGTTACAGCCATTGGTCATCAAGTACAAATGACTCAGCATGTCATTTCTGCACCCAAACTCTTGAACCGGCGTTGTTTTTACAATCTTTTTAAGGCTGCGGTCATCCCAAATGCATGTGCTCTTTTTGTTGCTGCACTTTTTCCTACCACTCAACCTTCCAGCACACCGACCTGCCAGCTTCCTTAGCAGTGATGTGTTTTTGTCCCAGCGGAGGACGTCAAGCCACTGTCAGATTTTCTTATTGTCTAACATTTCTGGATTTAAGATATTTTACACATTGGTTCCATGCAACACTCAGATATTGTGATATAATCTTTTAATATTTGCAAAAATGAACTCTTGAAATGTGCCACTCTGTGAGGAGCCTGAGGACAAATCGTTTGGGTTTCACTTCATCACTGAAGGAGTGAAACAAATCATTTTTCTGCGATGCTTTATGTTGTAATTCCACACCCACTGTGTTTAAAATATAAAACCTTGCATGATTGTGCAGTTTTGTTTATGTACCATGCTCCGGTGGCGATTCTTTTTCTGACAACTACACTCCTCCCCGAATGAAAACGTGAATTTTCAGACATCGACGTAGAAATGAAAGAAAAAGAAACTTCAAACTATAAAGTCGGGAATTATGTATTTTGCTGTCAACACAACAGTAGCAATGAAAGCTCTTTTTTTTTTTTTTCTTTTCTTCTCCCCTTTCCTTTTCTAAAAGATAATGTTTTAGAAACGACGTGGTCATCTCCTAATAGTTTCTAAAAATGTATTTCTTATTACATTTAGTACAAAAAAAGACATCTCTACCCGTTAGTGCTTTTGTTTTAAGATACTATAACATAAATAGACAATTTATTTTCAGTGTTCAGAACAGACAGTTCCAGTGTAACTGGAAAACTAACATTCTCCACCGTATTCCAGTTGGCAGCAAAGGGTTTGACAGAGTTCCCCACTCGAAACTTTGGTGCAACACATTGCACCACGCTTTTACATCATGTTCTTCATTTCTCGGCCTCTGACACCGGCCCCAGACAATCTGGGAGGGTGCGGGTCGAGATTCAGTTAAGCTCCCGTTTAGCGGAGATACAACAAGATCTATAAAAGTTGTTGCTTTTTTGTTTTTTTTCTTTAAATCATAGATTTGACAGATCTTCCTCCCCCCCCAGTCACCTCAAATCAGCTGTGGCCATTTTTTGTCATTCGCGTCCATCTCTTGAGGTCCTCCCAAACACCGACGCGTGTATTCCTCCCCCGCCCTCAAACCCCACCAGACTGCAGCACCAGTCCCCTCCGAGGGCCGCCTTCTTCCTTACGGGTGGTCCCAACTTCACTGTGGATACATCAGTACAAGAGCACAAATCCCTATCTGACAGCAAAGTTCTGGGCTATGATCTACTGATACTTAGCAATTACTTTCTGAAAAGCAATTAGATAAGATTCTGCTGTGCAAAACGACGCCACGAAGAGCTGATAGTGTTAAATCCCATTCGCTTAGCTATACAATCTCTCACTGCTCGAAGACGTGCGGACATCTCGCTCTGTCGGGTCTTTGTTCAACTAGTCCTTGGCGTTTCGCCCGCCGATGACGACATTCCTTGCGGCCTTTTACTTGCAGGTAAAAACCTCCGTCCTCTCGCTGCACGTGTTGCATTTGACGAAGCAGCACCATTGGAACTTACAGTTGCACTGCCACACTTTGGTGTACTGGTGCGTGTTGTAGCCGCGGCCGCAGCACATGAGGTCGCAGCCGTCCGTGTGCGGCGACGTGCGGTTGCACAGGCGTCCCTGGGTGCCCACGCTCCCCGTGGCCGTGTCCTCCTCGCAGTAGTTGGGCGACCTTTCGATGTAAACGAGGTCCGTCTCCATGGGCTTGCGGTAGCCCTGCGTCTGCTTCACTTTGAGGTGGGTGGGCTGGCGTAGCCGGCTGGCCCGCACGACCTCCACGTGCACGGCGTCGTTGTACTTCTCCTTGAGGATGTAGCCGATCTCGCGGAACTTCGGGAGCGTCGTCCAGCAGGTCTTGGTGGTGCAGGAGCCGGAAACGCCGTGGCACTTGCACTCCAGCTTCATCCTTTCTTCCAAAACCTGCAGAGTGGTGAGGGAAGACAAGAACACCTGTAATCGGAGCAGACAAACACGTCACCTAGCGTTGCGACTGTTTTGTGCACGGATGGGGGCAGTTACCCAGAACTAAATATGGCGAAATTCAATTTAAGTTGGTTTTTTAAGTGCCGATTCACAACAAATTTCATCTCGAGGCTAAACAGTCAACCAAATAATCAACCAACCAGCTTATTAAAGAAACTAATCAAGCAATAATCCAACCAAGCAACAAATGAACTAATTCAATAACAAGCCCTTGCTATTTGTGGTTCAGTATTCACAGATTCACCTGCTCGCAATTTTTTCAATGCAACTCCAAAATATTCATGTGAATTTGCCTATTTGTGGATGTTTTTCTAAGATATCTGAAAGCTGAAACACCTTGGCGCATTGCTACTTGACAGGCTATTGGCTGCTGTTTGTCAAGTAGCCAATCTAGGAGCGCCGTTCATTTTCCTTGATGATTGGCTCCACCGAGCGAAGATGGTTTTCACTTGGTGTATCAATGTATATTAAGCATCTTTAGAGTCGGCCTGAAGTTTTTATGAATTTTAGCTATGATCTCTAAGCACCGAACACTGGAGAGCCATTGTAATAAACTAACAAATCAGGCAATTAACCAACCAACCAGTCATCACAGTAGCCAACCGATAAATATCTAATTATACAACCAACCAATAAACCAACTACTTATAGAATTAATTAAACACCCAATCAATAAAATAAGTATCCAATCAACAATCAATTAAATAATTAAGCATGTAACTGACCAGTTAATCAAGTGATTAACCAACAAAGTAACCAATGGCACGCTTTTGGTTACCGACTATCAAACAACATATTCGGATGCCTCAACTGATTTTGTTTTTCACAAGCTTTTCATCTTGGGGAAAGGGAGTCGTTTACCGTAACGTTGTGTAACCTATGTGCACCAATACCTCTAAAATGTCCTCAGGTGGAAAAACGCCCAGCATTAAATTACATATACGTTTTGAGAGGGGGAAACTAAAACTGTAATATAAGGCTTCTTTAAAAAACCTAAAATACAAGGCTTAGGGCCAATCCTGAACCAACACACACAAAAAAAAGAAGAAGCACTTTATGTCTCTGCTGATATTTCCAGTAAGTGATGATGGCGCTGATTACTTGCAGCCACAGGCACTTCGTCAGACGCTGTCAGTCTGGATGACTACTGATCTAGGCGAACAAATCCAAACATATCTTAATTCTCTCCTCTGCGTGTCGCAGCCTGTCCTGAAAGAAAGGTAAATTGTATGTGCGAGTAATGTGCCATCCTGTAATTTTCTCTATCTTTCCTAAACCACATCAGTCAAGGGTGGAAAATAAGCCATCAGTCATCCTGAAAGGGTTAAATCACGATTGGTTCAGGAAACGTGTCGCAAATGCAAATCCAAACAAAGACCAGCTCAATTATAGGTTCGCCGATTGAACCCGTAATGATAATATACATGTTCATAAATTAGCAAAGCACTCTATTACCAAAGAATTATTGTTATTAGGTTTTTTTTCGGATTTCAGGTTTAGATACTTCCCTCTTAAGGCCTGGTTTCTGTTTCTTTGTGGTCATCGGCCACATATGGCAGCAAAGAAGAAGAAGAAAACCTAGTCTCTCAGGATATGGTGACTATTGTGTTCTGACACTTCAAAACTTAAAAACACTCACAATAAAATATTGCACTTTGTTGAGGTTGAGTTGAATCACTCTTTAAAGGCAATGGGACCCAGAAACAAGGGAGGGGAGTTCAAATTGCTCCTATTAACACATCTATAATCTGACATGAGGCCTTTAACCCAATTAGGAGCCCTCAACTCGCACTGAACCAAGCGTTTGACTTTTTTTTTTTTTTTTTTGCATAATACGTTGGTTGTGCAGCTTTTTCCTGGCGCCCAGCCTTTCCAGAGGCACAAGTCATCCCTTCTGTCCAACACTTTTACGAACGTTCGCGAGTGACGTTCAGTATCTTTGTCAGTCTTGTCTGTGCACCAGTGCGGTCACAGTTTCCCAGTTTAAAGACGTTTGATTGAAAAAACATGAGTTCCCCGAGCTACATAAAAGCCAGGGTCAGCTGTCAGATTTGCCGCGGATGTTGATTCAGAGCGAGGATTTCCAAAAATGCGCAGCGCAGAACCCACAAGGAATGCCTGGCATAGGGGAGCCTGACAGATGCATGGAAACATTTACTTAAAGTGCGTCGATCAAAGCCTCCGATCTGTTCCTGATTAGTCCGGCACGGCCGAGAGTCCCGTCTCGAGATTGCTTGTCAAACACCCCGCAGCCCTCCCAATTCAGCACGATTTAACCAGTGTGGTGTTTCACTGGGTGTTCTTTTACATTTGGTTTGGTCACTGAACATAATCATGTAATTATAGTCTTCTGTTTTAATGATGGTCCATATTAGTGTTTGGAAAGAAAGGAAAATCTCATTGCTCCTCCTGTCTTGAGTTTTCTCTCATCAGAACCAGGATTTCTTTTTATTACTGGCAATAAATGTACAAATCGGATTAGCCTAGAAAGGAGGGTTTATTTTTGTTGTCCAAACTGTTGTGGCGTTTAATGCAAAAATTAAAAGATTCACAATTGTTTTGTAATATTATTTTGCTTTGCAAGTGCAGTTAACCACAGTACGGTGGAATAAAACGCATTTTGAAGCCGCAAACTGCACAGTTTGGGCTTCTGGAGCAGCGACCACACTACGATTACAATTAATTGATGATTAAAAGGTAGAATAAGTTCACATATTGCAGATTTACTTGTCAGAACAGCGACATTTTCTGGGAAAGATGCGCAAATTATATTATATAAGCTACGTTGATGTAGGAAGATAAAAGGCATCAGTCAGTTTCCATTATCAATGTTTAGCAAAGTTTTCCTTCATACTGTTCATACCGTTTAAAGGCCTTAACAGTTGGGGCATGTACATTTTCTTAATGTTTTATTTTTTTACATATTTGTTCAAATGATCATTATGCCATGACGGTATAATGTAAGACAAAAAATAAAATAAATCAAACTCCTCTGCCTTCTTCCTATGGATCTACTTTCCTCTGAAAATAAGACATTGATCTGATCAGAAACAACCAATCAGAGCCAGGAGGAGGGTCTTGGCGCTGCCAATCAGTCGTGTACACCGCTCACGTCCTCCCTCTTGCTCTCTGCTACGCTGCAGCTGGTTCACCACTTCAGAGCCTGTTGTGAACGCTAAGGCTAGTTAGCATGACCACCGATTACGGCGGACAAACGGTTTTCCTCGAACATTAACTCGCTTCTCCGCCATTAATCCGCAATGAACCGCGAATACACGGGGTTGACTGACAGCGCTAAGACACTCCTCCTGCCTCTGATTGGTTGTTTTTGACCAATCAGTGAGCATGTCTGCAGACGGGAATAGCAGCACTGGGAGGAAGTGGAGGAGCTCGATTTTTGTTTTTTATTCGCAGATCACCCGTCTCGTATTATACTGTAGCGACATGGTGACGATTTGAACACATAAGGTGAAACAATTTTTTTAATTTAAAAAAAAATAAAAGTTATATAATGATGCTTGAAATAAGATTCCAGAAAAAGTGAGTGGAGTTTTCTCTGCATTTCTGGGAGCAGAATATCACACTCTTCCTCACCACTTCCTTTGCAGCATCAGATAAACGTTTTCCCTCCATTCAACAAAAACAAGGTATCGCTCTTACTGAGGTAACACTGCAGTCAGTATATACTACCTAAATATGAACCATTATGACACTACGTAGCTTTTTTATTAGCACAATGCTAACACTGACATGCTATTTTACAGTTTTTTTTAGACTTTCAAATAGCCTAACCTGAACTACAGATGATAGACTGTAGTCTAGATGATTTCATCAGAGTAAAGCTACAGCGTAGACCACATCTGATCGTCTCTAGTTCTTAATCCAAAATACTGAACAGGTTACTTCTGCCCTGAAGGAGAGTGTTTTAAACAGCTTTGTTATATTTTTTTAATATAAAAACACAAAACAATGGACATTGTTAGTGTTTTTCTGCATTAGGAACACCTCAGATCAAGACAGGAAAGAACATTTTACGCCGTCTCAGACTTAAAATTCAACACTCCCCATCCCGAGCAGTGAAGACACTGATGACAGTATTGACAGGCAATTTCTGAGAGTAGGAGAATGAAACCAGTGTCTAATGCTGCTGGGGTCCGTTCATAAAAATCCATCCATTCGAGTTACTTCCACCAAAAATGTGAGTAGCTGCTGTGAAACACTGGAACTGGAGCCTCCAGGCTGCGTCTCTGAGGGAACCGGGGGCGAGACCAGAAACAGCGCCAACCCTGTCAGCCCAGCATGCCAGCACCCTGGCACCCACCGGCGCTGACCCGGATCAGTCTGCTCCGCTAACACCGCCATTGTCAGCCTGCTTTCACACCCTGAATAGACGCAGCCAGATGGGAGTGACATGTTTTGGTTTTGTGCAGACAACTGCAATAATATCCACTTCCTGACTTTCACACTTCATAATTCCGCGAACAGAAATGGAAAGAAGGAAAGCCAATCCTCCGTCTGTCGGGCCGCAGCTCTCCTCGGACGGGGCAGAAACGAAGCTGTCGGGTAGATCGCTCGCTTTATTTATTTATTTTTTTCTCTGTTTACAATTTTCAGATTCAGAACAAGCGATCACCTGATAATGATGCGTAAAAAAATGTTCATACCCCTTCAATACTCACACATTTGTTCACGGTGCAACTACAAACTTCAATTTACTCGTAGCAGGGCTGGGGGGCTTATCGCTTCATTTCTCATTTATTGCGATGAATCTTTTTGATAAGAGCTCTGATTAATGATTAAAATCCCCTAATGCTGTCCGTGTCGTTGGGATTTTGCTTCATTATCAATAAATATCAAAACATTTGAAAATTGCAAAAATCTTTTAAACCAGAACATATTCACGTGTTGAAATGGCCCAGTCAAAGTCCAGATCTGCGTTACTACTATATGTAATAATATATATACTTCCACATCACGGTGCTTGACTCACTTTTTCATCCGACCATTTCGGTTTTGTTGTGCTAACTGAAAAACTTACTAGTCATTTAAAGATCTTGTGATATGCAGTTTAATAATTGCTCATTATTAAACCCAAAAGCGAGTGCAAGAAAACGTGAATTGTTGATTCTTGTTTAAAAAAAAAAAAAAAAAGAAAGCATTTTTCTTTTCGAGCGTCGTGAGGTTCTGAGAAAGCGATCCCGTTACCTTTCTGCCTGCCTCATTGTTGTGCAAGTTCATCAGGCGGCGGGGCGTCTTTCTGATCTCCCGGGCGTCCACGAAGCGCCGCGAGAACTCGATGCCGTATTTGATGTCGGCCGAGCAGCCGCCCCACTTCCAGCCTTCCTCCTGGTTGTAGTAGCCCTGCTTCTCCCGGTCGCAGCCGCACTGGCTCAGGTTGCCCTGGCTGCAGGCGGCCGTGATGGCGTGGGCCACCCCCGCTGCCGTGATGGCATAGGTGAAAGCTGCTTCCCGACTGCCTGAGGGAAAGACAGTAGATTGTTTTTAGGAGAAAAAAAAAGGATAAATAAGAAAGGAGTCATTTTTTGAAAAGCAAATATTCTGGAGATCAACGAAAAGTGGAAGAAAGTGTATATATAATTAGCCGAAATGCCTTTTCTTGTAGGTAATTCTGAGTAGAACAGATTCTAAATTCGGGGCATCGTCCTAATGGGTCGCCAGCTTCCCCCCTGTACCTTGGTACGAATACGGTTACATTCCTGACCGCAGCTTCCTCGGGCCCGGCCCGGAGAGAGCGCAGCGTCAGAATTCCAGAGTGGGGAGAGATTTTTCGGTGCTGTCCAAAGTGCTGAATTCCTTCGCAGGAGCACCTTGTTCTGCTGCCCACACTGCACATGGCCCGGGGGCTGCGGGTCCCCGCTGCCTCACTGACGCACGCACGCCTCGTTTACGGGGAGGAATCGCTCCGTCACGTCCAACCGTGATGACAAGGTGTTCACTTGATAATGGAGGCGGCTGGATCTGCTGGGGCCGGTATTAATGTTGGTCGAAAAGTCGGGCTGATCCAGGTCTGCGTTTTGGCCTTGCTGCCGTCAGTTCAATACATATATGTATATATATATAATTTTTTTTCAGTCTTTCCAGTACAAAAGGAAAGACTTTGTACTGACCTGCTTTGATTTAAGCAGGTCTCAGGTTCTGGTGGAAAAGGGAAGCAGTGTGTTAGAATAAACGGATGTTCAGGGTTAACGATTCTAATTCTTTAAAAGCTAGCTGCTATCCGTCCGTCCATCTTCTCGTCTGTGGTGTCTGTAGAAATATGACTTCTGTAGAAAGGTCTCGGTATGTGGTTAAGTTTAAAAAATTTAAAAATCCAACCAACGTTTAAAAGTTCAGAACTGAAAGCCGAAAATGTTTCTCTGTTATGAATCAGCTGTATTTTCTAAAGGGGCAGTATTATTTATTTTCCAAGCACAAAGTGCCATTTTATATCACAATCAGTTTCTTCTCCTCCAGTTGATATAAAAATATGCCTTAAAAGAAATTTGACTGTAAATTAACGCCTTGAAATTGGGCCTCTGTCTCTTTAAGAAGTTCCTGCTCTTTTCGGCACTCTGCCTTCAGCAAGTCATGGCACGGCTCCTCTATTAACCCGTTAATATTTTTACCAGCGTTACGCTGAGAATTAGCTTGCATAATTAGCTCAGCAGACGCACAGTTCCACCAGGTGTTTGCTAAATGCTGCCGGCTAGTCTTAAGGAGCTGAGTGGGGGGAATTATAGGAGAGGGCTGCTCTGTGAGGCCAAAGCTTGGAGACTGCAACTCCTAGATGGAGCTTCATGGTGAGATCAGGCGTTTTGTAGAGCTGAATGGTTGCCACGGGAGACTAAAGGATTTCTCAAACATGCATGAAAAAAATCAAAGCAACATTTCAGGTATGTTTTTTGATGAGGGGATGACATCGTAACATCATGTAAAGCTCAAAAAAGTTGATTTTACATAAAACTGCCCATTTGGGGGGGAAAAAAAGTAATAGTGGTGATTTATTGTTTCAGCTCTGACTTGTTGCCGTGACATCTTTTGACACATCTGTGGGACTTGAGCACAGATGTAGCCACAGGGAATCATTAATCAATTATTGAATTAATCATGAACTAATTTAGTGAACAATTAATCGTTTACTGGAGTATACAGACTCAGAAAAAAGCCATTTGTTTAAAGAACACAAACAGAGCAGATATTAAGGTAAAACTGTATATAAATATATAAAGAAGACAAAAACAAATATATTCTACTCAGAACTCCTCAAGTGGTACAGCTTCAGCTTTACTTAGTTCAATGTCATTTTTTACATCCGAATAATTATTATCAGAAGATTTTATAGAGGAATTGTAAAAACAATGTCAGCTGCAGCCCTGGCTGTCGGTAAATTGTTTCTGAATTTTCACAACCCAAACTCTCTGTGGCAATTTGCTTTTCTTAAATGGGTTTCAGAGGAGCGGAGTAGAACATACGTGTTCCTGAGCAACTACTGAAAACCTGAATTCAGGAGCACACTGGTGACATTTTGTTGCCGTGGGAGATTAGGTTCAAATCAGCCAATCGCATGGCAGCGACTCCACGCAATTAGCCATCTACACGCTTCAGAGCGGAGACTTTAATGACTTTTGAACGTCATGTGAGGACATCAGATGATCTGCAGCTGTGTGGACTTAAAAAAAAAAAACATTTGCTAATGTCAGAAGCACCGATTGGTTCAACATTACAGAAAGGTTATAGTAGCTCAGGTAACCACCGGTTACAACCAGAACTATCTGAATGCACATGAGCTCCACCTGCACAACATCACTTCTACCAACCGAGATGAGGAAACTGGGGCTACAATCTGCAGGCTCGATTTTAGCCACGACATTCGGATGGTACGGTGAAAAATAAAAAAACTAAACAATCATGACGGATCCATCCTACCTCGAGAGCATTTATAAAGCAAAATCTAAACTTTGGGGTCTTAAAGCCATGTTTACTAGAAGCAGGAAGTAGTTGAAGACAAAGTGAGTAGTAACTGATTACTGTCTAATATTACCACTCGTTAAAAATCCCTTTGAAAGATGTTCGAGCTTAGCGGCACAAAGCAACGGCTTTCAACACTTCATTTAGGGGGTCAAATGATGCAAATGTATCACACCCCCCCCCAAAAAAAGGTATCCATGGAAACACGTGAATTACATTCTTCATTCCCTGCAGCTGCAGAAAATGTATGAACTTTAAAAAGAAAAATCTAACAGTAAGAGAGAAATGAAAAAAAAAAATGGCTGCATCTTTCCCCCCCACCCCCATATTTAAAAAACTCTAAAAATATGAAGTTGGAGGAAGTTACTAAATATCACCGCAGTCTGATTTAAACCAAGGTTGAACGTTAACTTCCTTTTGGTGATTATTTTGCCTTTTGTACCATGTTTTATGAGACTCTTAAATAAAAAAACTAATTTATTTTTATGTACTGCTAATTATAGTGCATTTATGATGCCGTTTGCAGCTGTTTTACAGCTGATTTCCTCCACAGATGGGCTTTTTACACCTCTCATTCGGGACTCGGGAGGGGAGGGGGGTATTTTTTTTTTTCAACTCTCCAACATGTTTTCACCCAAAGCTGCTGTTAATTTCCCATCCTGGGACTGGCACTCTGCAGCTAATACCGTGGCCACAGGCTTTGCCCCGAGGCGACTGACTCACCACCACTTGCTTTTTTTGGTTAGCAAGCTAGAGCTATGCCCCACCAGCTTGTGGTAATGTTCTGCAGTCCCTACCTCACACACACACACACACATGTACATGCACGCACCGCAAAGTGACTGGCCTCCACCCTGACACACATCCACTGTTTAAAAGGCATTTTGTACATAGATGCACAAACAGCGTGACACTGTAATGTTTAAAACAGGACAAAGGTAGTTTCCAGAGAAAGGGTGGGTCCCCCGGCACATTCCCGGGCCCGTCGGGCTCCGCCGTTCACGGGGGGAAACGCGTGATGATGAGGTTGTTGAGGTTTTTACCCCCCTCATAACTCCCTCTCCTCCCGACGGGTCTGGGGTCGGAAAACCTTTCCGGTCAAAGAAAGTCAATAACTTCACAAGCAGAATTTGCTGGCTTTGACTTGTCAAATGAGTCAAGCATTAGACTAATTACTCTGCGCTTTACTCCCGTAAAGCCTCTAGGAATTAGAAGCCGATGCCCGGATTGGCCGGAACTGCGCTAAACGCACCCATTAGGGCATCGAAAATCCCTAAAGAGCCTTAGCCCCAAACGTTCTGACAGTCCTCCAGCAGGAACCACCCTGGGATAGCCTCGCTGGCTGCCAGTGGAAAGTTGGCCTGACTGGAGAAACCTCAGTGCATTTGGAAACATCCAGGAGAGAAGAATGGGGACTATATTAAACCAGATGTCTAATGGAGTCTAGTGGCAAGTGTCTGCTCCGGTAGCCAAGAAGGGAGGCGAAGCAGATCAGCATTACTTTTCCCCAAAATGTGGTGTAGGAGGTTATAAACAACCAAAACATATCCTGTTATATTCCACCATGTCAGTAGCAAAAAAAAAACAACAAAAAAAAAACCCCCAAAATGAACTGAAGGATACTGAGTCAGTCTGCTTTTGGCCTACACATTAAACACCCACATCACTTTGGAAACCAGCCCCTGCTGAGATGCCCGACATGTTTTTGTTTTTCGGGGTTTTTTTCACCATCTGTCGGAACCAAGACACACACACACACACACAAAGAAATATATTTATATATAAGGATGTAGCGGCTGGCCGCTGAAACAGCGATCTGTGTTTAGAGACGGAGGGAAGCATTGAATATGACACAGCATGGGAGATTTACAACCAGCAATACTGCGCAGGCAGCGCTGGTGTAGCATAAACTGGATGATGTTAACACAGCCGCTGACCTCAACAGGCCTTGGTTTGTCCGCTGATCACAGACCGAGGCTGGGCCGTGCTGCTGACAGGAGAGGACAAGGAAAAAAAGATATACTGGTGGGATCTGGACAAAGGCTTGGCTGTGGAAAGGCAAGCAAAACACACAGCGGTTTTTCGCGTCCGTACGCGACCAAGCGGGGAGGCCGTGCCGGCCGAAGGTTTTCGCGCATTCGGCCGCGTCACGAGCACAAACGTTGACGTTGTCGCGCTGGGACTTCTACGTGACAGACGGCCGCGAAGCGTCGCATGATTATTAAAAAAATTGGAATTGGGTTTACGGATGTTTACAAAGAAAATCTAAAAAAAAAAAACAAACGTGTGACATCCATTCTTATCCATCTGATCCATCAACTCTGACCAGCCCTCGTCACACTGCTGAAGAGAAGCAAGGCGAAAACGTGATGCAGCCACCACCATGCTTCAGGCTGGGGACTATGTGGGCAGGGAAATGTGCAGTGTTGGTTTTGTAGTTGCTACACGCTTTCTACTTGAAGCTTCTGGTTAAGAAAATCAACAGGTAAAAAACCTGAAACAAAATAGTCTGAAATTATTCTTGCATTTGTCCACTGATTGTTCGGAAGGCCTCTCTGCCGTCACCCTAATCTTTAGCTTTCAGACTCTTGCTAAGAAACATAAACCGTTGCATCACCTCCACTCAGAATAAACCTACTTATAAACATACTGCATTAAAATTGATTGTTTTCAATCTATTCCTGTTTGGAGTCTGCTACATTGTGTTAATTCAGACCATAAAATACATCCAACGTTTTTGGTGTAACAGGCAAATATGAAAAGCTGTAATTACTTTTGCACAGTAATATTGTGATATATATCATCATCACCATTTCTTTATTATTTTTTTTTTTTAAATATCACTTGCACCAGTAGATCCTTATTAGTGGATCTGCTAATCCATGTGAAATACAGCCAGACCCAATCAGTGTGGAAAAGCTGTTACCGAATTGCATAATTCTCTATTTTAATGAATTTTTTTTTCCTATATTGTGTGTTACGGTGCGCAGTATATTCTTAGATGTAGGAACAGTCTCCACCCCCCTCCTTCTCAGCACAGCTGGTCCTGAAATTTGACTCCGATTGTCACTATTCAGGTTTGCGCGAACGCAAAGAAAGGCGTGCAGCTCGAACAAACAACACTGAAACATGAAAACCGTCGAGTTAAAGGAGTTTTTAAAAAAACTATTGATCTGACTTTACAAGTTGCGGAGGAGCTGCAGTGTATCCAATGTGTTCTCCACACTTTTCCCCTAAAAACTTTGATGTATTTTATTTAGGATTTTAAGTGACAAGACCAGGTAGCAATATAAACTCTTTTTTTTTCTTTTTTTTACTGATTAAAGTCTTAGAAGTGTAAAGTGTATTTCTTTCCATTCAACTTCTTTTACCTCAATACCATTAAGTAAGATCGAGCGCCGCCCACCCCCTTCAGAAGTTGCTCACGGAGTAAAACGAGTTCACCTGCGAGTAATTTATTCTGAGAATAGGTTCAGCTGTTCTGCGGAGGCGTCTGGGGTTCGTTAAGGAGCATTAGAGCAAACAGAACCATGGAGAACAAGACACACAGCAGACAGGTCGCAGAGAAAGACGCTGATGAGTTTAAAGGAGGGACAGATTATAAAACAATATTTTAAAAAAAAACTAAAAAATGTGGGACTCAGCCTGCCGCAATAAATCAATTAATAGTGATAAATTAAAACAAGGTTGACTATTTCCGTTTGCAGGACTGTTTTTCTCGTGTCTCTCTTTCTACCAAAGACTGGTGCTTTGATCTGAACTAGCTCCTTTTTTATGAAGGACAGTTTTGCATTTCTGATGTGTCATATGGTTACCTAAAAAAAAAGGTCTTATTGTCACTTTTATAGTACCGCCAAATATTGTGATAAAACTTTAAATCCGTGTCACACAGCCTTATAGTGGTCTCTTCATGGTGGATCCTGCAGACGGTCGTTGCGTCCAATAAACCTGGATTAAATAAATGACTGCTGTTGGGTTGAATCAAGCCGTTTGAGGCGTGTAGGAGCAGGGAAAGCACAGCTCTGGAGACTAGAGACGGTCAAACACATGCATGCTTTAGACTGGCCTAGTCAAACTCCTGAAAGCCTTAAATCCAAACGAGAATCTGTCATCTTTGCAGACGCACCGATTAATTTGCAAAGCTGTAAATGTCAGATCATCTTCACCGTCATTCCACTCAGCATCAGAGATGCACTGCAGAGCGAAATTACGATACATGATGGGTCACAAACAGAAACCAGCTGGACAAACCATGAAAGAATATAAAAAGAAGCATTAAAGAATAACATAAAATAAGAACCAGATCAAAAAAATGGCACAGTAGGAATAAAACACCAGGTGGCACACTACTAGGATGCCTCTAAACGTCACTGGATGTGGAAACACAATACATTTTTCAGGTTATAAAAAATATTATTTCCTTACAATTCACAGGTAGGCGATGCCTTGTGTTGGTCTGTCGCATTAAAACCCCCCCAAAAATATACAGAAGATTCTGCTTGTAAAGATACCAAGCGTGTAAAAGTCCAAGGGGTGAGAATACTTTAACAAGACATCGTCCTGCACCGGAGAAGAACATCCAAATATATATATATATAGGTAAAAAAAAAACTTTAAAAAAAGACTGAAGAGGAATACAGTTGAAAGCCTTGCAACAGAGAAACACACACACATGCGCAGACAGAGTCTAGCAGTGCAGCTGAATGGCCTTTCTGCACAAGCCGGGCCTGTTTGTGGCGGGGCAGTGAAGGGGAAAGCTTTGTGAAGTCCACTCTTCCCAGACGTGCACTCACACCCCGAGGACACAGGAGGCCCGGGTTGCGTAAGACTAAGACCTCTCAGCCTGACAGCAACACAGCTGAGCCTCACGTCCGTTAGGAACAAGAAGATCCTGTCGCAGACAAACGACACCACAAAGGAGAACAAAGGGGAAAGTGTCACCTGCTGGTGGTCAAGAGTCTTTACACTGATTACGTCTGAATGGATCCCGGTCATGAACGCAGCCGTGTGTCCCAAATGAAAACGGAGATTAGTTTCTTCGCTTTTTGACTCGCATGTCTCTGATCATCAGAGAAGTTCTCCTATTGGACAAACGTAACCCGACCTAAATAAATCTGACGCGCGTCAGAAACTCCACTTCTGAAGTTCAGGTTCAACGTTTGTCATATGCATGGTGGAGACACGCTTCCTTGGATAACGAAAAGCTAAAGAACGCCACTGAAAAGGTAAAAAAACCCTCAAATTGTAAAATAACCTCACAGATGTATACATTTTCTACAATAAATTGTGTCAATAAAGTAATGTAATGTGCCAAAGCAACAAAATAAGAGGGTTTTTTTGAAGATCCTAGTCAAAGTCAAAGACACACATCTGCTGAAGATATGACTGATTAACGTATTACGATATAAACGTTTCATACCAGTTGATATTGATAATTATTGATTAGCTGTTTTAACTGCCAAACACTGGGTGACCTTTCCTGTTTTATCAGATTTTCCCCCCACAGCGTTGCTTTATCGATTTTTCAGCAGTTGAGGCTTAAACTTAGACTACTGCTGCGCACGTTACTCAACAGGGCTGTTGCTAGGTAACCAAAGAATGAGTGAGTCAGTTGATGCTAACTGCAGCTAGCTTAGCTGACAGCCAGCTAACTCCTCACAGTTGGCTGCCTGTGAGAGGTTGAGCAGCTAGAGCCTTTCCTCTGCCTACATCCCCCAGAATGCTGTGCGGTTCTGGGTCGGAGATCAGTAAAAAGATTGAATCTTGTATCAGACAGCAGTTGTTGCCACTAAAGATGCTGGAACGCAGTTTTTCAGCTTGAGTCACTCCGAGCCACATTGGCTTGGGAAGCTTTGTCTAAAAAGTGAATATATTGAAAAGTGCTCACTTTGTCTGATATTTGAATTAGTTCAACAATCTGTAGCTTTTAAGTGCGAAAGGAAAGTGTAGACAGAAGGAATCCGTAAGAGGGAGGGGTCAGTACTTTCGTCATTTTCTTTCCACCCGGTTAAAATCGACTCGGCCGTCTCCACCCCCAAAACAAAACCGTACACAGAAAGCTCAAGCAAAGCAGCTGAGTAAATATGAATATGATAATGAGCAGACGCCCCAGTCGACTCCATCAAAGGAAAAGAGGAGCGAGAGCACAAAGTTGTGACACCGAAAGCACCGAAAATAGGCTGTGACCAAAGCCAAGCCGATCCTGGAAGTGTGTCTCCGGGGCCCCGAGAAAGGGAAGGAAAGCTGGAGGAAAACCCCGAGCTTTGTATACCAATCACTGAACTGACTGCGGCCCTCTCCACTACTGTTTTCCGTTCCGCTTTATGTACCGTTGCTATGAACATATGCTCCTAGCAAATTATAGACACAGTTGTGGTCTGTGAGGTTTTTCAGCTCGAGGAATTAGCACAGCCATGTTCCTGTACAATAAAATAATATTGTTTTACCAGAACCGGGCTCCACATTCCCCTCAGAACTCGCAACGCCGAGACAGGGAAGTGGCACGCTCTGGCGCGGCCGCTCACTGATGGGTCCCACCACCCCAATCCCCCCCGGTTTGATTCATATAATGAAGAGGGCTTTAAGCGGTAAAGCTAACCCAATTATGAGAGTATTCAGCATTGGCGGTAGAGTATTAAAACGCTGAGAGTTTAAGTAAGCTGTCTCCCAGGCATAGAAAATTGTGCTGGCAGAAAACATTTTTCAAAAGCATCCTTTTTCTTCTCTGAGCTCCCCGAGGTGGATATAAATCCTTCTGCCTGAACGCTCAGACTTGCTAAAACAAGCACAAATCCTTCTCCCCTCTCTCCCTTCCTGCTTTCATCCTAATAATGACACCGAATCAGGACCTCACCTGCTCGGATCTGAAAAAATGAGGTGCCATGCGGGGCCAATTATCAGGTTCAAGTGAGGTGAATGTTGAGGATTTTCCTCCGTTTTGATCCCGTTTGACTTCACTTCGTCTTTGTCAAAAAAAAAAAAAACATATTTACTGAGATATAGAGCTGAAGATGCGTTTATCATTATCACTATAATCAGCCAGTCAAATACCCCCGCTGATTACACGTTTCCTTCCTCATTACAAAACTGGTATCCAGAGCTGAAATTTCCATATGCTCGACCAAAATGTGGCCCAACATATTTTCTCACGCTCCCACTGCAAACGGCTGTGTGTTTTATAGGGACTTTATGTGATAGTGTCATGTGTAAAGCTTGTTGAGGGCGCCGTTGGCAACGTGACAGCGTAGGGTAGGACGATGGAGAACAGAAAATTGGATTCAACAATGGAAAAAAGAAAAAAGACTTCAGGACAAGGGAGCAACAGAAGGCAGCAAGAAACCAGAGAGCCTGGTGGAGGTGTGGTTGTGGCGTGCAAGCCAGGTGAATGTAGTCAATCAGAAACTAATGGCGGATCGAGTGGAGTTCAGGAAATGGCACTACTGAAACATGGAATAGTTGCAAACGCAACCAAAACTCTGGGAAAACGGAACTAAATACGGAAAATACAAACCCAACGTACGAAGCTAAGATGTAATCCAAAGGTACATGACAGGAAGTAGCACATGGTTGTGACGTGGAACAAAAATAAGACTTTGGTTTACGAGCGAAAATCTGAAAAGTGTGACAATCATTTGTATTCAGCTTCCTTTACCTCTGCAGTTTTAGAACTGCCTTTTGCCGTATTAGCTTCTCAGATGCTTCAGATGCGTCTAAGTCAAGTCCTCAAGAGCTTCTGTCCGTTAACTTTGGAATGCATCTGCTCCAGCACAGCTGAATAAAATGGCTGAATTTCCTTGTCAATGTGTCATTCAGCTCTGTAGGTGGACTTTAATCTCAGTGGTGTTTCAGGAAGCAATGTCTCAAAAGGTTGGTGGACTTTGGCACGTCCGGTTTACGGTAATCGTTGCGGTTCTGGCTGCATGTCTATCCCACAAAAGTTCCTCATCACTTTGTCTCCACTAGCACAATTCAGCTACACAACACCTAGCTTTTCCATTTCGGCTAAAACATTCAGTTTTTAGCTTATCTACTCAGAGCACCTTCTTCAGTAAGACCTCTTAATGGCTTTTGCTAAAGAAAATACTTTCATGAATGACTTTCTTCTTGTTTCTCTTCCATAAAGACCAAATTTGTATAGTGCATAACGAGTTGTCTTGCTTACAGATTCTACCACCAAGTGTAGATCTCTGCAGCTCCTCCAGAGTTACCGAAAGTGTCTTGGCCTGTACGGCTCTGATTCTATAGGACAGTTTTAAGTCTTCCCCTTGTTCTGCACACACACCAGACTTGAATAAGTGGGTGATTAACAGGCTTCTGCAGTACTTGATGGGAAGACTGAATACTGATGAATGCCAAATTTTGAAGCAAAATATCCTCTCCCTTCTACTTCAAAATTATGCTCTACTTTCAGTTCCGTAAAATCCAAATAAAATAAATTGAGGTTTGTGGTTGTAGCAAGAAGACAAGGTACATTTCTCAATTCTTCAACCTATAACCAATCAATCAACTATCTCTGCTAAAAGACTCTCTCCATCCTGCAAGTGTCTCCTTTCCCCAGACCGGCTAACTCTTCCCCACTTGGCCAAAGAGGCTAGCAGCGATGTGATTGTTGGTAAGTGTCCAGCATGCAGAGAACACACCGATCGGCCTGGGATTGTGCGAGACAAAGCACGCTGCGAGATTACGGTTGATCCTCTCGCATCCTGTTTCCTCCCGCGTCTGTCTGTGTCACCGGCGGACTCAGACGGACATAGATTCCACCGATAACACAGCGCCCACCGCGGGGCCGGGTAGGGCAGGGGCCAAAACAACGCATGCACTGACAGGAGAGAGATTCCCCGGCCAAACCCCCGGAGGACCAGCGTCCACAACGAGCACCAGGGGAGGGGGGTTGTAGACAAACAGTGGGTGGGTTTGAGAGAATTTAGTGGGATCTCTGCTCCAGACACACCCACACTGACCGGGAAGGAGACAGAATTGATAAATGAGCAAGAGCAAAGGGCCACACCCCAAACACAAGCACATCGGCGACATTTTGATGCATAACAGAGGCGCTTGGCAAAATGCAACCTTACTGGTTTTCACAATTGTTGACTGTGTGGTGTCTTTGCACATTTAGCAACAAGGCTGTTCAAAGTGCATCATAAAAATACAAATAAACCTGATTGATTGATTGATCCTGGAGGAGGAAAATGTGAAGTGGCAGGGCTGAGCAACATGCATTTAAAGTTTTATCGTGATATTTTGTGGTAATATTGTGAAAAAGTGACGGACTAGTAAGAACCTTTTTTTTTAGGCAACTGTTTGGCTGTGACTGCAGGACACAGAAATCATAACCCCAAAAACACAAATACTGCTCTTGGAAAAAAAATGTCCCATTTCTAATATGCTTCTTTAGGAAACCAGTTACATAAAGACGTGTAATTTGTACCAACTAAACTGCAAACTAACTTTAGTCATATATTTTTGTTTATAAGTATTGATACTCAGAGGACAATATCAACAACACGGACAGTTTTGGATTATTTAAGTCATTAGTTGGAATTTATTTTGACAACGGCAAATGAAAATTCTTATGATGAGAAATTTATCACGATAAATGATAAACGATCCGATAAATTCCCACCCCTAGCGAGCGGTGACCTTTACTAAACCCTTTATTTGTATGGCATATTTCAACAACAAGGTGACTCAAAGGGCTTCACATCATAAGGACACACAAAAAAAAAAACATGATGCAGTTGAAAATTTGAGAAAGCAGTAACATTTTGTAGAGTCCCGTCATCAAAATGATCAATAGGTCACGACATTTTGATGTGACACATTTTGATGTGACCTTTACTGAAACCTTACTGTATCTAGGGTGGGGGGACCCTAACCTGACACACACACACACACCCACACGCGCGCATCCACCTAGTCACACTGTTTTCTCTGGACTCGCATGGAGGAGAGCAGGGAGGATTACCGCTACCCACATGATGATGAGCTGAAAAATAGGCCTTTAATCCACCACCGTTCCACCGTAACACAATGCACGCGTCATTTCCACGCTGTTATCCGCATGGTGTCAAGCGCTTGTCAAGGCATGGGAGTGAATCTGCACTTTCAGCTGGTAGCTCAGCTGTGAACAAACGGGTCAGCGCGTATGCGAACGATCCGGCTTGTAACGGTTTTTCTTGTTTGTCAACCCAATGGGGAATAACAGAATCGGGTGAATCGTTACGTATCCCAACTGAAAAGCGCAACTCGCCTGCAGAGAGAAAGAAATCCCAGAAATGGAGGGAGGGAAAACGGGAAACTCCCAACAGCGGGAAGATTGATGGGATTTTAGGGAGTCGAGTCAGAGTATCCACTTGTGCGTTCTTGAAACCCCCCTCTAGTTGTGAAGAATGACTCCTGGACTGTCATTATTAAGCTAACTCCTGCACATAACACTCACTGTCAACAGATTAGGCTCATATGTCAAACACTGTATCTGTATCGTTTGTTAAAGAGAGACTCGACTGAGGAGCTTCCCTCTCAAACAAGGTGAGACACAACTGCTCTAGATTCATTTCTCAATCAACTCATCATTTGAATAATAACAGGTTTGATTGTAGCCGTGGCTCCAGTTACACTGACCGACCCGCAGCGAGAGTTTATCCTTTTGATAATTTTCCACTCGCGTGTTTTTTTGCATTTCTTAAACACAGCTGATTTATAAGGAGAAAACGGTCGGGCCCCGAGTAAATATTTCAGCTTGGGAGTTTTGTCTAAACGAGGGAACAAAGCACGCACGCAACCACACGGCCATTGGAGATGGTTTTCTCGGCCGCTCATTATTAGCCTCTCGGCTGGACCAAGCCGTTGTGCTCTCTGCATTCTGCCGGGATACGGTTTCACCACAATGGACCGTGTGTCGATTCCGAGAAGTGGAAGGAGCTCGGCCAGCGCATTTATTATCTGCGAGGCTTTTTTGTCGTCCTCAGACCAAGACCGTGTACCGCGGCGCGTACGGGCTTTCTACACACTGTTCAAGTCAAACGTCTGTACCCCTCGAGGCTCGCTTTTCCAAAGTTCTCAGTACAAAAGTTCACGATGGATGGATGCAAGTTTTAGGCAATGAGATGGGGAATAAATTCTGCAAATACAAATATTATGCCACACATTTTCTTTGTCCTGTCTATTCTTGCCTTGGGAAGCACTTCAAACCCAAGTTATTGGCCAAGGGTAAATAAAACCTGTTTACAGTTGCTTTTGACCCATAATCACTGGAACATTGACCAGCACATATAAGTATTGATCATTTTGATGACGGCACTCAACAAAATGTAATGTTTGTTACTGCTTCCTCAAATTTTCGACTGCATCATGGGTTTTTTTTTTTGTGTATTCTTGTGATGTACAGCCCTTTGAGTCCTCTTGTTGTTGAAATATGCCATACAGATAAACTTTATTGACTGATTAAAATGTAAATGAACTATTAATTATCATACATAATTTAGAGCAAATCCGTCCAGTTTTCTTTCTTTCTTTTCTTTAACTGATTCAGGGTCTCGTGAGGCTCGTTCTCGTCTCAACAGGCCAGAGGTGGTGAACAGATGCTGCAGCCAACGCCATAATCATGCATGCACACGCTCACTCTTAAGGTCACTTTATTCCATCCGTTCGCCCATAAGCCTCGTCTTATCCACTCATTATAGGGGATCCCAAAGCATTCCTGGGTTGTCTCCTCCCACCGAGACGTGTTGCCAAAGGGAGAACGTTGAAGTCCAGCCACCTTAGAAGGTTGTATGAAGGTTTCAGGCAACTGGTAAACTAAGAGGCATGCTTCATGGCTGTTTCTTCATCCCCATAAACCTGACGACACATTAAAGTACTCAAACTCCTCTGCAGAGATGGGAAAAGCACCTAAAAATTGTAATCAAACGAGAGTAAAAAGTAGCCATCCAAGAAATGACTCGAGTGAGAGTAAAAAAGTATTTGCTCAAGCACTGAGTAAGTTATCCAGACGTCGATCATTACATAATTTCAAAACGACATGTGGAGATGTTGGCATTTCACCAACCAAAATGAAAGTAATTCATCAGAATAACATAATTCCAAAATGACGACTTCAGACAAAAACATTTTTTACAAATCCATTTCTTTCAATGAAAAACTTATGAGCCTTTAACAAAAACAGCTGGTTTTTCATTCTGTGAAGTTACTCACACTGGGCAGAGTATCCAGACAGTTCACTCAAGAAAGGGTACCAATACTTCATAAAGTAAAAAGGAAAGCATAGTAAAATACTCCTGAAAGCAGCTCTTCCAACTCTTCTCCTCTGCTTACTAAGGAGCCTGACCCCAAACCTGGAGCGAGAACTCCACCTCTTTCCGTCTTGAGAGAAGCTGTGTCTTAGTTAAGTTAGTGCTTCCAGAAACGTAACATGCCTGTTCTCAGACTTCAGGAGGAATCTTCAATACCTTGAATGTAAATATGGTATCGCAAAGCCATGCTACGAAGCAGAAACACCCTCACACTCTCTTAGCCCCGTCGCCTGTTCAAGCATTCCCTTCCTGAAATTTGGAAACAAAAGCCGATCCTGATTTATGTCTGGCACTATCTGCCTAAGTTGACCTTTCCCCCTCCCTTTCCCTTGAGAGGCGGCTCTGCCTTGAGCAGCCTGTCCTCTCCAGCTTCCTACCAAGTACGTGCCTGTCTGGGAGTTCTTTCCACACAAGTGGTTTTCAATGAGCCTGCTGACTTCAGCATCCTTCATCTGACTAGGGGCTTCGGCCCCCGGAGCCCTGCGGTGCTGGCAGGTGAATTTGCCTCTGTCGTCACCAACGCAACAGGGGGGGGGAGAAAAAATTAACAAGAGCAAGAAGGCGGCGCTAAACGGGATGGCGGACATGTTCAAATCTCTCTCCTAACTGTCCTCTTTTTTTTAACTACCTTTAATGAACATAATTTGTAACTTAATGCTGACTTTTGAGGCCGAAGCAAAGCGCTTAATGTTTGCCAACTTGGCAGAAAGGACTAAGACGGAGAGGGCGTCATCCTTTAGCAGTGAGTGGAAACTTATGTAGCGCTACGGTTTGCTAATATGTCATTCAGCTGTGAAATATCATCAAAAACAAGAAAATAAATGCATCTTTGAGTGCACAGAGGAGAGTTTCTTGTTTACCCGTTTGTGCATGTGGAGGGCGGGAAGACCTTTAGTTTTTTTGGGGGGAGTTTTTTTTTTTTTTTTTTTTTTTTTTTCAACTTTTATTTGTGTGGTATTTTGTTTTGGAGTGTAGTTCCAACAAAAAAACACATAAATAGTTTGATATTTTATACTAATATATAAGCTTTTTTTTTTTTTTTTACATGCGATTCCTCCTTACTCTTTTTACGTCATGCACAATAGGAGCTTATTATTTTCTTTATGCATCACTTCCTAAACTTTAGTGATGCCGTCTGTGAATCTGGATAAGGATCATTAATCCGCGAGGTATCGCATTTCACTAGAGCCCTCACCGGTGACTGTACGATGAAAGATTTCGGGATTACAGCCTTTTGAAGTTTATATGGACAGGCGTTAATCCCGAGTGTTCGTTCAGAGACTCCAAGTGGCCACTCTGGAAGACACCTGGACATACCAAAAGAAAAACCTCTTCAGAAAAGTCACTTTTCCTGTTATTATCAGTACATTTAAACTAGAAACGGTTCGCATTTCTATTTCAGGAGTCTTCAAATCCCGTCCTGCAGCTTTTAGACGTCTTTGCTTCAACACGCCTGAGTCAAATAAGGAGGTCATCAGCAAAAGTTAGTAACTTAGCATGTTTTTTTGTTTTTTTTTCCCTGTGTTTTTGTTCAAGATACAAATAAAAACAAAGGAATGTTTATCATGAATCACTATAAAACTGAAATGAAGCAAACACACTGTTGTCGTTTGCCCTGCTTGTGTTGGTTGATGTTCCATCGGGGACATGCAGTGAAAAAGGTTTTATTATTCCATTCCTCCTTCTAGTGAAAAGTAATTTCTTTTTATTTATTTCTGAGAGGAATCACGTGGCGTGTTTTTTTTAAACAACTTATCACGTGAACAAACGTATTCACGTGATTTTAACAAAAGCAAAATTGTGCTTTGTCGACATTCGCGAAACGCAGACAAAGTTCTGCGCACGTTTGTAACGGAAACGCGGCTACTGAGGCAGGAAGGCGGCCCGCCAAGAGTCAGTAGGTGTGAAGCGCGAAAATGACTTGAAGCCTACAGGGAAAACACGGCTCTATTTCACACATCATTAGCGTTGTCGGCTGCAGGTAAGATATTAACAACTTCACTTTTTCACAGAGACTCGCTTTCAAAACGGTAAACTTTCACTTTAAGGTCTTCACTTGTACTTTTCTTTAATCGTTCCATTCGCGTCCAAGTGCTTCATCTGCTCTTGCGCAACGAGCCAGAGGCGGGAGGATTTAGCTTTTGTCATATTTCACTGCCAGCACAACAAGACACCTCTTTCAGATAAAAAAAAAAAGAAGAAGAAAGAGTCAGGATGGTGACAAACTGGCTGGAAAGTCAAACAGGGAGTAATGGGAGCAGGCCATTTTGTGACAAGGGGTCCAGTGTTGGCCTTTGATGCTGAGTGTAGCCGTTGAAAGGTGTCCACTTTCAAGCTGTAATCGCCGACTTCAAGTGCGCTGAAAAGAGCCGTAAGGTGTTCAGAGGCAGGTCTTTCAAGTGAAGGCCGTCTCTATTACAGGTGGTTAGCCGGAGGAATGTACCGCGGCTCACAGGACGAGGCTTTCCCAGTCAGAATAAGGCGGTAGAGAGGAAAAAATAAATAACAAATCACAAACACATCTAACAATTTGATAATGTCACTTAGAGCCAAACAATGTTATATCCATGATGGGATTGTTCTGCAGACTCAAATGAAGCTTTTGCAAAAAGGTCCCCACCAACAAATAGAGGGAGACAGGATCATTTTAAAAAATTTTAAATGATTCAGCTAGCGTAATTCACTTAAGGCTTTCTGTTCACCCTGACTGGCTGATGGATTTGGCTGTAATTCTGTTATTAGTTCGTCATAGACTGCAAATCGCTCAGTAACACCAATCTCTTTTAGCGACAGGATAATTCCATCCACATTTCCGCAAAGCCGCCGCGCCAGCGCCGTGGTGGCAGGGCGAGGAAACGGACGCGAGTTGCTGCACAGGAGGAAGAGATCCTCTTCGACTCCGGGTTTTCAATCCAATATATCTTCACGGTGTTGATTTTCCAGCTTCAGCCGGAGAGAAAATATTAGGGACTGAGACAGAACAGAGGCATCGATTAGCTCTTTAGCATAGGTTTACCTAATGTAAAGTTGTGATTAAAACATTAAAACGAATAGCCCCAATCATCTGTTCGACATTTTTGTGCGACTTTATGCCGAACATGAAGGTAGTTAATAAATCTGAAGTGGAACGGAAAGGATACATGGCAATTCAATTCCCTTTTCCAAAGGAATAAAAAATTGAAATGTGTGCTATGTATTTGTATTAATCTCATTAACTTTGATGTACCATATCAAAAGAAAACAGTGCAACCAATTGTCTTTAGAAGACACTTGATGCCTAAGGAACTTTTGAGACAAAAATCAGCAGACAAGTCAGGAAGAAAAAGTTACGGAGAGTTTTCTATTGCGGCATTATTTCATGCTTTGGAGGGTGACACATACAGGAAACTAAAAAGACACGGCCATTCACCTAAGCAGACAGGTGGAACAACTTGTTGACATGGCAACTGCTAGTAGTATAAGTCCACAACCGAGCCCTTTGTCAGAAAAGTGGCGAGAAGACCAAAAAAAAGTAAAAATCTAGTTGAGAATCTGACTCGAAATATGATGTTGACAGGAGGTCTGCCTTCGATCTGGCTGAGCTAAATGATGTTCAGAATAATAAGAAAATCCATTGGTTATCAAACCTGTGGAAAAGAAACGCAATCGCAGAAAAATGCGAATCTACAAATTGACTGAGAGTGCTGAGCACAGACGCAAGCCTCACATTTCAGACTTATAAATAATCCGAAAACCATTTCTCCCTTTTCTTCCGCTCAACAATTTGTGTTGGAAGATCCAATAAAATCCCAATGAAACACATAAAGGGCTTTGGTTATAATGTGACAAAATGTGGGGAAAGTTTGAGGGTAATAAATGCTTTCATAAGGCACTGAAATTAATCTCTTCCTAATCAAAATACCTCGTATTACGCCAAATAACCCAGCTATTAATGCGTGTGTCCCTGCAACGCTGCGGAGCGGCTCCAGAACGGCCTCCAAGCGCGGGCGGCGCACTGACAGAATGCAAAACAGTTGTGGTCCGCTGGTCTCTCTCTTTCTCTCTTTCTCCTCAAAAATAAGAGAGAAAAATCCATCATTAAGAGTCCAGCACTAAGCCTGGATCTCCGAAAACGGGAACAGCTTTTCACTCCTGAGCTTCACTGGCATGACGATGTTCCCAACATCTGCAGATGTGCGCAGACACAACAGGAAGACTTTAATGAAGGACTGGGCTCTATAACGTCGTACGCCAAACGGTCTACGATCGGCAGAAAACGCGGCTACAGAAACTCGAGTACATCTTCAGCCGTGCGCCACCGAAAGATTAATACATCAAAACAACCACGAATGCAGCCTACACCTCTCGAAAAATGTGGGGGGGGCGCTTGCAGAAAATGTTCACTTAATTTCTACTGATTGCATCCGCGTTACGCTGCAGCTCTGCAGCTGCTGCGGCTTACGCAGTTTCCTATGATGACACACGAGGGTATTCGCCGGCCTTTTTCCACAACCGCAAACTTCCATGTATTTTAATGGGATTTTTAGACCAACACAAACGTAGCGCGTCGCTGTGAAAGTGGAAGAGAGAAAAAAAAAAAAACACAAAAGACGAGGCACGATCTTCCAAATCGTTTCCAAACGATAATCCCTAGAAAATATAAACAAATAAATAAATAACATTTCCATGCCTCAAACTCAATTGCCGTCAATGTCAAACGGTTGCAGAGAGAAACAACACTAATCATTTAAACAACCGCATAAGGTATTTGTAACAAAGCGCTGATAGATATTAGAATAAAATGCACATTATGAACTCAGGGTGGTTTATAAATTACTTCCTGGCAGAAAACCTTGTGAATGACTTATGGGAAATTTGGAAAAATATGCCTAAAATCATCTAAATAAACACAACAATTAGGAACTTTGGAATCAAAACCAGCAGACGCACTAAGCCATAATAACTAGACTAAACATTTCCTGTTTTATGTCGGTGAGGATCATTAAAATTACCTCCATTTGCACGGCAAGATCCTGATGCAGCAACATAGTTAAATGGAGACGTATTTTAAGGCAATGCCTCAAACACTCTGCTTCGCTGTTTGATGTCATGGAAAGAGAGAGAAAAAAAAAAAAATCCAAACAAATCAGTCAAAATATCAGGAAGAAAACTCCACAAGTCTGGTTCATCCTGGAGTATAAGTTTCAGATCCCTGTGAATGTGCCACATTCATCTGTTTTAAATCATTTAAAAATAATTATAACTCTAAACGCCAGAGGAATGTCCAGCTATAATACCGATCAGGAAGGTTGGATGTGTTCTAATGCAAAATATGTGAATCGACCCTAAAAGAAAAAGCAAAACACCTTCTGGACAGTTCACAGCGAAATGAGACTTGTACCGACGTAGGTTGAAAGGTCGCTCACAGTACGGAAAATGTCTCATCGAAAACCAGCATAAACACAGACAGACTACAGTTTGTAAAGGCAAAAGCTTTAAATTTTGGAGCCATGAATCTAACGTGGAAGTGCTTTGCCATAATGACCGATTTTTTTGGGTGGGTGGGTAAATTCACATCCCCGAGAACACCGTCCACATTATGAAGTACACACTGTAAAACAAAAACAAAAAAAACTCTCTAATTTGCGATAAAATCTCGGCAGCTGTGGTTTCCCAGAAATTTATCGTATAAATACGTTACAATTCTGTAAATATGATTGGAATTTTAACGTGATAAGAAAGATAAAGTTACAGAAGTTTGTTGCATTTATACAGTAAAATTCTATTCATACTGTGAGTTTTACCGTATAAACACAATAAAACTCTGGAATTTTATCATTTAAATACGCTAAAATTCCAATTAAATGTACCAAATTTTAACGTATTTATACGATACAATTCTGGCAAAAACAGCTGCTGAGATTTTACCATAAATTAGAGAGGGTTTTTTTTTTATTTATTCTTTTTTACAGTGCAGGGACGACAGCATCCTATCGTGGGACCGTTGTGCAATCAGAGGGACTGGTGAACTTACCAGAATAATTGGCGTCATGGCGACAACAAAAAAAATAAACAATATATCTACAGAAACAGGCAAGTGAACTGTTGTGAGGAGCTTCAGAAAAGACCTTTGACCCATGTCACAGTTTAAAGTAAGTATTTATATATGTATATTTTTAAAGAATCTCTCTCCAATCATGCACTCTGTCATGATCTAACGCAGGAAGATTTAGTGTAATTTAATGTTAGACAGCGAGATAAAACTACCTGTGCCTACATCTGTGTAAGTGTACTTCAGATGGGTACGGAAGAAAAAACTAAACCAAAAAAAGAAAAATCAACACTTGTGACCCCATATGTTCAACAATAACTAAATGACATGTCAACGCCTGATCTCTGACAAATCCTCGCATTTTAAGTTTAACTCTAAATGTCTTCTTAAGGCGCCAGGACACAACCAGCAGGAAGAGCAGCAGCCTTTACCCAAACGGGAAACTGAAATTACTGGTCATTTACTTTTGCTAAATGCACAAAAGGGAGTAAAAAAAACAAAAAAAAAGCATAACATAAAGCAATGCATCTGAACATAAGATGTTCCAGACCAAAAAGCAGGTGAAGTGGGAATGCAGTTAGCCTGCTGATGCTAACTCTGTCCTGGTTCGTTTGTCAAGAAAGCTAAAGTTAATTGACTGGCCCTCAAGAGAAAACCAACTGAATTATATGCACCGTCAAACCAACAGGATAACAGCAAAAAAAAAAAAAAAACATATTAAATGGAAATCTGAAATACAAATAATGTGGAAAACAAAATCACACTTACACATTTTACTACTTCCCAGCTCTAAGCCTACATTCCTTTGCACCTTCTTCCCTCACAGAGCGGCCAGGGACGGACACAACCAATTTAACTCGATTAACAACAGATGTGTCCGTCTAATTCCGGCTCAGCGTGACTCGTCTGCAAGAACACCGATAGCCGCCTCCTCGTTTGAGATATCATTTTTCAACTAGGGCCGAGGCGCGTCTCTGTGTGCGCAGCTTTTCCGCCGCCGCCACCGGCGAGAGGCGGCGGCGGCGTCCTGCAAACGCCGACGGGAGCAGAAGCTCCGTCAACAGAAAGCAGAGCGTGCTGGAAGAGCGAGCCCCTCCTGACTGAGGCCCGCTCAAATCGGCAGCACGTGAAGCTGTGGGTGAAAGAAAAAAAACAACAAAAAAAAAGTCAAAGATTGGGTGTTGCTGGTTTAAGTTTGGCACCTTTAAAGACGCATGTCATTGGGTTCAGTGGGTTGGGGACTGGTACCAAATGTTTCAGATTCTTCATAAAATCAAGACAATATGATGGCATGCAGTGTGCAGCTTTTTTCTCTCTCTCTGTGTAAATAAGACAAGCGCATTTCAATTTTCAGACTACATTATTGGTAGCTAAAGCAGTTCAACCGATAGCGAGCCTTGCAAAAGTATTCATACCGCTTAACATCCACGAGCTGCCGTTTCTTTTTATTGTACATTTGTGTAACAACAATGTTGTGTCCTTGTAAAGTAGGACAGAACGTCATGTATCATATTTTTAAAGGCTAGAAACAGAAAAGTGTGGCCCACATTCGTCCAAAATCATCTGAATAGTAAGATAAACTCCCACCTGCCTGTTTTGATCTCAAGCAACATCCCCGACAAGTCAGGGGTTTCAATATGAGGAGAAATCTAACCCTTTATGTCCTAAATTTAAACTCTCCACATGGATATTTCTGTGTATTTTAACTGTACGCAGTTCTTTAAATGTCCTGTGAGGAAGTATATTTAGCCATTTGTCTATAACAGCTGGAACTTTCAATATCTAGCGAGTTATTTTCGCAATTTACCGGCACTCCCTGCTACGGCGGCGGTGAAATTACCGTAATAATCCGATATTGGCTGGACGTCTTTCCTTTCAGAAACCGTTGGGATGTTTCAGAGTTACGCTACTGCAAATTTGGCTGGATCGTCGCCGCTACATTTAGGACTTATAGGGTTAAAGCAGAGTTAGGTCATAAAGCAATTTTTCATAAACTTTAAGCAACCCGCAGAGCTCCGTTCAATTAATCAGCTCAAAATGGAAACCCTGCGGCACGACCTCAAACCTACCGAGGCAAGAAAAATGTATTTGCACCGCACGTTTCAGCAGCGGGCAACTCAAAGTGCTTTACATGCTGCAAACATAAAACAACTAACGTGTTTTATCAAATGATATCATCGCAATCATCAAAAATCGTAAAATACTGGGGTAAAGACCATAAAAAATTGATGTACTCTCCAGTTATTATTTATTGTTCGGGATTAGTGAAGTATAAAAACTAACTGCTGCTTCTCCATGTTTGGATCCGGTTCTGAGTGCACCCAGCAGACTCGAACCAGAAGATCTGAGCGGTCTGGAAAGTTGGTGTGACGACAACAGATATTTAATGTATTTTAGTGCCAAGCCATTCAGATTTATGAACCAGCAAAAGCATTAAAAAAAAACCATCTATTCAAGGAGCCAGTGCAAGGACTTCAGAACTGGGCCCATGTGTTCTGTCTTCCTGGTATCAGAGAGAATGTGAGCAGTGGCGGTGTTCTGGATCAGCTGCAGCTGGAGGATTTTTTGGGGGGGCAGACCTGTGAGGACGCTATAGCAAACAGTGGAAGTAAAGACAAACACACGTATGAGTTTCTCTAGATCTTGCTGTTAAGTTAGTCCTTTAATCCTGGAAATGTTCTCCAGGTGACAGAAGACCGACTTCGTAACTGTCTATGTGTCTCTGAATGTTCAGGAGTGAATCATCTGCTCAGTGCTTGAATAGGTTCATAGACCTTTAGTGACATTGCAGTGAACGGCTGCGCATCATCTGCGTTGTTACGGTAACTAATCGTATTACGTGTTGTTTTCTGAGCTAGCTGCACCATGTAGGTAATAAATAAGAGGTACCCCTAGATGGACCCTTGGGGTACCTCAGCTCTGATGAGACATTACCTGTTGACATGTACTTTGGGTAAGACTTGAACCAATTGAGTACTAAACCAGAAAGTCCAACTCAGCTGACGCAGACATGGCGGTTCACCTAAACGTGTAGCTTTCAAAATCCGTTTCAATTTAAATCCGATGTGTCGGGAGTAGCACACAGAGCTTCTTTTGCACCTTTTTACGTGAAAACAACATTATTCGGTGTTGGCTACCTAAGTGAGAGATCAAACAGGGGAATATTGAAATCGTTTTGCCCCGATTTATTACACTGCCACTCCTCCTTCACAAATCTAAATTGATCCCACTTCTGAAGAAGATTATAAGCTTCCTCAGGAAAGAAACCAGGTGTCCCCAAACTTTTATTCCTCTGTAAAAATAAATGTCAGCGCTCCAAATGGTAAGCCCTATACATGCGTGAACACACACACACACTGTGCCCTTTTCCCTGCGGTGAAAGAACTCTGACTGACCTACTCGAAGCTCCTGACCGAAGACCGTCCTCTCTCCGAGCGCCGAACAGTTCCAGCGTCCATACCGGAACTGGTACTGGCACTCATTGATGCCCATTTGGGCGCCTTCGCCCACAACAATGATGGCGTCTGGGCGGCTCTGGCAGATGGCCCGCTGGCGAGGTGCCAGCCCCGGAATCTTGTTGCAGATGATGTTGGCACCCAGAGCCACAACCGAGGACAGGGCCCTGCCAGAGTAAGAGAAACACACACATGAAACAGACGCTCAAACAGAGACTGGTGCATAAACCTTGAAAACATGCTTACACCTCTAGTAAATATCTGTAAATAACATTGAAATAAGTTCACCTTTCATCATAGATGTGTAATTTGACACACTAAATTTATTCTGCATCCCTTCTAGAAGTAAAGAGAGAGCGGGATTTTTGACCGTTTCTCAAGTTCTGCTTCTTTTCTCACCTTCTCCTCTCACTGGTTTTCTGTGGGATTTACGTTTGGTAGACGTGCAAGAAGGTCGACCCACTTTTATGTTTACTTGACAATATGTATCAGACTAAAAGACCTCCTAAAAAACCCAATGGTAACTCCTTTCCAGCTCTGTTTAAAATGTCTTCTTGTCTTTGCAGAGGCAGAATTAGGGATTTCCCAGCCACATAGAATCAATTTATAGCACAATCAAGTAACTATGTTACATTCGGCTGTTATTAAAAATGCGGAATACGTCAAATATGACTCCATAGAAAACTGACTTTGTCATTTAACACCTTAAAATTGGGTTACTGTCTCTTTAAAAACTCCTGTTCCTCCTCTTTCTGAAACTCCGCCTTCACCGCTGCCATCACAACGTGGCTCCTCTTTAACAATGTTTTAACAGCAATGCGATGAGAAGCAGCTCCTATAATGAGAGCAGCAAATGCACAGTTCCTGCAGGTGTTTGCTAATTCCTGCTGGCTAGTCTGAAGGAGCGGAGTGGGTAAGTTGTAGGAGAAGGCTGCTCTGTAATGCTGAAGCTTTGAAACTGCAGGTCCGAGCTGGAGCTTCGTTTCCTAGGCAGCGCTGGGTCCACCCAGGCGTTCTGTCCAGCTGAGTGGTTGCCATGGGAGATCAAAGGATTTCTCAAATATACATTAAAGAATCAAGACAACCCTCCAGATGTGCTTATGATGAGGGGATAACATAGTAACATGATGTAAAGCTAAAAAAAAAGGAGAAATGTACAAAACACTGCCCCTTTAAACGGTTCCAAATTCCACGCAGTTTGACAAGTTTCCAGCTTCTTTTGGGAGAAACACTGGCCCACAGCATCACACATTCTCCGTACTTAGCACACGAGATGCTTTCGAATCCCCCCCTCCCCCCAGGCCCTTTGTTTCACACAAAACCCACATAAAACTGCTAAGGCAGATGGAAACTTACAGAAAGTACCCAGAAAGAAAAAAGTAGGATGCCTGTTTGACTACTGACAGCATTGAGTGCTGGCTCGGATGATGGGAGTCTGAGTAATGAGTTTGGGGTTTTATGCTAATTGTTTGGTACCATAGCACTGTGAAGGGCTTCCAGGCTCTTATGGAAACACATTGTACTCCATTGTGGTTTCTCTCGGTGTGGAAGCAGTGTCCCTCTTTCAAACAAATGTCGCACAAAGTAATACGTCTAAGGCTTTGCTTAATTACACGTTTGAGGCGGACTCCTGAGGTAACGCGCCACCCTCACTGTTCACAAGAGACTGTTTTATCTTCAGCCACATCCCATAATTAATTTGTAATGAGTACATAAAACAAAAACAAAACAAAGCAAAATAAAAACAACAAAAAAAAGAAAACGTTTTCAACACAAATCGCCGTAATTCAAGGTTATTACGCGTTTGAGAAAATGGCACACACCTCCTCCTCTTGTTCTACCCAGAGACAACACACATCCAGGGATTTGCTGCGAATACACAGAAAACACATTTAAATGGTGGGCTGGTTCTGCTGCTGAGGAAGCCAAAGGCGGATTGGTGCCAAAAACAAAGTGCCGACTCCCTCCAGGGCTCTGCTTGCTGCCATCAAGACCGTGTAGATACGTGCTTTTTTTTTTTTTTTTTTTATAAAACATGTCGAGGATGGGCAGCCAGAAATGAGCTTGGAGGAACACTGCTCCTTTTGAAATACGACGTTGACCTCGAAAAGGATTAACCGCAAGATGGGGCAAACGAACCCACGCGAGTTGTGTGTCAGCGAAAACGGGATGGCGGAGCGTGAGGAAGGAGAGGCGGAGGGGAGGGGGTTAGTGGAAGAATGGGTGAGGAGGAACAACCCTGAAGAATTATAGCCTCTTGGATTTAGATTGGAGTTTACAGAGCTTCTGGGAGAAGACCACAGGCTCAGAACTAATATATTTTTATTTGGTAAAAGTCACTCCCAGATAATCTCATCTGGACAAGTACCTTTGCTCCACCTCACAAAAGAAAAACAGAATACTTTTACATTTTAGGCACGTACAAACTCCCACAAATTTTCAGACTATTGGAGTGCGGTCGGCTCAGTTCGATCGGGGACAAAACTACGTTTGTTACGTTTTCAGTCGATGCGGTTCGCCGTCATACTGCTGTGGCAGACCTTTGAAAAACCTTTTCCCCTCCTCGCCTGTGGTGGCGCTGCACCAAGAACCACGGAAGGAAATGACACGAAAACCTCCGAAGACGACGTGAACCCAACTTCCTTTCGAAAACGTAAACAAAAATGGAGTGGCATCTGATTTGAGTGGCTCTTGGATTTCTTTCTTGAGGCATATCTTCCGCTTGCACTAGATGCATTTAATTCCTTTTCATTGTATTTACCCAGAATGCTCTGCGCTACAGTCCACTTCCTGGTTTTGGAGTGGTCTCCGGTCCGCTTGCCGTTCACATATGCATTCAAACCACACTAGAGTTCACTACAATCAAACCGACGGCAAGCTTTTTAGGCACAGCCGAGTTCACTGTTTTGGTTTGCGTCAGAGTTCGATTACTCATTCACACCTCCCCAAATGAACATCACTTTCTAGACAAATGAACTAATGTTTCATAAAAGTGGACCAAACAGATGAGACTAAGGTTGCGAACGCAATCTTAGTCTCACGGTGGATTTAAGCATTTACAGTAACTTGACGAACTTTTTCACATGTACTTCCTTTGGGTTTTATGTGATAGATAAACACAAACTAGCGGATAATTGAAGTGGAAGGAAAAGGCTAATATATATATCCATCCATCCATCCATCCATTTTCTGTTCACCCTTGTCCCTAGTGAGATCAGGAGGTGCTGGTGTCTATCTCCAGCTACGTTCCGGGCGAGAGGCGGGGTACACCCTGGACAGGTCGCCAGTCTGTCGCAGGGCAACACAAAGACATACAGGACAAACAACCATGCACACACACACTCACACCTAGGGAGAATTTAGAGAGACCAATTAACCTGACAGTCATATATATATATACAGTATATATGAAATGTATAGGAATCTGAAAAAATTGTGCCGCATCTTTACATTTGTACCCTCTTTCCTTTGATGCCTCTAAATAGAATCTAGTCCAACGAAATGCCAAGTCACACATTTAGTGAATAAAGTTCCCAATAGACAAATGTAATAAAAAATTAAGAAACTGCTTTGGTCGTCTAAGATCGAGATATAAGTTTCTGACAGTGTTCAGAAGAAGACTCGCACTGCGCATGACCCTGAAGGCACCATGAAACAACATTGGTGGCAGCATCATGCTGAACTCATGACCAGCAGGACCAAGGAAGCTGGTCAGAGTAGCGCTGGATTTCCCGACAGAGTGAATGGGCTGGAATAAAAATGCATGACACACTCTTCGTATTTCTCCTTTTTTTTTTTTTGCTTAGCTTTAGAAAATCATGTGCTGCTTAATGTTCCCCCTACTTCCAAAAAAAAAGAAAGAAAAAAAACACATCAGAGTTTGATGTAGTAACATGAAAAACCTCAACATGAATACCTCTGCGAGGTGTTTTTTTAAAAGTCATGTTTTTCAGTGACTCCTGGTGTCTTTTCCAAACCTTTCTCTGCTTGTTGCAGCCAAATATTGCTGTAGGGAATAATTAATGCTGTTGCTGCAAAAAAAAAAAAAAAAAAAAGTAAAAAACGACATGTTATATCAAGGAGAGAATAACAAGCCTTAAGGCGGAGGCCGGCCGGGAACAAGGCATTTGTCAGGTACACAGCAAACACTGCTGCTTTCAGGCCTTCTTTGCTCTCACCGCCGTAAAGCGATTTGAACTCCTCTGACCTTTTTTGACCCCCCACCCCCAGCTGTATACGTGGTTGTTCTTAGCAACAACAAAATGGGTTGTTGCTGTCTGCACAAGCCAAATGGGGCAGACTCATTAAGTAGAAGCAATCTACAACTGGAGAACGGGGTTACCGGCAAAATGACGCTGACGTTGCCGACGGCGCTATACGCTCCAGATCCTTTCATTGCTTTTAGCGTTTCCGTTTCTTTGCCGAAAGCCCACACGGACATTTCACTGGCTCCTCCTCTTGAGCGGTTTCCCTTCGCTCGTCGCCCGGTACTCTCTCTGAAACACACAGAGCTCCAACACCGTCCCAAACCGTCGGAACACCAAGCAGGGAAATCTAGAGCTAAGCTTTTAAATCCCTGCATCGTCGCGGCGCAGAATGCGCTTCTGTTTGCTTTAGCCCTGTTCTCTCTCTGTTTGTGCCAGCAGTGGCTCGGCGGGGCCTGGGAAAAAACCGCGACCGAAAAGTGTCACGAAGTCGCGCCCGGGCAGTTCGGCAGCCGCTGAAATGATTGAGTACCGGCAAGGCATCAACCTTTCTGCAGCATTACCCAATGTCAGTGGTTTAAATGAAGAAGGGGGGGAAAAAAAGCTTGAAGGTTTTATTACTAAGCAGGGTGGCCTGAAAAGAAACCATACCCTCATGGCATACAGCGTGCTTCCAGCCACCCACTCCATCACATGAAACACTATGAACCTGACTGAAACGCTGCTAAGCTCCGGAGGCATGCATCTTCCGCTGAGGAATGCACTTACCAAAACACCGGAGACGCGACCGAGTCAAGTGAATAAAAGTGGGGAATTGCTGTTGTGTTAGCGCCGAGAGCCCGACGCTTCCTCTCTGGCTGCTCATTTTACAAACTGCGTGATTATATAACTGCCCGCTTCAAAAATGTCAAACAGAACATAAACCTCGGAACAAACAGTGACACGGCGCTGCCCCTTCCCGACCTGTTGCTGCGCAGTGCCGGGCACCTGAACGCTCCGCTGATAGCGAATATGTCGCACCCTAAAGAGTGTGAAACACTCCAACAATTGTAGCTCATCCTATGGACTTATTTACATTAATCTCACTTAATTTTCTTTTGGGTCAGTGACAACTTACTTTTTCTATTTTGAATGAACTTAAAAGTTACATATTTTTAACCTAAAGTAAATTTTTTACAATTGAAACAATTAAGGTCAGTACCGGGTTTGTATCCGACGGCTTATGTCATGACGCCAGCATCACCAGGGACAGAACCTAGACCGACCAGGGACAGAACCTGGACCGACCAGGGTGCAGTGGTGGCGCAGGGGTTTAGCACAGCTAACATGAGAAGGCCTTAGTTGCCGGTTCAATTCCCAGCCTGATGACCTTTGCTGCATGTTTTCCCCCCTCTTTCATTACCCGCTTTCCTGTCTCTCTCCTCTCAAATAAAGGCTGCCTGAACCCAAAACAACTTTTTGGCTCATTAGTTTACTTCTTTATTTGACGTAAACTAAATGATTTGACTGTCTTAAATTTGTCAAGTTAAAAACTTAACCCTTGATGTGACAAATGTAAAATCTCCGCCTGGATATTTTTTTTTTGCTTATTTTAAGTGCACACAGTTCTAGTTCTAGAAAATATATTTGCCCATTTATCCATAACAACTGGAACTTTCAACATTTTGCTGTTATTTTCGCAATAGTGTCAGATTAATTTCACTCCCTGCCACGGTGGGGGTTAAATTACCATAATAACCCAATATTACCTGGAAAGCGCAACGTCTCCCTTTTCAGAAACAGTTGGAATTTTTTCAGACAGCGCTACGTGTGGCGGAATTATGGTACTGCAAATTTGGCTGGACCGCCGGCGCTCCGTTCAGTCTGGAAGGGTTAAGAAATGAAGTTGGATAAACTTAATTGAATTACTTGTTAGCAACTGAAGCAATTCAGCTAAAGCTGGTTCAACTATTTTCCTTTTCCAGTGCACAAGCAGCAAAATCCATAAGTAGTGAATAAATGCAACGTAGGAACACAAAACCTTACCAAATAGTTTTGGTCCAGTTTCTAATGCAAATGTATTCATACACTTGAAATTAGACAAAACTAACATTAAAGTAACTTTTCAACAAAATACAGGAGCTTGTTTTATGTCAATAATTCCTCAATATTGATTTTTTAAAAAGTTCCTCAGGCAGGTTATTTCACTTATAACAAGATATTTTTCTCATGTTATAAGTGAAATAATCCGCTGGTACGTTTTCATCATCATTGACTTAAAATGAGCTCCTATATTTTGTTATTTGTTCAGCTTGTTGAAACGTGCGCCGAGATGTTTTCACCAGAAGGTTGACCAAAAATACTTGGTCAAGATTTTGTGTTTTTGGCATTGTGTTAGAAACGTAGAGAATATAACATTATTTTAGCCACAGGACGACTAAAAGTTGTCTTCCCGTTTTACATAAAGGCGATTAGAACACGCTGCGTCATTTTCTTTTTCCTTTTCTCCTAATCGCACCGTTTCTTCCGCGGGGGGGCCATCTTTCGTCTTTCAGAGTCGGTCTCATGCGGGGCCCCATGTCTGGTCGGAGAGCGTGTCGCATCTCAGCATGAGGCTCCAGCTGCAAGCTAGAGAGGGGGGGGCCTTGAGGACGGGGTCCGGAAAGGTCAACGGAGCATCCTGGATCTGTTTCAGAGCAGCCGAAGGAACAGAAACACTCTGAAACGTCTCATCATCCGCTTCGTTCCTGCTTGTTTCTCTGGGTTTCCTACACAGCCGTTTACTGGCTATTCACGCTGCTCTAGATCCTGAACATGTATGCCCATTCAGTTTAAAAATTAAATAAGAGGAAAAGGATTAAAAAACGTATTTAAATTGCACGTACAACATTGCAGGACCCAAATGCTGGTCGTAGCAGCAACGTTCCTCCAGAAAGCGGAGACTTTGCTATTGCCTTGCTTGCCACAGGCATTTTAAACAAACTCTATGAAGGTACATGTCAAAATATATTCCGCGAAGACGCGGGCATGTCGCTTTTAACCCTTATTGAAACGGCTGGTCAAAAGGTTTGGGCATAAATTACGCCGAGAGAATTAAAACAGACACTGTTCTGGCTTTGATGTGCAAGCCATCCCTATTCATAGTAGTGGAAACCACATCTATTTTGGACTCAGGTTTGGGGTCTCTGGGCAGCAAAAAGAGAGAAGAGCAGGGATGGAGTGGATGAGGAATTATTTTTGGAAAAAGCCAGCGTTCTGCTTCGGACCAAACGAGGAAGGAAAATATGCCTGCAGCGCAATCGGTGTGTCGAAAACCGCGACGTTTAACGGTCATGTCACCGTATCTAGGCGTTTCAGCAACATGCAGCCCTGGTGTTGGCGCTACGGCAAAGCGTGGCTGCGCACTGCAGCTGGCTGATACTGCAGCATCTGATGCTGCTGTTTCAAAAAAAGAAAAAAAAAAAAGCCCTTGTGGTTTTAGTTCAGTTCTTTTAATAGAGTCTGGATCGGATTTGATCACCTCTAGCGAATCAAGAGGGAACGAGATCATTTTAATGCTGAATTTAGATTCCTTAAAACACAATTTAGGATTTCTCAAGACAAAATATTTGTAAAAAAAAAAAAAAAAAAAAAGTTTTTAAATAAATGTACTTTGACTGGGAACTATGAACACCTTTCTTCCTGACAAGCATAAAAACTACAGTAATACATGAGAAAAGTATCTGATGGGCCAAGGGGGCGCTCGTCCTTTCATTCACCTCCACTGTCTGGAGACGCCTCTGCATCAATCACTTGTTGCCAGCAGGTCAAAAGGACGCGGGATCAAATACTAACACACACTCACACACACGCCAAGAACAAACCGAAGGCGATGTAACAACACACGAACAAACGTCACCGCGCACACATTCCATTTTCACCCTCAGAAAGAAAGTCAAATCTGAAAATCCGCATCCGAAATGTCTAGAACACCTCTGCCACTCAGTGGCCGAAATGAATCCGAAAACAAGCTTCTGGAGGAAAATACGAAATAAATAAATAAAAAAAGAGCATATGATCAAAATGATGTTGGCTGGAGCGTGCAAACACCCGTTTGAGGCGGCGACCGATTAATCAACAGCGCGGCTCGTTACGCGCGGACATGACGCCGCGTTCAAGTGTAACTAATCAGCCCACGTGGATGGCTTTCCTGACGATGTGCACTGTGATTCGAATCCCCCAACTTCATTTTACAATTAAAAAAACGACGAGTAGAAGAAGAAGAAGAAGCATTGTGGTTGGCACTGAACAAACAGCTCGTTGCGCATTACGCGCTCTCCAAAAAAACCCTTTAACTTTATCTAAACGTCCATGTATCTTCAGATGTATTTAGTAAGTGGGATTAAAAAATAAAAAAAAACTCAAATGCGGTGTGGATGTGGGTGTGGATGAGCCGCGGAGCAGGCAAGGCTCCGGAGCTAATTAAGGAGTTAATTGGGGTTAATTGGCTCTCACTTACAGGTAGCTTCCGCTCGTCAGGATCAGGAAGATCTGCGGGTAGTAGACTGACAGCAGTACACTGCGCGACGAGATGATGATCATGATGACATTGAGCGAATGGCCACGCTCGGACAGGAGTGAGACGACGCCGATACAAGTAGGCAAAATAATTAAAAAAAAAAAAATGTATATTCCCTCTTTTATGTCCGCTCGAGAGAGAGAGAGAGAGAGAGAGAGAGAGAAAGAAAGAGAGACACCAGAGATTCTCCTTGCGCGGCGCTCCCTACGCAGCTCCGAGCTCCCAGCAGGGCCGTGTGTGCGCCGAGGTTGGCTCTGACATCTCTCAGCAGCCGAGGCTCTTTGACGCGCGCTGCTGTGGGCTCTCCGAGCCGAGCCGGAGCGATGATGGTTTTAGGGATTCTGCATGGCAGAAAAGTGCCTCTTCTGCGCTCTCACGAGGATCGCGGCTGCCATTGGGCAGGAGGAGACACTGCTATCCGCCCACTTTGCCACGGCGGGACAATGGGGGTGACACTGATCCGATCCCCTCCACCCCGCCCCACCCCACGCTGGATGTGAAGGAGGTTTTCATTCATGATCAGCCTCCATAACCACCATCCCCGCCGCCGCCGCCGCCTCCTCTGCCGCTGCTACCCTAAACCCATCCAGCCAGAAATAAACAAACGCTGACGAGAAGCTACGTGAGCTTCAAATAAAAACAGCCGGAGCGCACACGTCTCTCTCTCTGACGAGACCTCTCTCTGATTCAACAAGTTGTTGCCATGGTAAAATCATTTTTTTCTCTCTCTCTCTCTCTCGGATTTAAGATTACAAATAAAAAATCTAGTCTCTTGCGCAGACTGACATGCGTAATAAATGATCAGGATCATTATAAGTTACATAATTTCCCACAAGAACAAGACGCATAATTAGATCAATTCAACATCCCTTCCCACTGTATTAGGATGATCCTTACATTGTCGATATGATAAGCAAAAGAGACATTTGGTGGTTACCATGGTGTAACAATTTGAACATTTTTAGTTTATTTGATCTATTTAAGCTGTTTGGGGTTTAAAATAAACCTCGCAGCTTTCAATCACCCTTTTAATATACTTGTTCCGTTTTAATTAATTTAACAGCTGAAGTGCTTAAATTCAAAGTGACTCAAATTTTATATATTTGTTTTGAAGTGAAGTACAAATAAATCAGCAGTTTATACGATATGATGAACTTAGACATTTCTCAGTCCCTCAGTTTTCCTTATTATAGATTCAAAACAGAACTAAACATATAATGTAGATAGAGTTTCAGCAGTTTTTCTTTAGAAAACACATTTCAATTGAACGCTGTACAAAGTCTGGGTTGCAGTTTGGCGCTTGTTTTCATTTTAATCTTAGTCAGCTGACTCTACATTTTATTTTATTTTTTTCTTTAATTGTTGTTTTGTCTTTAAAAGCACAACGTTTCTGACTCTTCTTTTTGTCTCGTTCCCAGAGTCTACTTTCTTTTAATTATTTTTCCCGCTGGTTGCAGACAGCGGGGAGAAACCCTGAAACACGTGGCCTCCGTTTCTGCTCAAGAAGATCGAGTCGCACTGTTCGTTTTTTCCAGCCTCGTCTGACCTTTGACCTCGATTAAAGCAAGACCTGATTGGACTTCAGCTGATTTCGGGGCTTTCATCTCTGTTTTATGTGTTGAGGAAAATGTCAGCCATTTACATCATGAGTTTTTATTATTTAGTAAAAAAACAATTGGCTGTCAGAAACCATGGCTAAGATTGGCTTACTCTTCAAAACGAACACAGGTAAAAAAAAAAAATTAGCTTGCATACAGAATGTAAGCTAACATGTTCGTACGGAGATTTATTCATATTTAGGCTACAGAGATTGTGTTCATTTTTATTGTTTGAAATTCTGTACCTTTTCGTTGTGCTATTTCTGCCTTTTGGTTCAGTATTTTGACTTTCTGGTCGTAGTTTGTTGTTTTTGTCGTCTGAGCGAATGCAGTATGTGCAAGGGATACTCTAACTTGAACAAAAATACCTTCTGAGTGTTTGTTTGTATTTACATGCACTTTGTTAAGCTGCAAAGGCAAAACAGAGAGCCGAGCTCGAGTACAGAGCAGGTGAAGCAAGACTTTGTCAAAGTCGAGCGCTCATTAAGCGAGCGTGTGAGGTTTAAACGCGCGCATAGCAAATTGTTGTTGCTTCACATAGAAATATGCTCTTATGTCAGTCTCACTGCGTGCTCAGGTTAGAAACGCTGGTTGCAGTTTTTCAGCAAAACTACAGGAAAGGTCAGGGTTATGTAGTGTGGGTTGCAACACCCACACCCAGGATCACAACCGGTACCAGAAGGCTGTCGGCTAAGAGGTGGAGTCGCTAGCTGCGTCACAACAACAGCTACTTTACAGTAAACCGAGCCGCCATTTGTAAAATCTTACAACAGCGGAGTCTGAGAGAATGCCACAAACTGAGCAGAGTGTTCAACAAAGCTTCCACTTTGTCCTCCGTTGTTGTGCTGCATGCGGATCCCGTCGAGCTAATTTTCGTACGCTGGGGCCGCCCAACATGGCAGCCCCACCCACCGGCGCTGTCACCCGTTTGTAACGGAGAGCAGAGTAGAGTTGAGCCCGGTCCAACCCTCTGCCAGGCGCTAGTGGAAAAGGGCCAAATGTGACAAGCTAGCTAATTCACCGCTTCTTCAAATAGGTTACATGGTTTTCCACCATTTTAAAAAGAAACAAACATAAAAATAGTTTCAGACAAAAGCATGAGATGCTAGCGAAGTAGTAGCAAACTCTCTTTTCTGACAAGGTGGCGAGTCATGGCCGGATCTACAATTAGTATGCAGTGATTACCTTAGGGATTAGAAGCTCAGCTTGCTAGCAAGTTTCAGTTTAGCATTCAGGCTATTGCTAAGCTACCTAAAGCTGGATACAAACTGATACTATTTATTTTAGCAAAGCAGCATGTGAAGCTTTGACAGCCACAGTTAAGCTGTTCATTGCCAAAAACTTCCTAGAGTTAGGAAGCTAGCAAAGCTAACTTTAGCATTAGCACTGCTGCTAAACTAGCTAAAGTAGGTTACAAAGTTTCCGATGGGTCTTTACTTGAATTGATACTGCGTTGGACATTACAATGGAAGGGAAGAATGGCTGACTGGACTGAACAAACATGTTCATGAAATTATTTTCAAAATGAGGCAATATTGTTATAATTTAACCATTAATGTGCATTACATTTACAAACCAACACACTTGAGTGAATCCATATGTATAATTCCCTCCAAATTCCCTTTTTACAGTGTAAAGTCTTAATACTTGTCCTAAAAAAAAGACAAAGCATCAACAATCTGTCTGCCTGCTTCTTATTCCTTGAATTAGATTTTCATTTATCCTGAAGATGACGGCTATGATTTTACGACACAGTTTTAATCCGAAAAAGGACTCCGTCCATATTTCAGCTGATATATCTATACAAATAAGAGGAATCTACTGCATAACACTATGAGTGCCCAGTGGAATCAGAGCAAGGAAATAAAACACTGAAGATTTTTGTCAGAGTTTTTTTTCTTTTCCTCTCTGTCTTTCTTTCCTTCTTTCTCTGGTTCTTTTCCCCCAGCATTGTGACTCTCACTCAACACCTGCGCTGGAAGCAAAGAGGGTACCATGAAAGATTTTCAGCCGGAGTGAAAGGATGGACGGAGTGAGTCAAGAGCTCCGGATTAGTAAACACGAAGACGGGTTACTTTTACCTCATAGTGGAGCTATTGTCATGCGATAGCCAGAGAAAGTTGGGAAGGGGCAGCCAGATGGTGAGCAGCGATAAAGTCAGGGTGGCACAGCAAAGCTTATCGCCACAGCGGAAATGCTATGCTGGTGTTGTGCACGGGGTTTTTGTTTAACTAGCCCGAAGCTCATGCTACCGTCTCTTGGATCCGTAGGTTCACTGGACCCGTTGTGAACATAACCTGCTTGGCCGAAGGGAAAACCGTAAAAGCACTTGATTTCAGTTTACCAGCAGCGAGAGACTAACTTAAAAGTGGCTTGTTATAAATGTTAAAATGCTGCATGAGTATTAGCAAATAAATAATAGATTCCAGTCACGGTATCCTCTCCGTCATTAAGCCTTTTTACTGCACAGCAGAACAACAAACAGCATACGAGACCGTCTTGGGGTTTAACAACTGCCCGCCCGTTTCTCCTCTACTGGTGCCACTGTTCATTAAGTTCTCTGGGCTTCACCAGATACTTTATGTCTCTGGTTTTTGTAAATGTGCAATCTGTTCTTTTCTTTTTAAACAATACGACACATGGCTTGCTGCTGTCAAAAACAAGAGGATTCATGTTCATTGCAGGAAGCGTAAAATCTATATATGTTTGGGATGAATTGCAACAGATGGCATACTTAAATTTATTTCTTATGACGTCATTTTTGATTTATTTTATCCGCTGCATCGCGACCTTTGGGAATCGCTTAAAATCACACACAGAACACGAATTAAGTTTCACGGATCGGGCCCGAGGTTAAAGGGAACCTTGAGAAAAATCCGCTTCGACATTAACTTAAATTCACACAGCGCATGTAAACGCACCGTCCATTCACCCGTTACCTACGCCCGCTAATCCCAATCCGTGGGACCTTCTGCCTGCGAGGTAGCAGCGCCGACCTCGGCGCTCTTTTGCCCCCATAAAATTGTTGTGTGTAAAAATCAATGTGTACTTCCTCCTATTATTATTTATGAGATAAAGTGACATGATTGATGGGGTTGTCGAGCAAAACGCCTCCTGATACGTCGTCGACTTAATCAAAAGTTGATGAACGAGTTAACCGTGAAACAAGCTGGTTACTTTTGCGACGACATGCAAAGACTGATTGAGCTTGAACCATACAGAGGGGAGCATTTTATGCTTAAGAAACATAAAACAAAAAAAGTCTAAGTTGACAACAGACTGTTATGCTCAAGTTTGAGGTATATAGCCTAACATGAGAAGAATTGTAAGACCTGTAAATCTCAACATGCTTTGGGAAGGATTTAGGGACATCCACATGAGAAATGGAGAAGTCATGATCTCTTGACCCTGGCAACCGACGGCATCGCAGCCACCTGAGCTACACAGCCGCAAAGATTAACTAGAATATTATACTTTGACTGAGTGATGTCATTTTAAAGGCTCTGGGGTGTTGAAAATGATACATTATATTACAGTTACTTCGTTTTAGCATAATTCTCTCATAATTTCACAAAAACAAAACAAAAAACTGTTTCCACTTTGATATTATTCCCATGATTTCACAACAAGAAGAAGTTACATTTCCATTTGTTCGTCTCTGGATGATTTATCCTGCATGTGCTCCTTGGGAATTTTTTTTTTTAACACGTTATAGGGATATTTCAGTTAAGCTGTAAACAAAATGAATGTCGCCTTCATTTAGAAACGCACACACACACACAAAATGCAATTCCTACATCAAATCCACGTACACAATTCAAGCTGATTAATTTATCAATCAAGGTCTACCCGAAGATTTAAGTTGTCTTTTGCTCTGTGAACTGCAGTGGTCCTCCCCCCTCCAGGCCCCCAATAAAACTGTGCCGTGGCCCTCATATATCCTTGGACCGGCTTTGGCAAAACAATACATTTACAAAACACGCACAAAATATTAGCAGTTTTTATAGGGCATGAAGACGTTGGATGATGTGTCATGGTGTCCTGTGTTTTGTTGTTTTTTTGTATGAAGCTGAGCTATTGCAAAACAGGTAAAGACGTAAAAAAAAAAAAAAAAAATCTCAGTTTAGGCGATGGAATGTGGAAATGCAACTCAGTCTGCCGCTATTAATGAAGGTATGCAGGATCGGGAGCTGAGACACTGGCTGAAATGATCTTGTGCAACAACCAAAAAAAAAAAAAGGAGCAAAGAGCCTCCTGACATGAAGCAAATAAAGCCTCTCGGTGTCCATTGCAACAAGCGAGTGGGCGCTACTTTTACTCACAAGATTTTTTATTTTTATTTTTCTAAAAGTCGATGCATCTAATTTTGATATTAAAACGTTTTTTTTTTTCAGTGTGAGGTCAGAGGGCACTTTAATCCACACGTCAAGTATACACACGTCAAGTATATATATATATATATATATATATATATATATATATATATATATATATAATTTATTTCTGTCAATTTTACAGCTCGCGCGTGCAAGGGAAGTATTAAGAGAAAGGAGGGAAAGAAGAAGAAGAAGAAGAAGAAAAAACTCACCCTAGTCTGAGGTATATGATGCCAAAACACAGGAACACGTAGAGACTCCACTTTCGGAGGGGTTTGTGCATGATCGGTAGCACTTTATCCAGAGGCCATGCACTGTTAACACGAAGTGGCGTTCACGTCTGCATCGTTCCTAACCCCCCCAGAGGCACGTATACCGCCTGGTTCCCGTCATGTCAAGCTGAAGCTCCTTGGGGATCCTCGACGGCGACAAACCCATCGTCCAGCACAGGTGAGATGCTGAGAGGAGTCCGAGACGAAAGCTGGAAACGTGACCGCAATTGAGAAAAGAAAAAAAAAAAAAAAAAGGGAAAAAAAAAAAAAAAAGAAAGGTGAATGAGTTCTTGGGAGGAAGTGGCTGCTATTCGTCCTCACTTTAAAAAAAAAAAAAAAAAAACAAACAAAAACGCTAAAATGCTAATTAACTTGTTTCTCTCTCCCTCCTCCCCCCACAACCATCGGTGCGTCTTTAAAAGGTAAAAATAGTAGAAGAAGAAAACAAGGGGAGGGGGGGAGGGGGGGGTCACTGCTGTCTGCACAAGATTGAAATCCAAACTCTGTGAATCTGACTTGGAAGTATTTCCCCGCAACCTCAAACTCTCAGCACGTTACAACCGTCCAACAGCCAGGTACGTCTAGTGCAGGTAACAAAAGGGCTGTGCGCCTCCTCCTCCTCCTCCTCCTCCTCCTCCTCTTCCTCCCACTCCTCCCCTACCTGCACGAGATATGCAGTGAATGGGACGGGCTTCCAGGCCGAGCTCAACACGTGTAGTTGTTGTACAGAAAACTAACGAGGAACGAAACGGAATGGCCTTTTTATAAGCCTTAACTGGGCGCTTGCAACATCACGACTTTGCCCCGGCAGTGTGGGCTCTCCCCTCCCGCTGTGCCCCCACCCCAACGGATGGGCCACACCACAACAGTAAGCCCAGTAAAAAATAAAAAATAAAAAAAAAACCAAATGGCTTTCCAGCTGCTTGCATTACAAGACAATGTAGCACTGCATGACTAATAATGAGTAATTATGATGAACTGGCTTTTCTGATAAATATGTCGCATTGGTGCCCTTTTCTGTCAGACCCACCGGGGGGCCGAGGGCTGACAGCATAGAGAAAACAGATGGTTGCTTATTATTGAGTTGTGAATTTTGTCCAGATGTATGAATAAATTCCTTGGGGGCGTCACCACACAACTCCCTCTGGTGGCAGTGAGACAATGATCTGAGTCTCAACATCACGACACATCCAGCTTTTTCACATTCTTAATTTAAATACAACAATTGCATTCCCCCCCCCCCCCCCTCATTGTCCCACTTGACACATGCTAAGCCTTATATTGCTGGAAGGCTTTTTTTTTCTTTTTTTTTTTTGACTGCATCAAAACCAGCCAATGACGTTGGAGGTGGCAGCTTGCTACGACTCAGTTCGGCTTCACTGAACCTACAACTTATTGTAAAAGTATTGAGACTCAATCGAGCTTTTCCACATGTTGCTACAAACGTCACCGTCTGTTATTCTGATTTTATGTGACGGACACAAAAAAATGAAGTGGGTATGTAATTGTGAAGAGGAGAAAAAATGAGACATTTAAAAAAAAATATATATATATATATTTTGTATTAACCACCCTTTAATCCATTGCCGCTAAGTAAAATTATGTGCAACTATAATTCCTTCAGTTTAACCAGGAAGGTGATATAGTTGTCTAGTGCATCAAAGTTTTATTTTAAACGCAGAAAGGTCTTTTTCCTCTTTCATGTGCTGACATCCTGAGAAAACTGGGGGATGGTGAAAATCGCAACTATCAGGTAAGGCCTCAAAGAAAATCCACAATTTGTATCAGTACTGGTTTTGCCACTGGCCTGATCAGTGCATCTCTGGTTACATTGTAAAATATATATTTAAAACCTCCCCTAGTGGTTTTGTCACGTTTGCAGTTTGCCACAATCCATGTAGAGGTCCCCAACTCTGGTCCTCGGGGTCCAGCGGCTTGAACATGTTTCAGGTATTTCCCATCTGCCACACACATAACTAAAACGAATGGGTGATAATTGAGGAAGTTGACGATGTATTGCAATCACTTGACTCATTTGTGCCGGAGCAGAGGCGCATCTACAACCTGTTGGGCCAGGATTGGGGAGCCCCGATGTCGGGGACACAGCAAAAACGTGGGAGAAGCTGTTGCTGACTAACTCCACACGCCGTCTGAAATACATCGAGCCCCTTCAGAGGGATTCGAATGTCGGTGAAGCTTTCAAAATCCCCGACATTAAATAGGTCTTCACAGACACACTCCGTCCAGTCGGACTGGGCTCACACACTCTTTCCCAGGAAGAACGGCGGAAATCCTTCCGCCTCTCGGCGGGATCGACACATACAGTAAGTGAAGCGGGGTTAGCTTTTTGGACGCAGCAAAAGTCCGACTTTAACTTTTGCATTCTTTTCATTTTCATAGTCCAAACTTGACTCCGTAAAGTAACGCATGACGTGACTCACCCTTTCCGACCATTAAAACAGAAAAAAAAAAGAAAAAAGAAAGACATGAACATTTGCTAACGTGTTGTAATAATGACAGCATAAACTAAAATTACAGACATGAGTTTCCTGAGTGCACAGACTGTGAGGCTGTTGTTCAGCATGAGAAACAGACAAAACCGCAGAGACCTTTTGTTTCAAGACATCCCCGCTTTTATTGTCTTGAGGCCTTGTTTTGTTCAAAACATGCCCATCAAAATTCCAGATGGATTTTCGAAATAATCAAAGTCAACTCCAGGGAACCAGGGTGACATAAAAAATAAAAAAAAGACATCCATTTGATGTCTACCCTGTAAAAAGATGGTGTTGTTTGTCCTCGAACATTCCTAAATCACAGGCCTGGGTGGAGATGGTCCCTTTTAGTTTAATTAAAATGTTCAAAGGCCCAACTCCACTTTTATGGTGGCTGGATGAAGACCGGGGTCAGTGTGCGTCAGCGTTATTTGTCACCCCGCCGCCGTCACTGCAGACATGTCACACGCATCGACGCTATGCTCGTCGACGGCGTTCCCAGTGCACTGGTTGTACACAGTCCCCGGGGGCCCTTCCTGGCATTGTTTTTTTGCACTCGCTGCTGCGACTGAAGGCCCCACAAATCAAGCCGGAGACACAGGCACTGTTCGTACTCGCAGACTCTCTCACACGCCGTAGCACTTGGGTGGTATCTGGAGGATCCTATGACACACTGTTTATTCAACTTCAAAAAGCTGAGGCAGGGGATGAGAGCACTCGGGTTAGCGAGGACATCAATCTGAGGACGCCACATGTCCTCAGATGTGCGCGCTTCACGCTGCACATACAGGCCGTTGCATGTGAAATATTTCCACTTAGAGGCTTCTGAAAGGAAATCATTGTCCTCCTCTGACTTTTTAAGTGTCCGCCAAGCTTCTTTTTTTTTTCTTTCCCCCTTTCTTATTCCTTAAGATTGCACTGCATTGTTATTAATCTGCTCCGAACGCATTTTCTGCAGTCGTTAAAGATTCAGAGGCTTGGAAGACGAGAGAGGAAGATCACATTTTTGGCTAGACGGGCACGCTGCGTCGCTTCTGTCTTTTTGAATATTATTAAGTACTATTGACCGACAACTAAATAAGAAAACCCGCCGGTCGCCCATGTGTTTGCATGGGAGCTGGTTCAACTGGAAACAGTGAGAGGGCTGAAATGCAGAGCGTGCCAAACCACGGAGTGGCGTCTGGGGCTGGGTCCACCGCATCTACTCTGGGCCCCAGGCAGGAGGGGGAAAATAGCTGTACTTTGCTTGCAAAGTCCCCCTTTCCATCTCCATCAGACATCTCAGTAGAACTCTTAGCTCTTCTTGAGTCTAACACTTCCTCAAGCTTTTTTTTTCTCTCTGAATATTGTGAGCTTTGTAACTTCCAAACTTTGGAGTGCTTTGTAAGAAAGTGACCAGGATGTCAAAGGTTAAACCAACCAACGGCAGCCTTCCTATTCTTAACTGTGGCTTTGACCTTCAGGCCTGGCCCGTTCCACCGCAGCTGAGATACGGACACCCAGTGTTGTGTGATTGAATCCTGACTCACTCACTGGAGTAGCAGGTTTTTCGACGCTTTTACTCCAGTGGTTATGAAACGAGTACCACCTCAGTAAATACCACATTTTTAAAAGTACCGCGATCTTGACAGACTTTTTAAAACAAAAGTGCAACTAAACTGGGGCTTTCTTTTTGGCCCTGTTACGTCTTTGACCACATGGGCAAACAAGAATTTCTCTTCATCCTATTTTTGCCTTCCACTCAGAGATGTACGGTTTTCACTACGACCTCGTACGGTGTGGTAGTGTGTTCGTTTGTACAATCTGTACTCAGAGAAGAAGAAAATACCTGAAACAAAGGACTGAGTTGATTTCGCATAGAGAGATAAATGATCCAAAATGAGAAACAGCAAATCTTCCCAGAGTGTATTTCTATTTAAAACATTGTTGTTGTTTTGCTTCTGATGAGACTCGTTCTTTTTTTCAGCTGTTGATGGTTTGGCGCCATCATTTGACCACAACCTTTATTGTCACCGTTGGCAGTAAAAAAAGAATTTTAAAAAAGGAGGTTGTAAAGATAAAGAAATTTACGTCGCAGAGGGTTTGCTGTAGAGCAATACCGGACTGGGCAACAACAATTTAGCCTTTGTTGTCATCAGTCATAAAAGCAAAAGAGAACAAAACAAAAACATGAATTTTGTCATTTTTATCCCTCCATAAAACTGTACATTGGCATTGCATAATATAATATTATGTTATGTTTAATTTTCCACTGAAGTCAGTACCTCAGAGTTTGATGCTAGAACATTTTTTACAAAAAAGATCACTAGAAGTTGTAAATCCAATTGGGAGCTGAAGGTTTCTCACCAGCCTTGACCTGAAAATCCAATATGGCCAACTTGGACATCGTCACCTTCCTAAAATAATGCCCTAAGTAATTTTTTTTGCCTAAGCCATTTTTTGGCAGGAGGTTTGTTTGTTTTCTTGTGCAGTTTTGCCAATTTACTTCTCAAAAAATCTTGGACACACATAGTACTAAGCAACATTATGTTTTAAAGTACAAAACAATGAGAAACACATTGTTAGTAGCTGCATTGTCATCAATTAGCAGCTCTCTGGTTTTGCTTCACAACAAAAGTCAGGTTTTAAAATGGGTTATCTACAGCGCCCAACACAACAAACAGAGCTTGTTCAAAGCCTGAACTGGTGCTCACAGAGGGATTAGTGTTTTCTTCCCCAAGTTAAATCCTTCAAATAGTAATTTGCAATATTTTTTGTTTACATAAAGTCCCCTTTTTACCAAGCCTATGAGCCAAACTGTCGTGTTTTCCTGATCGGGCCAAAACTCTGAGACAGAACAGGGAGGCTGGATAAATTTACCTAAATCTGACAGTATGGGACACTGTGCCAGAGCTGTAGCCTCTATTCAAGAGCCCACTCAGTAAAACAAGTTGAAGAAAAGAAAAGAGTACAGTTTCAAGTTAAGGAGGCCTTGGAATGAGCGAGATTAGGTTTCTACAGTGCCATGTGTGGAGAGCTGGCGTATAAACGCTTTCAAGGGACATGTACAGTTTCGCAGAAAGTGAAGTAATAACCATTTGATAGATGTTGTATTTGCATGTGACAGTTCAGCAGGGAAATATCCCGATTCCACTATAGGGAACCTCTGTGAGGCCAAAAGCAACATAAGTTATGGTTTGTTTGTGTGACTTTATTTTATCTGCACAAACACTTCTGATTTATTTGAAAATTATAAGGAGGCAAAAAAGCAATGCCAGGAAGAAAATGTGTTTGTCGTTTTTGGTTCCAAAACATCTACAATCTGAAATGCACTAGTGACTGCTGTTTTTGAAAGTTGGATTTAACATTAATCTCCTTTTAATGTGGAAAAACAACAAAAATAAGATCATTAACGGGGCTATCTTGTGGATTTTGTCAATAAACAGAAGGCATGGGCAGCTTTTCAGTGGCACATTGCTTTGTAGTCTTTGCCATAATAAACTATAGGCTGATTTTTAGTTCATATTCCCAATACTAAGGCATTTATTATGGCAAGTATCTCTGTATTTTTTTTATTTTTTATAAAGGTTTGACAGGATATGACTAATTAAACTGAGTTCACCTGTTGACAGAGTTGACTCGTAAAAACTGTCAATGACACTCGATTACGAAAGCACAGAAGAAGCCACCAACACTTTGAAGTTGTTTATCAGGCAGCATTGTAAAAAGAAAGAATTAAATAATTTGTGAGCATTGTAAGAATACTGCTGACGATGAGTTACTAAAAGTGCTGTAGTTGTAGTTCAAAGTTTCTTAAAAAAAAGGAAGCCTTGTCAACGTAAACTTACAATTAGACAAGCATGAAAACCAAAACAGTTGGACGAATAATACGTGGGTTAAATTAATCTGCATGGAAAAGACATTTTGTGATTTAAGTCCATATTTTGTATGTTAAAACAAGGACTTTGGTGGAATACAGTAACGTACCACACTGTAATGTACTGCACTGTAATGTAACGCTCTGTAACGTAACATACCAACCACTTTATTTCTTAAACACGCAAAAATACAAAATAGCTGTTGACCAAAGTGCTGTACAACAGAAATATGTTTTTGTACATATGTTTTACGTACCGCACCGTAACGTACCGCACCGTAACGTGCCACACTGTAACATACCACACTGTAACATACCACACTGTAACGTACAGCACCGTAACGTACCACACTGTAACATACCACACTGTAACATACCACACTGTAACGTACAGCACTGTAACGTACCACACTGTAACATACCACACTGTAACGTACAGCACCGTAACGTACCACACTGTAACATACCACACTGTAACATACCACACTGTAACATACCACACTGTAACGTACAGCACCGTAACGTACCACGCTGTAACGTACCGCACCGTAACGTACAGCATTGTAACGTGCCGTAATGTACTGTGACGCACTGCACCGTAATGCAACGCACTGTAACTTAACATACCAACCACTTTATTTCTTAAGCACGCAAAAATACAAAATAGCTGTTGACCAAAGTGCTGTACAACAGAAATATGTTTTTGTACATATGTTTTACGTACCGCACCGTAACGTACCGCACCGTAACGTGCCGCACCGTAACGTGCCACACTGTAACATACCACACTGTAACATACCACACTGTAACGTACAGCACCGTAACGTACCACACTGTAACATACCGCACTGTAACATACCGCACTGTAACGTACAGCACCGTAACGTACCACACTGTAACATACCACACTGTAACGTACAGCACCGTAACGTACCACACTGTAACATACCACACTGTAACGTACAGCACCGTAACGTACCACACTGTAACATACCACACTGTAACATACCACACTGTAACATACCACACTGTAACATGCCACACTGTAACATACCACACTGTAACATACCACACTGTAACGTACAGCACCGTAACGTACCACACTGTAACATACCACACTGTAACGTACAGCACCGTAACATACCACGCTGTAACGTACCGCACCGTAACGTGCAGCATTGTAACGTACAGCATTGTAACGTGCCGTAATGTACTGTGACGCACTGCACCGTAATGCAACGCACTGTAACTTAACATACCAACCACTTTATTTCTTAAGCACGCAAAAATACAAAATAGCTGTTGACCAAAGTGCTGTACAACAGAAATATGTTTTTGTACATATGTTTTACGTACCGCACCGTAACGTACCGCACCGTAACGTACCGCACCGTAACGTGCCACACTGTAACATACCACACTGTAACATACCACACTGTAACGTACAGCACCGTAACGTACCACACTGTAACATACCACACTGTAACATACCACACTGTAACGTACAGCACCGTAACGTACCACACTGTAACATACCACACTGTAACATACCACACTGTAACATACCACACTGTAACGTACAGCACCGTAACGTACCACACTGTAACATACCACACTGTAACGTACAGCACCGTAACGTACCACGCTGTAACGTACCGCACCGTAACGTGCAGCATTGTAACGTACAGCATTGTAACGTGCCGTAATGTACTGTGACGCACTGCACCGTAATGCAACGCACTGTAACTTAACATACCAACCACTTTATTTCTTAAGCACGCAAAAATACAAAATAGCTGTTGACCAAAGTGCTGTACAACAAAAATATGTTTTTGTCTAATTGTTAAAACCGTGACACATGGAGTTTTCCTTGGCTTACTTCAATCAAAAGAGTGATTATAATCTAGGTGTGAGGCGATAAATGCATGAATCAGTGTCTCACGGTGGCGTCTAGACAGGAGGAGCTTATTCATAAATTTGTGATGTTGGATTTTTTTTTTGCAGGGCCAAAGAAGAAAAGCCAAAGAAATGAACACGGATGGAGCTACTGGCTTTAAAACACATGACCTCTTTTTGGTAAAATTAAGAAAATTCCAATCTGAATATGCAATTGTTATGGTTCACAGTGTCGAAACAGCTATAAGTGTAAGTAAAGCACAGTTATCATAATCCGTTGCTAAAAATATCTAACTAAAAACAATTAAAACTGCGGATTCAGCTCTGTAGTTTGACAAAGAAGAAATGAGGAAAGATTTCTTCAACAAGGGGTTTGACCACAGCATGTTAAAAACTGTTCGGCACCACATTAGAAGTCAAGCTGCTCTTAATAACATTAAGAATAATTGGGACATAAGAGGACATGGAGGAACACCATTACAGAGGGAGCCAGATGGTTTTATAAGGTTTTCTAACAGTAACCAGATTCCTTTTCATTTATTCAGAGATGAGATCAACTAATGAGTCTTCTCTTGGTTATATTTTTATTCGTTTCTATCCACGTTATTCACATTTTATTCAAATTCACGCTTTATCGTTCTTGACTAGGAATCTAAATGTAAAGGGAAGGCTAATTTATTAACCATCCTAACTTATATATTAAAACTGAGTGGTTTTGACACGTATGGTTGTGACAGTGTGGGAGTCTGCTGCAGACAGGAAGTGTAACCATCTTTTAGGTTTGAAGGTACAATAGAGCACACTATCACGAATTCTTCTTTTCTTTGACCTTTGTTAACTTGCATGTTGCCAGTATCACAACCCAGAAGTTGTTTTGAATTCATGCGAGTGAACATGTTGTCACCTGGTGTATTAAACAATCAGGATTCTAGTAAAGGGGAACGCTAGTCTTGTAAAATTGTAATGTTTTTCTATTTTACTGCAGAAGTCTCTTACATAAAAATTTTAGAAAAGGCGTTAATTTGACGAATATGTTAAAGGATGCAAAAGATCACAAGGAGACGGCATTTAAAAGCAAGACAGAACACACTGCCAACAAGAAGAGGAAGAACGAGTGATAAAAATCTCAATTTATGGCATTTTATATGATACTTCAGAGTTCATCTACCGTTACTGTATTAAGTATCCTCATTCTATTATCGTTATTATGTAAGAATGAAATGGGGAGACATCTGACACAGATTTTGTAGTCACTTACCACACCATAACTCCAATCATTTCACATACCCAAATTTATTTCTGAAGGCTCACAGCTGTGTGTGATTTACGAATGACAACAAATAGATACGAGGCTGCTCATATTTAACGGTTTTAATAGAAAGAAAAAAGAATCAAATCTATGAAAGAGACTTAAGATCACGACGCCTTTTAAATCATTTCGAAAAGCCCAGATAATGACGTCAGGGCTCTGTAAGCCTCTCACTGGGTAGTTCGCAGGATTTGAATTCACAGGCCTACCTGTGGAGGCATCATACAAACTCCCCCAGTGGGTGACATCACTAAAAAATAACGACATATCAACCAAGGTACCAGACATTCACAAGTCCGGTTAGTTTTTTGTTGCGATTTCCAACATGTGGGAAGGTGCCACATTTGTGTTTAGAGTATAAAGATGAAGGAGACATTTTGGTTCAAAATGTGTATCTCAGAAGTTGTTTTGAATTTATACGAGTGAACATGTTGTCACCTGGTGTATTCAAACAATCAGGATTCCAATAAAGGGGAACGTCAGTCTTGTAAAAAGGAAAAGACGTCGGAGTCAGCCGGAAAGATACCGGCTGACTCTGATAAGAGGGTCCAATTATCCATGGTGAAACTACTGTACTGGCATGGGGTGAAAGGGCAATCAGAGAGGAAGAAGCCACTACTCCAAATACAACAAATCATCCAATACTATCCCAGCTGAAGAAGACGTTGTGTATGAGAGCGGCGCTCTTCACAAAATAGATGGCCCCATGATGACGGAACCACATCTCACAACAATCGACTAGAAAGTTACGGGTCTTCCGAAGCATACCTAAAGCTTAGCTATAAAGTACCCTGAAAACAGCAACGTAAACATTTTGAAGTGCTCACTTTCACAGAGTATTTGGCGCGTGACCAAAGTGACCTGAACGCTTGACCCAATTATATGAGTTCTGTCAGGATTAACGGGTCAAAATTTCAACAAACTCTTGTGAGAAGCTTCTGAAAGGACTCCAAAAAGGCATATCCTGAGTCACACAGTTTAGAAGGTGATTATTAAAGGTATTAATGAAGGGTTTTTACTAAACACTAAGGTAATGTTATGTTATATCTAACTTTAAGCAAGATTCAACAGGTTGTTCAATCCTGACTGAACTTAGTCAGTTAAAGTTCTTTCCTTTTACATACTACGTCAAGTATTTTTATGAAGGAAAAAGACAAGATTAGATTTGAAGTGGACCCCACCATACCATCTAGAATGCTTAAAACCTCCAATCTGTCATCTAGGATTTAAATATGTATTGGTCTTTGGTATCAGAAAAGGTTATGATTGCGTTTTGCCTTGCTTGGGGATAGAGCGGGTTAATGTTGAGGATAGCCTTGCTGAAAGGCATTAGGTATTAACTTTCCTCTCCTTTTGGGTAAACTTGACGGGTACATCAAATGCATGCTTTGGCACTGGAGTTTACATATCTGCGGAAGCTAAACAGAGTGGCATTGACTCAAGGTGTGGTGCTATATTTGTATCTGACCATGGCTACGGACAAGCACAAGTGCACGGACAAAGAGCGCGCACACACACACACACACACACACACACACGTTGCGCGTGTAAATGCACACGCCTCGTACCGCCAAACAGCTGGGAGTGTTTGCAGTGTGAGGAGGCCGTTGGTTCTCCTCTCGGCCGTCTCACACAATGAGCCGTGCGCTGTCTGTGTTTGCTCTGCGCACAACTCAAACAGCGTCCCCTCGCCGTTCGAGCACGGCCCGAGGTTTGCTCTTTGTGAAGGCTCGCGCGAACCCGGGGCAAGGCTTGGCCTCGGGTTGCACTCACGGAGAAACGAGTGGGCCAAGTTCATTGAGAAATAACCTAGAATTTCAAAGATGCGCCTGAGTCCGTTTGACTTTCGCTACCCCGATAAAAAGGTTTCGGCTCGCCGGTCAGGGTCACGGAGATAACGCGGCGTTTCGCTCCCCAAACTACGGCACAATCGCAAAGGCAAACAGGCAGCCGAGAAGAAGAAGCTGGTACACTTCGAGACTGCGCTTTGGCTCTGTTGAAAAGTGGTTTGTGAAAATGTGGAAAAACAATCAGCTCCAGACTTTTGTTACAACATGAAAAAAAGAGACACTTTAAACCCACATTCTTTTATTATTGTCTTGGATTACATCATAAATTACTTGCATTCTGAAATGGCATTGAAGTTCGATCGGCCTAAAACAGAGCAGGCTTGCCTTTATTTATTCCAGAGTTTCATTATTTTGCTGATGAGCCCACACATGTAAATCATTCAGGATGAAGCGCATCGGCTTAAAGCAATTTTTTTTCTTCTTCAAATGGTGTGGGTAATCGTTGCCTGCTTAACCTTTGCAATACTCTTCTCCTCGGAGCGTAAATAATTTCAGTCGAAATGACTTTTTGGAGTTTACTGTAAATATGTAAATAAGTCAGAGGTGCAGGAAATCGAGAGACCTTCTATCTGCTACCTGCTCCTTTTCAAACAAATTGTGTAAAACTGCATGTCAGTTGACATGGCTATTTAGCTTATTATTTTCTTTTTGCTTTCTATTGTCTGTTGAATAAATAAATAGTTCTTTTTGAAATTGTTAAATGTTTATTACAATGTGCACTTGGAGTTGTGATAAAAAGTAAAAATTTAGGTGCACAAGTTTGAATTTATACTCTTAGATTTTTTTTCTCAACCATACAAGATCAAAAATGGACAGACGGTGTGATTTTGTCCCTGTTCATGATGGATTTGGTTTATTTTGGTGGACGGGTATTATGCGCAGACCTGGCTTCCAGGAGAATTTCCACGTTTTCAAATGGACTGAGGTTCAGAGCACTACATTGCTTCCAAGCGTCAGTCATCAGATCCAAACTGATGACTGACCTTGTTGAAAAAAGCCACAATGTTCAGTAATCAACATGTTGACAATTGGAGACAGTTCTTATTTTTTGCATCCACTTTGCTTAAGGAACCATTTTTACACACGGCCCCACAGCATAACGCCACCATCGCCATAGATGACAGAAATCAATTCCCTAATAAATTGGTCTTTACCTTTTTTTGCAGCAACTGCTTTCCCTCTCTCAGAGTTACCAACACACACAATCATCTTTGCGATTAATGATTCCCCTGGCTCATATTCAATTCAGTTTGCCTATAGAGTGCCAAGTCACAATACACCATCTCAAAGCACTTTCCAAAAAAATAATTGAAAAAAATCTAGTAATCTTATTTTACGTACGTCCAATTCATTAAATTGGTTTTTTAAAAAGGTTTTCCATCTAAGGAAACCCAGCAGACTGCACAGTCACTGAATAGAAACATTTACTCCTCCTGAATGTGAACGTAGCAACAGTAGACGATTGCTGGCGTTGTGGTGTTGACTCTCCAGCAATCCCTCAAACTGAGCATGCATGCAGTGACAGCGGAAAGGAAAACTCCCCTTTAACAGGAGGCAACCTCTGGTGGAACAAGGTTCACAGTGACATTTAGAAACTGTAACATGACTTTTGTTGCAGTGGCTTCTTCCTCTCTGAGTGACATTTCAACGCATGTTGAGACACATGTCACTCACTTTAAATAAAAAATAACAATAAAAATTAAGTTAAATAAAGTTTTTCTTTTTTTCCTTACCTTTAAAGCCTCCTTCTCCATTATTCCCGAAAGGACTTCGTCTCCACAGGGTCAAAGTTATCAAAAGAAGACGATTTTTCATTTTCATGTCAGTCGTTCTTCCTGTAAAGTGAAACACAGTCAGTCAGCAACATTTAGAGGTGTTGGTTGCGTATTGATAACATTTCTATCTTTGTCAAGCGTCTTCGCCAGTCCAACCTAAGATGGGTTCAGAGAGTCCTGGCCTTCCCCGGCGTCCTCGGAGCGGGCCTGGCATCAGCCCGCCCGTCAAACACAGGTTCTCTTTGTTGTGTCAGCTGCACATTGAACCTTGCAGGGGCCTCACATACACAAAGGAATGTTTGGACGGATCCATTACACGGCCCCGCACACCGCTTGTTTGGCTGTTTTACCCCACAACAGTAATCGGACATTTTAAATAGGTCCGGGAGCCTCTTGGAGGTCTCCGACACTCGATAGTCGGGGAGAGATAACGCTTTTGCGGACAATGCTGTCATTCTTTGAACGGTGACATACAGGAAAAATACATTAAATGTGTGGTGCCTCGCAAAACGTATTCGTACCCGTTTGACTTTTTTTTCCCGCATATTGTCGATTTACAGCCACGCACTGGATGTTTTTGGGGCGCAAAGTAAAGCGCGGTAGTGAGGTGGAAAGAAAATGATACTCTTTGTCACACCGTTGTCTGTAAGGACCGCCAGAGGGAACCTTACTGTACCGTGTACACGCAGTACGTTTGTTCAGAACTCATTTTCAGTGAAAAATTCTCATGACTGGAGTAAAACACCAGAGACCATTAGAATGTATCAGCCTTTTTAATCATTTTCTAATCATTTAAAATTATGGCTGTTAGATAATCAAATGTGCATACACTCAATGAGGATGTGATTCTTACTGTTTGTTGTGGTGTACTTTTGTGCTACATGGCTTTTTGTTCTTTTTGAATTTGTAACCTGATATGGGAGGGGGGGTTAGATAAAAAAATGCTTTTATCTCTCTTTTTGATGGAAGAGGCGTATGCATTTGTAATGCATTGTATTCATATTAGAGTGTACTGCCAAAGTTCAACAAGAAGTCCTGCACAAATCACCAGACTAGTAAATAGTCCATGCATACATTATTGTCTGTACTAGGTAAACGTATTCTAGCATTAGGTTATAAACTAAACTACCGTCCAACAACAAAAAGAGAACGAGAATAATTCAGAGAAGCATCCAAGAGGCTCTGGAGGAGCTGCAGAGATACACAGCTCAGGTGGGAGACTCTAACGACCGGACTGCCTTTGGTCATGAGCGCCACAAATTCGTCTTTAACGGGAGAATGCCAAAAAAGAAAGCCATAAGACGTCCCAATGAAAGCTAGCAACGTAGTAGACACAGCAAACAGGAGGCCAGAACTCGCTCTGAACGTTCTTTATGAGAAAAGCTCTGTGCGGCAGAAAGCTAACATTGCACATCGCCGCAGTGACGCATGTTGCGTGGGGGGCAGGGGTGGGGGATGCTTTTGTTGCTTCCCTCCCTTGCATTTGGAAGAAATCACATATGGATTGCTCAGAGTGTTGATCCTGTTGTTAAAAGTTATGAGTTCAGGGCTCAAGCGTGTTTGTCTTCCCCTTTTCTGCGCAATAACATCATTTGATGTTCAAGAACAGATTGGCCAGCCCGCCAGATGCAAACAGAGCAGAAGTTGGGAGCTTTGAATTTTTCCCAGTTGTTGCAAGCCTCCGTTTTCTACGCCTCCTCTCTGGGGGAAGACGGAGCTCGGTTCACCACTGGATACATGAATTTTATAGAAATGTATTAAGCAGGGCTTCCTCCCACAGTCCAAAAACATGACTGTCAGGTTAATGGGTCTCTCTAAATTCTCTCTAGGTGTGTGTGTGTATGGTTGTTTGTCCTGTCTGTCTCTGTGTTGCCCTGCGACAGACTGGCGACCTGTCCAGGGTGAACCCCGCCTCTCGCCCCGAACGTTAGCTGGAGATAAACACCAGCACCTCCTGATCCCACTAGGGACAAGGGTGAACAGAAACAGATGGATGGATGTAGCAGAACACCAGGACACACACCTGTGTAAAACTGACCCCAGACAAGGTGGACGTCCCAGTTCACAATTATAGTGCAAACTGTCCCGTTGTTCAGAGGTGCAGGTCTGGTGTCAACTCGACCATGTTAAAGTTTACTGATTCAGCATCTGCAGGATATCAATGACAAAACATTGAGAAGTTAGTTTTTTTTCAAACTTTTTTCAAACACCTCAAAATTTCAACTTTCCTGCTTCAGTGAGATAGAAGCTAAGTGAAACAGTGTTGTTATTGGTGTTATAGGTGCTGATTCCTCTCATCGGTCAAAGCTAAACGCAGTTTAGAAGTGGCAGGATACTAAAGCATGCCACACTCTTCAGATTTTTGTTTGTCATAAAAAAAAAAAAAAATCTCTCCTTCGCCTTAGATAGATTGAACTTTATGGTTCCAGCATGGCGGACTTGAAAAATTTCAAGAGGCACGAATACTTTTGCACCGTAAGAGCGGCTAAGCAAAGCTTGAGTATTTTCCTCAAAAAGAACCTCACCTCAGTTTTATTCCACATATCCGTCATTCATCCGGTGCAATTTGCATTCAGCACACAATTTATTTCAGTTCTCATGGCGCCCCTGGCCTCCACTTAACCCCACACTTTTCCCCCTGCGTGTTTGTGTCTCTAGAAAGCCACTTTGTTGTGTCTGAGCAGCGAAGCATCGCAGTGAGCAATGACTTCCTATGAAATGTGACTGCTATTTCAACTCCAAGAGCGCAAAGGCTGCCTGCGGTTTGTCTGTCTGTTCGGTCTGTGCGTCTGCCCTCAAGTTTCCCCCTTCGGGTTGCAGAGGAAGAAGACGTTTCCGCAGACGCAGAAAGAGTGACAGTCAGGGTTGCCGGAGCCTGTCGGCAGGCTCAGCTTGACTGCAGTTTGCCACAAGAGAGGATTCAGGAGTTGTTTGACAGCAGGAGGGCGCAAAGGGCACTTAAAGGTTCCAGTGGAGTACAGCTGCGTCGAGGCTTCGTCCTTTGCTTCCTCCGCCCCCTCCTTTTCTCGCTGTGTCTCCTTCTCGAGCTCCCGAGAGCCTCCTTTGATCTGACTTTGGAGCTTTTGGGTGAAAATTGTGACAAAACAGTTGAGAGGCCTTTCTTCCCACACAGAGTTTAGGGCCCTTACCTCAGCGCCCAACAGCATTATAGAGATATTTACAGTCATAACGTAAAACACATCATAAACTAAAATTTGAAGCACATAAAAGCTACCCCATCTGGATTCATTAGAATGTGGTTCAACCATTCTTTTATTGTACCCTTCTCTATTTTGGACTTTGTTTTAGCAGTTACGCCATCAAGCTCAGAAACATTTGCATCTTGAAGTGACGCTCTTCTAAGTTTGGATCGGCTCTAAGCAGGTATAAGTAAAAGCTTCCATGTCGAATATTCATGCTCAGTAATTCATTTTAAATTGTATGTTTACTTCAATTTTTAGAATAGATCAAATTGTGTATATTCTAAAACAAAATAAAATTATTTGGATAGATTTTTGGTTGATTAAAAATTTTCTACGTTTAAATGTCAAATCAATTATGAAAATGATTTTACCCAAATAAATCTGTTACATTTTAATATATTTTCTAAAATGTAGCGTATCTGGTTTGTCCTACCATGCTAAAAAGACATGGTTTGCAAAAACAGTTTGCGATTATAAGCTCTTAATAAGCACGAGTTCTTGCAACATTAAAACATCAAAGGAAGTCTGCCTTACTTTAGTCACGTGACTTAATATGGTGAATTAAGTGGGACATATTGTTTTGAGTCTGATATTAAGCTTGTAACAGAATTTGTGACTCTATTTTGGAGAAAAAATAAATTACGTGCAACCGCACTCCGTACCTGTAGGTGGTGATAATGCTTACCTAGCGGTTTTTCCCAACCGCCAATAAAAACCAAGAAGAAGAAATGACGGCGGACGCTCACGAACTGCGTACCAGGTAAAGCTACTGACAACACTCAGTAAAGACAGCCATGAAGGAGCTTCCACCACTTTTAAATGTTTTGTGTGGCAGGATTTGGGGAGTTTTCTAGATAAAAGACAAAAATGATTTGTGAACGCTATGAGAATACCACAGCTGGCTAACTGCTAGCCGCTAACAAAGCTAACACTTGTCCCAAAACCTTCAGGATTCTTTAAAAAATAATTTACGATATGGTCAACCTCTATTCTTACTTACTTAAACAAGAAACGGTGATTTGTAGTTTTATATTGTATTTTTGGTAACTGCCGCTATAGTCATGTTCACAGTGATGACACATTTTGTCTGAAATCACAACTGGCATGTGGCTTTTACTTCCACCCTAATGCATCTCTTTTTAAGGCATGGTACAAACCACGAGAAGCTCCACTAAAGTACTTTTAGCAGCTATTTTCAAAGTGTTTTATATGTATGGCAAACATATTGGATACTGACATCAGGACTGCTTATTGACTTCAACGTCTTCAGTCAAGACAAATATTATTCATTGGGAACAAGTGTCCAGGGCTAAGACCTGCTAGCATTTTTTTACATTACCATTACAGTGGATCCCCTCATACTTGTGGTTTTGTCCTCGTGGGTTTTTCTGCAGAACGTGACTCCCAAATATTTGTGGAATGTCCACATATTTGCAAAATACGTAATATTTGCACTTACGAATATGATATGCTCTATCATATTAGTGATATGATGGCGCATATCAAAAATATTTGAAAGGACTGCAGATTTTGCAACCGAAATATGTAGACGTGCTCTTCGGTGGCCTTTGCAGACTATAGATTAGCTTCCATGCTAGTGCAAATACGGCTTTTGCTGTGCGTGTTAATGCATGTTAAGGTATATTTGGTGTTCGAATGATTTAAATAGCCAGCTAAGAGTGATTATATTGTGGTCTCAAGTATTCACTGATTTATGCTATTCACAGGATGTGTTGTTAGCCGTTTTCTGCTGGACGCCAGTTAAAATGAATGAGAAAAAAATGGTTGGATAAAAAAACTGTAATCAAAATCTTCAGATCGGACTTGCTACCAAAATAAAGTGACTAATCTTACTGAACATTGGGTTTACAAAGTATACCTTTTGAGTAAAACAAACAAAAATCTAAATATATATTAATTACCAGACTTTCTTTTTCTGTTGCATCTTGCTGAACTGGGTTTTACCCTGCTCTGATTTTTATACCCACATTCTGTTGGGCCGTCCGTGACGCATTCACAGATGACTAAAAGGAAACAGACCAAATGTTATTTTGCTCCTCTTATGCTCTGCTTCTGAGTATTTGTTTTATTCTTCGCAGAATTTATTTGTTTTTGGTCAATTCGGCCACCTCCGTATCTCCCGGAGTCTATATTGCACCCGGGAGTGTTTAGCCTTTGAGCGGATCCAAGGTTTTCCATTGACCAGCGGTTTGTAGAGGTTATAATCTTGTACCCCAAAAGACAGATTTCCCGTTAAGGCCACAAGAGCTGTCTGCCACCGCTTACTGGAATCTGACGCGTTTTTTTGTAAGGAAATACTTGTTGGCAGACACCCTGTGCCCGTAAAGCTCCCAGAGAACAGCAGATTGCGAATGCGGACAATGCGATTCCTCTTGTTCAATCAATGGGACACACGGGCAATAAATTTGTCCTTCCTTTATCTTCATTCAGCTCGCGCACAATAATGGGTCCCAAATGTATGCAGAGCTGGCGACTCATGATGTTGTACAAATGAATCATTCACAACCAAGCAGTAAATACATCGAGGGACATATTGGCGGTTGATGTGTGGCTACATTCTGGCGCCCTTGAAGGATATTCAGGCTTGACCACTGTCGTCAGGAAGACATTTGCGTGATGATCTGTTTGGGAATGACTGTCCATCTCAATATGGCATGCTGTAAAAACAAAAACGGCTCAGTGGGGGCTGATTTACACATCAACATGTGTTTGATATTCAACCTTTAAGGTTCCTTGTAGTCTTAAAAAGAATAGAATTTCATTTTTTTTTTTATCCCACCAGAAACATCAGTAAGGCCTTAATATTTTGACACGTTGATGTTTCACTCTTACCAGCAGATGGAGACAAAGTACAGAGCACAATATTCTGCACAATGTATCACCCTCAAAGTGACTCTGTTTTACTTCTGCCCTATCTAAAAGAAAGGTGAATTCACAAAACAATGATAAAATCTTATTATTATTATTATTATTGGTCTTTCATTCTGATGTGAAAGATTTAAGCTTTCAGATCAGAATGAAAAGGAAGCAAATACTAGAAAAGAATGTTGACACATCACAGACCTCCTCCTTGAACTAAATTATTTGAGTGTGCACAACCATCAGAGGGAGTAGGTGCACAAGTAATGATGCTGCATTGGGTAGGCGTTATCTTAATATTGCTGCAACTAATGATTATTTCAGGAATCGATTATTGTATTCATTATTCTGATGACTAATCGGATAAAAACAAAATCGCCACTTTCTGTAGATTTTTCATTTAACCTTTTAAGCTTTTTATACAATACTAGCACAAATAATTAAATTCCTTTTTGAAATAAGAAAATAAACATTTTATTGCCTAAAATTCTATAATATAGTATTCCTTTTGTGAATTTAAAACTGTTCCACTTGAGGAGTTTTGGGTAAAACTTAGTAGTTTTTATCTTAGAAGCAAAATGTATATGCATTTTGCGCAGTTTGGGTCGAATTACTTCTCTGAATATGTTGTTCTTTCAGCAAACGGTTTCTTTAAATCTGCGATGAATGGATTACTAGATTAGACGATTATTTCACTACTCAATTCATCAGAATTAATCCGATTAATCGTTTCAGTTCTACTCCTTGCCTTTATATATTTATCTTGGCAAATTAAGCAGAGTCTCAGATGCCATTTTAATCGCTACCATCTTTGCATCCTTGCTGTCAAAGAAAAGTTGGAAGAACTCTTCAAAGAACATAAATGGAATTAATATGTTTGCGCACGTTTTTTTTTTTTTTTCCACCATTACCATATGCAAAAACTTGCTCAACAACTCGAAAGTCAAATCAAATTGATGGATAACAGACGATAAAGGACGGCTTCCAAAGATCCATCGGGATATTTTTTAGAGATTTACCAGTAATCTTTTAACCGCTTGCAGAAATCCCCGTATTGATGAAGTGACCTTTCCTTTCCTCTCCTCGGCCTTCCCGTCTGTTTATCTTGGTCTGATGTGACAGGACTCCAGGGACGTGTCTCTTCCTCTGTTTTCTTACCCACTCTATGAATCATTATGAGCTGAAGTTGAGACAGATCCGCCAGCTGTCTTAACGTTGGCTCCGATCCCCACTCGCATGCCATTGCACACATGAATATCATTAATAGCTTCATTAGCACTTCCTGACCACCGCAGCGGACTGAGAGGGAGGTTTGATTCTTGATTGCTGGACCGCTTTGTAGATGGAGAACAACACGTCTCCGGTGGTTCCAGGCCTCGGCCGTGTGATTGAAACAGTTTCTGGCTCGGACACCTTACCCTCCCAGTCCCACCAGGGGTATCGCTGTACAGTAACAGAACCCCAGTTCCAATATAACGCAGGGATCTGCTTGAATGTATAGAACTCGGCGCTCAAAGATCAAGCAAATGTAAACGCTGAATTGCGCAATCTCTGGCAGATCTCGACTGGAATAAATTGCCAAGCCTGTCTCCTCTCATGGTCTGTGGAGCGCTTTTTCAAAAAATCTGGAAAGCACAGTGGGGATATAAAGCAAGCGGAATAATAACCACCATTTGGTGATCTGATTATTCCCGAGTGAGGAAATATCATTCATCCCTGAAACTGCAGGAAGAATTGGACCTTTCAGAGCAACATGGTTTCTGTTACTATGCTGCATTACAACCAGTCTGTAGGAAACCAGAGAGAGAGAAAAAAGTAGTCACATCCATATTTGATTTTCCACATTTTGTTACGTTTAAGTGACAAAATTCATTTTATTTCATTGGGGGGGTTATGTGATAAACTATTAGAAAGTAATGCTAATTGTGAAGTAAACAGGAAAGAACAAACAAACAAACTCACTTCAGTGGACAGCTCTCTTTACTCTGATACCACAAAAAAAAACACTTAAAATTAGTAAACAGAACAAATTTACACATGCCTGTGTAAATTCAGCTGTTTTGTGAAGGCCTCAGAGAGAACGTTATGGTGCGTCCATACCAAACACGTTACGCGCGTCTGACGCTTCAAGTGTGACGCGTGTCTACTTTGAATGTAGACGCTTGACATTTTGCTCTACACCTAGTGTTTCGGGTGTCAGGAGCGCCGGGTTTACATTCAAAGTCTATGTGGAACCTCATCAAGGGCGTGTCAGATGCGTCAAAATCGCTCTAGTTGTTGATTTCCGTTGCTGGCCTATCAAACGCTTCAAATTGTACTTCAATGGGCCCTTGACGTGCCCTCCACATAGTCTTTGAATGTAAACCAGACATTCCTGAAATGCGTTTGGTGTGAACGCACCATTAGAGGGCCTTAGTGAACAAAGAGCATCATGAAGACCAGGAGAAAGGTGAGGGGTAAAATATTGAATACGTATTCAAACATATTCCGGTCTGTTGCAAAAAACTAACACTGCACATCATCCTGAACACACCGTCCCCACTGTAAAACATGGCAATGGCTGAATCTTGGTTGTGGGAGGCTTTTCTTCAGCCCGGCAGTGAAGCTGGGCAGAGTTAATGGGATCTTTGGAAGCAAAAGTAATCCTGGAAAACAAATTGTTAAAAGCTGCAAGCTACTTTAGACCAGGACAGATTTTCACTTGTGAGCAGTTTAATGACCCTAAGCATATTGCCAGAACTGAAAATGGAGAGCGGAACGACCTTCATCATACTTCATAGATGGGCAATTTGTGCTCTACAGTCTGAGCAGACTTCACGAAACCTCTAATGTATAATTAAATGACAAAGGGTAAGCTGTTATAAGGATCCTGTAAAATAATCTCCATATGTTGTTTGACTTCAGGTCAATGAAACAAGCTTGTTTCTAACAATTCCATTTGTCTTTTAACTGTAAGTAGCTAACACAAGCCAGTAGTTCATCATTCACCTGTTGTCTAAAGATTTCCAGATTCAGGTGTTGTTATATTGAATTATTTGTCTCTGTAGTCACAATAATGAAAAACAGGACACCCCACTTAATGTTCAGCTCTTTCCAAGGAACTCTTCACCTATCATGTCTAATCTTGTCATCTCTGGAAAAAAGTGATATAATTACAGATAAATACAAAAAATCACCAGGTTTTTCTCATTCACAAAACATATCACAATCTTATTCTGAGGAAAAGGTTAGAACATTCTGCTCCCTAACAGCTAGTCCCTTTAATCCAATACTTCTCAAAGACTTTTCCTGTTTCCACTACCAATCTCTGAAAGCTATTTAAGGCTAGTCCCACTTCTCAATTTCAGCTTCAAGATGTTTGAGGGGTTTCCTGCATGTACAGTCTGCTTCAAGTTACCCCACAACATCTGTGATTTAATCAGTGAGATTAAGATCTGGACTTGACTCGGCCCTGGACTTTCCATCTTCTAATTCTCATGCAGCCCTTCTTGGATTTGCCGGGATGTTTTTGGGTCATTGTAGCATGTTGCAGCATCCAGTTCTGCTTCAGTTTAATTAATTAATTCATTCATTTTTATTTTTTATTTTTTTGTAACTATCGATACCGAGCAGAATTAATGGTGGATTTTATGTTGTTGAGCTGGACCGTTATTGGTGCAGAAATGGGGCATAAGGTTAATTTCCTGGAAATTTGTTTTTAGAATTGTCTGTCGTAGCGAACATCATTCTGGTCTCCATGTTTTACTTGGAGAACAAAGGTTTTCTCTTTGGACCATATGAAGGTTGAACTTGTGAAGCTTCTTTCCAATTAGTAGTAGCAAGAGTCTGGTGTAGTCTGTGATGATATTTATGGCTTTTGCTGACTTCTTTTAGCACCTTGCTGTTTACTTTTAGGGTGAACTTGATTGGAGGGCCAGACTTTAGCATGTTGCTGTTGCCAAATGCTTCCACTGGTAGGCTGGTGGATTTCAGATTATTTTGAGAACCCTTTAAATTTCTGAACAAAACAATGATGAGCTGCTACAATCTGCTTTCTAAAAAGCCTCAGACACCTTTTATGATTTTACCTTGGTGATCAGGCACGTCACCTATCAGGAGCAAACCAAATCTGAATCTGAGGTTTAAACAGGGCAAACGTTCAGCAACCTGTTAAATAATCATGTTCTCATCATGTCCACCTGATGTGATTTACTGGTCTCTAACTCTTTCATAGTTGCTCTGTGTAGAGGGCCTGTGAGTTTACCTTGACTTACCCCACACTGACATTTCCTCAACCCATAACATCACAGTTTCCATTTTCCAATGAATAGAGTGGGCTTCTCTGTATGGTCCTTTGGGTGAAACAATCCCCGGTAAATTGACTGACATACACCTTTCTTTAACAGTTACATCTCCGAGGATTAAAGTTTGCTGAGGTTTGAGTCTCCGACGACGCTCTCCCAATAAAGCATCTCCGTCAGGTAGACCTATGCTTCCTGTTTACACAGTGCTTCCTGTTTGTCCAGTCACTCTCCTGTTTCCTTCTCTTTTTGAACGGAAAGCTGCCTGTCATCTTGCGCATGCAACTTGTTGTCAATAAGACTTGTTTTAACTATTCCTGGGTTGTCTGATCAGTGGGTCCGAACTGTACTTCATCCATTATAGTAAACTGGCCTCTCAGATGAGAGGCAGATAGGAGTCTAAAGCCATTCACCGACTTCAAGATTGATTACTAGCTGCTCATAAACAGCAACAGAAAATGGGATAAAACATAATAAATACTATCTCCTGAAAGCCTGACGCTCTGGGTGGTGAGCCATATCATCCATATCCAAAACCACCACTGGCTGTCCTCATAAGACAATCCAACACTGGTTAGTATTTTCTCTAAGATTTTGCTAGCGAAACAACTCAAATTTAATCTCAGTAGAGTGAAATGCAAGTTGAATTGTGATTCCTTTCACATTGTTATGCACATACTATTATTAGATTACTCCTACAGTATTCATTTCAGCACTTAGTATAAAGTATGACTATGGAGTTTACTCCATCTGCATCTTTGTCAGTAGACCTCCTGCAGCCAACACCTAGAAATACTTCCACTAATGAGATCATGTGTTTTTTTCCCCCCTAAATGCTTCAAAGATTTTGAGAGAGATAAAAATCAAGATTCAGTGACCCAGTAAATTATACTGATGGAATCTGCACTAAATTTCCTCTGCATATACAATCAGCCTTTGGTGTGTCTATACCAATTTGCACCTTTTAAACAGAGCAGACCCCAGAGCAATAAACTGCTTGACTCTCACATGTTTAACATCCCCTGCACTTGCAGCTGTCTAATCACACGGGTCAGATAGAAGTTCAGTGAGTAATAATCACACATTTGCCAGTTTACCCTCTTTTATTTCCTTTGCCTTTTTTTAATAGATAGCACAAGGTATTAATCTGCTTGTTGGTCACGATGAAACCGTGCAGCTACAAAACGTAAATACAGATATTATTTAAAAATGTCAAATTGAGAGCAGGAAAAGAAACAGATTACAGAGAAACCTCATCATGTCTTCCTGATTTATTGCGCCTGTTTCTCCTTAAATCTTTAAGCAACATGTTTTTTAAGAAAAAAGTGACTTTTAAGCTATGTCGGCTGTTTCAAATCTGTTTCCAGCTCACACTGCTGTCTGTTAACTTTTTCTGGTGATGCATGGGCCTTATAAACTGAACAATACTGTGGTGATGCCATTGCATAGCCACACCGGGAGGCCGACTGTACTGAGGGAGTGATACAAAGAGGGGGAAAATGTCACTAAACAGTAACTCAAATGTCTCTGTGTGCACATTTTACCTGCAACACAAATATGTTTAAGGTAAAATCCACAATTAAATCGATAATTATCTGTCTTCCCCATTTTCTTTTCCACATGTGTGCATATTTTCAGTCCTGCAGCTCTTAAAGATTCATGAACTCATGAACTTACTAACCTCTGAGCATTCCAGCACAAAGAAAGGGATTGTTCTTTCCTCTTACAAGGACAATGCATGTTTGTCATCTCAGGGAGGAGTCTGTGTCTAGTGTGTCTGTTTGAGATTTCTTGAAGTCAAAAACGCTTAAGGGAGTAGGCTAAGTGTTTCGATATGTAATATATCCACCAGCTCGTCCATTAGCTGAGTTGATGCTCTTGAAGTTTTCACAGCTTTAATGGTGAAAAAATGGCACTTCACAAAGAAAAGCCATTCCTGCCTCTCCCTTAATCGTTGTGAATCTTTGCAAATGTGCATTTTCAATAAGACAATACACAAATGTGCTAGTAGAGGTGGAAGCAGTATTCGGCATGGCTGCCACTGACAACTCATGATGGATAACTATGCTATGGATGCTATGATCAGTTACAAAAAAACTGCTACTCAGTTGTGTGCGCTAGCCAGCAGGCAGTCTGCAAAATCAACAATTTTCTTTGTCAGTCAGACGGATGAAACCCTGAAATGGAGACCATCCAAGCGTGCTGACGAGAATCAGGCGCAGTTAGAACTCTACCAAACTCTAAAAGATATTCCCCTGTAAAAGTATCCTTACCGTTTTCTATGTCAAACCAACTTAAAGCCACAATCTTCAACTTATTCTATGTGGTAGACCAATATAAAGATACTGTCAAAATGAATAAAAATGAAACATTTGGTGTTTTCTGCAACCCAAAAGCCTGCCACTGGGGCAAACGGTCGCTTTCCAGCAAAACAACCCTAAGAAAATGCTTTTCAATGCTCTCGTGAACATGTTTGAGCATTATGTTTTCTTTTAATACTACATGGATTTGATTGAAGTAATAAAAGAATGTTCGTGTTGGATCCTGAATCCCTGACTCACTGTTTCTGATTTGCCCTGGCTGGGGTGAACAAGTCCACGGAGTCCCATGACTGAAAATAGAGAGCTCATCTGAGTGTGTTATCAAGGCCGTCCCCACGTCCTGTTAAGGCACGTCTGCCAGCCTGTGAAGGCCTATCACTGCGCTCCGAGGGAAAACAAACAAGACCCACATACACCCATGTTCGAAAACACCTGGCAGCATGGGTACTCACATTTTCAGCCGTGTCCTCAGAGCGAAGGTCACAGGTAAACAGTGGAGTTGAAAGCTTTATTCGCTTCCCAGCTGTTCTGGCTGTGTCCCAGGGCTGGACTCACTTTTTGACAGAGGCGAGATTTCAGATCAAAAACATTAGATAAAGTACCACACCTGAAGTATCTTGGGAGATCACATGATGACTTTACCTTAGATGGCCCTTCCCAGGATGAGAATGACTCACTTTCCTGGCACCGCTAGGGTTTTCCTGAGTCCTATCACAATAAAACATGAACACCTCCTGCACATTAAACCCCATTCATGTCAATGATTCTTGCTGAGTTTTTGAGATTTCTGTTAGAAACTGATTCTAAATACGGCTGCTTGTGTATATTGTGAAAGAAAATTCACAAATATTCATGATTATCTTCTCATGGATATGTCAGGCTTTGTCTGTGTTTAGCCCTGAATACCCAAACAGAATTGGAGTTTTCAGCCTATAATTCACGTTCAAATTCAGCCTAAACAAAGGCCTTAAAAGTTTTCTCATCTTTTTGATTTGGTTTCCTGTTAATCATTGAGCTCATATTTAGCTGTATAAACACGAGTTTATCAGACCTGTTTCACATCTGTGTGTCCAGCAACTTCTGGCTCCTGTGAACAGGCTTTCCAACCCAGGATGACTGAACTACCTTCAACAATTCCCCTACATTTTTTGGTTTTGCCTCAACAAAACCATGCTTGAAGACAACCTACAGGTTTTCCATTGAGTTAAGGTCCAGGGATTTGTCATAGAACCACCATGAGATTGATCTTGTTGGTCTGAAACAATGACGCTCCTCACTTTGTGGTCTGTTTTCGGTCATTGTCTTTTGCAAATTTGACAGCCATTTCCTCTTAAACATGATGATCTCTTCAAAATATTTGATGTTTTCAAAGGTATTCCTTGATCCCATGGTATGTGATAGTCATGTTTGACGCCACAGTATGAAAAACAGTTCCTTATCACCATGCTTTATAGTGTACTATGGCTTGAATGTCTTATCTGAGGGAGGCATCTGGCAAACTGTCTTCAGCCCCTAGACTCAAAAACATTTGTACTTCCATCAGTTCATAATATCTAAAATAGTTGGTATGTTGTTTGACTAATTGAGCTCATCCTTTCTTTTTCAACAATGGGAGTTTATTGGAGCTTCTTGTCACACGGGTGTCTAGCAATCGTCTCAGTACTCACTAATTAGTGCACAACTTCTTTGATCATCCTAAAGTTGGTTTTTATTTAAAGCATTTTAGGTCATTTTAACTGCGAACCTTCAAAGCACGCTGTTCTTCCGAACGCTGTTTAGAGCTACCTGTTTTAATGAGACTTTCTGAAAGGAATGAACTTTAACCATCAGGTAGAACATTTGCTGCCTTCATCCTTACATAAGGGCCACCTGTTTGAAGGCCTGACTGACTTTCTGCTACTTTCAATTAATTATTCAATCACCCACAATCAGCAGCATGAACATCATGACTATTTGACTATTGCTATTACTTTACTACATCTGCTAGGAAGGTATTTGCCCTGGACAAATCTACTTTCTGTCAAAACAGTGAGTGATTTGGTTAGTGATGTTGGATTGCATTGTAACACAACTTTACCAAGATATTTTTGTTTTGCCGTGTATTTCTGATTAGCAGTCAAGAGTCTTAAACCCAGTAGCGGCTGGTGCTAAAAAAACTGAGGGGGGCGCACACAAACAAACAAATGAAAAACAAACAAAACAAATCTTAAAAAATAGCACTATTTGAACATGAATTTTGCCCTCCTTTCCTTCTGCCCTGCAAATTTCTCAATTACATTCTTGTTAAAGTCAGTCATCTCTGTGACTAGTCTTTTCTCCATTGACAACATGGCCAATGCATTCAGCCTGTCCTGAGTCATTGAGTTTCTCAGAAAAGTCTTGATTCTTTTCAGAGTTGAAAAGCACCTTTCAGCTATGCTAAGTTTCCCCCAAAAACTTAGCTTCATTGCATTGTCTAGGTGGCTGCGGCTGTTTTCGTGCCGTTTGCATTTTTCTGAAAGATGTTTTAAGTCTCTTACCCCAGTTGTTGTCCACATTGCCTCCGTGCCAGAACTTTGAAATAGCAAACACGGAAAGCAGTAAAATGCATTGCTTAATGCAAACGTAAACGTGAATCGACCTAACGAACTGCAGCTGCGCTAATGATTCGAATCGGGGATTGTCCAATCACACAATGTTTTAAAAAAAATTAGGCAGTACTGACGCTCTACCAGTAATGACACAACAGAATGGGTGTGTCCGGGACGCAGAGGGCTGCGCCCTGTGGAAAACCTTAAACAACCAATTAAAAGTCAGCCTCAGATCACCTGCTTGCCAAAAGTTGATGCGCCTACATACACTCTCATTAGGACGGCGCCCTGCACATAGGAAGTGTGCACAATGTGAGCAATTAGAATTATGTATTTACTATTTTAATAAATTCTAACATGTCTATTGGACACACAGTATGAATAAATACATTTCTAAGTATTTTGCAGTTCAGAATAGAAATCATTTATTATCTAAACAATTTAAAGGGGGCGGCGCCCAAGCGCCCCCTACTGGCCAGCCGCCACTGCTTAAACCTCAGTCGTATCTTCTGTAACAAGCTCCAAACTAAGCACTAGCACTAATGAATGGATTTGTGTCCGAATATAATTCATGTTATTGTTGAAAAGTATCACTTTACCAAGAGGGATTTAGGATTTATATTTTCCTCAGTTTGCTTCAGTGGAAACGCAAGTGATGAATAAGAGATTGCGACTGCGTAAACAGTGTGATGAACGGATCAGTTAACATTCAAAGAGATAAGATTAGCATATAGATCGTCAGCAAATCCTTTTCACGTACCGAAAAGGCCTGCTGCTCCTTTTCACTTCTCCAGTCTCTTGGCATTAGCTGGTTGTGTACGACAGAAATGGTATTAGTGTGGGCGCTTTTGGACATCAGCTCAACCAATGTTAATGCACCACTCAGTAAGGTATAGTGTTCCTCTCCAAACACTGGTGCTCATTTAATAAACACTCAGCTTTACTTAAGTATGCAAGCCCCCAGAACAAGATATGCCCGATGAAAGATAAATTATTCAACTGGAAATGTTTTTGGAGTTCTAAGAAAATAGCTTCCTTGAGGGTTTCCAAGCCAATGTTCCCACAGAGCATTACGATTTTAACTTGTACCAGCTTCGGAAGAGAGGGCCGATCATTTTACTTTCTGATAAAGTGAGGAAACGGCAGCAATTTCCTACTCAACCCTTTAATCAAATAAAGATTTGCAAATAAGTAAAAAAAAAAATAAAAAAAAAAGCTGGCAATTTATGCGACCCTTGCTGCACGATTTAAAAGTTCATCAGTTTATTTGGCCAGCGAAAGGGGTTAATCACCAACTTTCTCGGCGGAAGAGAATTGGATTTCATCAAGCAATTGAAGGGAGTTTTCAAAAACATCTTTTAGTCTGAGTAATTAACACATTTCCTCTGTTGTAATTTGAGAGCAACTGTAAATAAACCAGGATGAGAACAAAGGGTTATGCTTCCTCACACAAGGTCCAAGATGGCTGCAACACAGTCACTGATACTTCTAGCTCAGTGCAAGGCAAATTAATATTCATTCCCCATCTTTGTTCTTCTACGTTCCAGGTTAAATAGTGTGTTTTAGTCTAGTCTTCTTTATAAAGAAATAAAGTGATTTCACCCAACAACCCAAAGCCAGTCTTGCATACAGATCAGCAATATGTCAATATTGCCCGAGGGCACTAAACCGGTCCATATTAGTTCTGCCTTTGTGTTTTTCACCATTATCTTACTGAAAGACAGAAGAGATAATAGAAATAATTTTTATTGTCCTTCAGTAGGGAAAGTCAGATGTAGCAACAGCAAAGTGACAGGCAAGTCGGAGCATAATACACACAAAGGCAAAAACATAAACTGTAAGAATGATAGACTATACGGTAGGGGCAAATTTATACAGTATAATAAAAAATGCTGTGCAGTTATTAAAATGTGTATGTTCATATTAAGATATAAGATGATTTTTGTTTATATGCAACATGCATGCATACTGTATTTGTGCATAAAAACAACAGACAATTTACAAGCAATAGAAAAAATCTGTAAATAGCAGCAGGGATGAAAACTCATGGAGTTTGTTGAGAGCAGTGATGGTTATAAAGTAGCAGCTGCTAAAAGGAAGGATGTATGATGGTGCTTCTTTGTACATCTAGGATGCAGTCTGTCTGCTTCGTGAATGGTGTGGAAGTCATTTTCCAATGGTGAAATTATTTTAGTGTCCTTATGTTTTCACCACATTGCACTGGGTCAAGGGGACATCCATAGGGTCAAGCTGGCCTTTCTGGTGAGCTTATCTGACCGCTTCCCCTGGGGTTTAGATAAGCTGCTGCTCTAATGAGCTATGTCTTAGAAAAAGGCCAATTCCACAAAGTCAAAACAGCTCAAGAGCTGTTTTGTAAATAAACCAGGATGAGAACAAAGGGTTATGCTTTCTCACACAACACCTCAAGAAATATCTCTCCCAGTCTCTTTAGCACAGCAGGTCCTTGAGGTCCAAAGTGGGTCCTCGAGGACTGGCATCCTGGATGTTTTAGTTCTCTCCCTGGTTTAGCGCACCTGGACCAAATGATGGGTCATTAGAAGGTCTAAGAAGAACACTGACAAGCTGAGGAGGTTACTACTACCACCAGTGAGAGAACTAAAACATGCAGGATGCCGGCCCTCAAGGACCGACTTTGGGCACCACTGCTTTAGCAGATAGAAACTACTCGTATCCTTCCTGTAAAGAACATCAATGTGGTGTCTCCTGTCCAGTTTACTCTTCAGATGAACACTAAGGTACTTAAAATGTTAAAACTGTTGAGGCCTCAAACTTCAGTCCTCAAGGGCCAATGTCCTGCAACCTTCAAATGTCTCTCTGCTTCAGGACACCTGGCTCCAATTTTAGCTCAATAGCAAAGATATGTGGAGCTGGACTGGATGCTAATGAGGCAGCTTTGCTATTTAATTCAAGTGTGTAGGAGCAAGAACACATCTAAAAGTGTCACATTTGCCCTGTGTCCCCTGCCTGCCTGGCTTTTGCAAACTTTAATCATAAGGCTTTCGTTCAACAATGGTTTTTATCTTGACATTGTTATGCAAAGATTTATGAAGTGCTGTGACTAATACTTTCATTGTTGACCATTTCTCCCACCCAAGCTCTGTGGATCTTGCTTCAGAGTTACCATCAGCACTTTGGCTGCTTCTCTGATTAATGCTCACTGACCATGTCTTGGTACAATTTAGCCTAAAATTGTTTACACTGCTGACAGATTACAGTTGAATGATTTTTTAAAATTATACCAATATGTTACTTCTGACTGTAAGTGTTTTGGAGTGGCCTAGCCAAAGATGAGGGTGATGCCCAAAAGGCTTTCCAATTCCAAAGACTTGGAGCTCATCACTAAAGATGCAGCATCTAAATATTTGTGGAAATGTGCCAATAGCTGATCAGCACCTACAAGAAAGGTTTGACTTCTGAAATCAAGATTTCTTTCATTGATTATTGAGAAGCATACAAACATTTTTTGTCATGATATAGCAACTAATTTCTCAGGTTTTTAATGACTGAAATTGATTGAAAACCATTAATCACTTTTCTTTAAGTTTGCAAATTTTATATTTCCATTAAAGAAGTTTGGAAAATGACAAATAAAATAAAAAAATCCAAGATCTGTAGTCAATAAGAAGAAAAATACATTTTGACCTGCTCTCAGGGGTTTATCGTAGGTCTTCTTGAGTGCATGCACATTAATGGACCCATAAAACATTAAGAGCAAAAGCAATCTGTTGAATAAATACAGCAAGTAAATAATTGAAAGCACAATTTTTGGGGGGAATCTGCCACCGATTAAAGATCACTCTTCCACATGTTGCGCGATAACAAAGCAAACAACAAGTGCAACACGTAAAACTGGTAAACTTCTAACACGCTACCGCAGTGTTAATGGTGAAACCATGGGAAAGGTAGTGGCAGGTCGGGGCGGCATATTGCCGCGAACTGAACTAATTCACGATAATGGCGGGGGAGTATGCCATGCCACAGCAAGCAGATAATCCCTCATCAGCTGCTGTCTGGACTCCGAATGAGGAGTGCATTTCAAGAAAGGGCTCCCACTGCGGAGCTGCAGAAACCGAGAGGCAGCCTTCCTAATTGCTTGCGCTACTAGCGACACTCAGACCGGGACAGTACACCACACGAGGGCGGTGGGAGCCTCACTGGGTGGGTGGGGAGGCGAGAGAGAGAGGGGATGCCGAGCACCCAGCCCCCATGGTCTAACTGTGGAAAAAACAGAAAAAAACAAAACGTGAACAATGGCATTTTGTTTAGGCTGAGGGCTCTGTATCTTTGCCTCAGTTGCCATTGTCTCGGACTTTTTCTAAAGCCCCTTCGTAGGTTACAAATCCAGACGCATTGAGTCATTATTGAGTCTGTCATTGACAGGGTGAAACCCGGGAAATCCTGCTGGGAACTTGATGCACATGTTTTCCTAAGGAGCTCCGAAAGTGAACAGACCAGCGTGGGCGAGAACAGGAGAAAGCTAGTCATGGCCGTAATGCCAGTTCTTTTGGTTTACAATCTTGTTGGATTTTATGCAGCAGTTTACACCACGTTTTGTGGTGATGCTGGCGGTCGAGTTCCAAACATTACCTTGAAGTTGTTTATCCACCATTGCTCATTTTGGTGTTTAATTTACGCTCTGTGCAAAGCTAAACGTTGTTTTCTGATCCCACATTAAATGGGCCATCCTTACTCCGAAGAATGGCGAAATGACAGGAAGGCGTAGAACGGTCTCCTTGTGTAAATCAGGCTGACTTACAGACAGGCAGTGAGTGTAGGAGACATTCAGAAAACATGCTGTTTACAAATAAGTAAGGTCGTAGAGGGCAAAGTGCCTCGAGACAGTCAGAGGTCAAGGAGCGTTTGAGCAAAAATATCTCAGCAGAATCCCAGGTGACCTCCGCACTCCGGCTTCTGGTGGGGTTTTGGCAAACCGGATTGATTTCAGGGTGAAGCAGCGAGATGAGGGAGCCGTAATCTTTTGCCTAAAATTTTAATTATTCCCAACTCGGAAAGTAGGAATCTTGGTAAAGAAGCAGAATCACACTATTGTAAAAATAAAAATAATAATAATAGTTCTGCAACTATGGTGGAGATGATTTCGTTTTATTTGTTAATAAAACATAACTTTTCATAGTTACAATTCTGGGATTGTTTAGCAGGTCAACAAAAGCAATGCGTAAAGTTTTTACTGCTTAAGAATTCAGTATTCAGCTGACATTTACAGTAATTTAAATGTACAAAAGTTTCTAAAGTTTTGAAAAGTTTGAAAAATTAGAAGAACTTTGAAATGGGTCAGAATTTGGTCGTGATGGAGAAAAAGGTCTGAACACTCAATGTCATGTTGTCGTAAGATGATAAGCTGATGAGGAACAAAAGGAAGGAAGGAAAGACTGGGAAGGACAAAGGACACAAGGAAGACATGAGGAAGGAAGGAAAATGGAAGAACATGTTAAAGGATGGAAGGAAAAAAGAACAATGTTAGGAGGAAAGGAAATGAAGGAGATCAGTTTGGAAAGATTTAAAAACGTGGAAGAAAGAAAGGAAGGATTACTAAGCATAAGGAAGGGAAGGAGTGAATGTGGGACACTATCAAGGAAAAATAGGGAATCAAGAAGAAGGAAGGAATGAAGATAGAACAGGAAAAGAAGTACAATTAAGTGACAAGGAAGGACACAAAGAAAAAAGAAAGTAAGGTAGAAATATAGCAAGGAAAGACATAAGGGTAAAGGTGAAGGAAAGAAGAAGGGAGGAAGCAAGGACAGAAGGAAGAACCAAACAGAAGGTACAACATTTATTAAACATTGGAATAAGGACAAAATAATGAAAACATATTTTTCCATTCTTGTTTTCATTTCCAGTACTCATCCATACATGGAAATGCTGAAGATTCCCTCGTCTCCCCTTTCCCCAACACACACACACGCTTCCAGAGTGTGTAGGAACCCGGCAGAAATCATAGGGAATGATGCCCATTGATGGCACAAGATGTGACAGTCCTGCTCTGATGATTCATCACTGTCCTGAAAGCTAGCAGAAGTCTGGTCTAAACAGTTTCACACAGAAACTGACAGCAGCCCTTTGATTTGACAGGCAGAATAATAGCCGTGTCTTTGTTTGCGTTCTCTTGTGACGCGTGGAGCCGCCCGATGGATGGCTGTTAAGAGAGAAAACGTTCGTCTTTCAATCTTTTGAAGCCTGATTTGGTGGTCTGCGTGGATTCGCAAGCCAGAAACCGATACACATGATGGCGTGCAATGAAGATCCAGGATACCCCGGGAACACATTCGACTTTTTCTGGACTAAATCATCATGTAAAATATAGATTTGTTGTCTGATACCTCTGTGGATGATTGATTAAACACATTACGTACAGAGTTAACTAATTTGCTGTATTGAGGTGTAGCAAGGTTTAGAAATGCTTTCAAAATGGCAGAGTTCAGATCAGCTAGAGCTGGATGAAAAAAGGCTACAAGACTTTTCCATTGAAAGACAAAATAAACTGTGAAATGAATTTCAAATAATGAAAAAGTGGCTTGGAAATGTAAAAACGCCATCAGTTCTTTTAAAAATGACAGAGTTGAGAGGCCAGTTAACATAAAATTATCAAGCTAGCATCAGCTTGTTATACTCTGAGAACTATCAAACTGTACAAACTTATTTTATCTTTTGCTATAAGCACATTTATTTGAGTATGACTTCTAAATCCAGAGTGTTGCATTCTACGAGGCTTCATTGGGTTACCTCAGTTTCAAACCAGCAAACATCTTCAATCATGACGTCCTATGACTTGAGTTACCAGTTTTCTTCTGTTGTATAGATGGCCCCTCGCCAACTTGTTGCTTTCCACTTTCTGGTCAGCTAGCTAAAAGATGGCCGCTGGACGTTTCTCTTGCTTACCAACAAGTAGTGTTTAAATAATTGACTGGACCAAGTCAATTGTCTTGACAGATGGCTAGCTTTGACATTAAAGCTAGTTAAACAGCTAAAGTTTTATTAATCTAGTCAACAAGTTAAATGTTGCAGATCACATTATTAGTACTGTAATAATCAATATCTCTCATTTTTAGAACTCTGTATGTCTCTTAGTTTTTTTTAAAATCTTTATTTTCTTCTTTTTTACTTGCTCTGACACCCTATTGTACTCGAACAAACCCGTGTGAAATCTTATTTTCACACGGGTATTTTCTGACTGCAATAAAAGTAAATTGAGTTATTTCAAATCTTAGAGATTTGATCATTTAGCATCTAGCCAATATTTTTGCTTATATGTATGTATAAAAATCCTAAATAATCCCAAATCTATGTTATAGATGCCAAAATTGTAAATGCCTATAATAAATATGCTTAACTGTAATTGAGACATTATGGACAATTGGACAATCTTTTTCAATTAAAAATTTTTTCTTACACCTTTTAAATTTAGTGTAAGCAAAATTAAATAGTAAAACCAGGCTACTTTTACTCAAGGTTATCATACAGTGGAAACCTTGGTGCTGAACATGTGTGATTAAACTTATAGTCTTCTGTCCAACGCCACCTGGAGTATGTGACCTACAAGGTGAATCATGTTACTGTGTTTTCTTTTCCAGAAACTAAAGAAAAACTTCTGCAGTCCAAGTTATGGAGTGAGGCTATTACAACTCGGTGCCAAGTGTGTATTTTAAAATTAAACTAACCAGGCATTCCTCCCAGTAATAGTTAGAAATCCTTGACATTTAATGTAATTTTCTTTTGGCAGAAGCTCATTGCTTTTTACTTTTTGCACCGAACAGACAGCTCAGTGTGAACCCGGCGACCCCACCAGTAATCCTTCCACTCTTTAACTGCAGATATTGTCACATGAGCCTGCTGAGCCTGAAAGACTGCGGGCACACACACACACACAGACACACAATCTGGAGAGGACGCGTCACAAACAACTCTCACACTCATGCACAGATAATCTCATTACCCTTGTCTCTATGCAGCATGGGTTCAACAGGGTCATGCCTTCGCAACGCAATGGGAATCAAATTGATCAGAAAAGTCATCTCAATGAAAACATGGTCTCTTTATTGTTATTTGTTGTTGTTGATGATGTTTTGAAGCCCATTGGCCTGTCTCCAGAGGGGGGGAAGAAAACTAGTGGTTGAGAAAAGTCGTATTCTGCAGGGTAAGAAGTGCAGCGCTGCCCATGTCTGGTCCCTCAAATTCAGGTATTTGAGAGGAGTTCAGCCAACAGGTGGCACTTCAGATATAGCAAGAAGGAGGCGAACAGAATGAAAGCTCAAATTCAAACATCTCTAAGGCCACTCAGTCTGTCTGAAGCACTGCAGGCTGAACTGCTTTCCCACTTAAGAGGATAATACTGCACAGAGGCCTCTTGGTACCGCAGCGCTGACAAATGAGTCAGAGAGTTTTTTACTTATTCCATTGGAAATGAAAATCTGCTGAAAAGATTCATTTCGTGTTTGAAAGAACTGTGGTAAAAGATGTACCTGCTGCCCTTGTCGAAGCATTTCTCATATTGTTCGAGCATGTCTGAGACTGGTTTCAGTCTTGCTCTAAATAGCTGCATTTCCATTTGCCATATACGTACATCCGTATACATCCACTCTCTTTTGACAGTCAGCCCAAGATCGCGTGGAATATGATTTGGGCCTCATTTCTATTTCATCTGATTTGATAACTAAATAGCAGAAAATAAACTGTAGAGAACACGAACACTTTTGTAGATTCTAAATGATTTCAACATCAGTCTTTTTACTGTAACTACGAGTTTATTAAACTTTTGAGATCTATGCTTTGAGACAAGTTTTCCTGGCCAGCAGCCGAGTTTGCATTGCTTTGGTCTTGCTGTGCCTTTTGTAAAATCCAACATTATTTAATAAGAAATTATAACAGCTCATTTGAAGAACCTCAACTGCAGCTTAATATGGTAAATGGTCTATTACTTAAAGTTTTATTGCAATATTTTGTGGCATTATTGATAAGAACTATTTATTACTGCTTTTTTAGGTGACTATATGGCTGTGACTGCATGACGGCGATAGTCGCCCCACAAACACCACGTCTGCTCTTGAAAAACATTTCTGTTTGCGAATCGCTTCTCCAGGATGTGTACCAGTCACATAAAAATGTGTGATTTCTATCGCAAAAATACACACAGCGACTGAATTTAATCATATTTTCAAATTTATTGATACACTTTTATTGAACAAACAGCTGAATAATATAATATAGAAAACAGAAAAATGGAGGAAAATAGTAAAATTAACACCAGATAGAATTAATTTAAACCAAGAAATATGATTATGAGCTTGAATAAGAAGCAGCTGCTTAGGGCCCCACACCAACAGGGGTTTACACATGTAAGTAACTCATCAGGATGGCTACAACAATATATTTTTAACAATTTAAAAAATATGCAGTGTATATCTCAGATCTCTTCTTATTTGGATATTCAAAGGGCTATTGGTAGAAACCTGATGTGAAATTAATGATTCATTCATTCACATAAATCAAGTAGCATATTTAGTTTTACAGTTAATTGATTTTGTGTTATTGGCTAATTGTATGAATTTATTTTCGGTAATAAGTTATAATATTTGAAATGTACACTACAAATGTGTTCTATCATGGGCTTTGTGTCTTAATAAATTAGAATAAAAAATTCTTTTCTTTTCATTTACACAGTTCAAAACTTGAAAATCATGCATTATTTAGATTGAATCACATGGAGTGATTCATGTGCCACGGCAAAACTAGGAAGTTGGCAAAGGGCAAACAGAAAAAGAAGAACAAAAATTTAAAAAGGTTAATTGCTAAGAATTGTGAATAATCTGACTTAGGTTTTATGTAGAACCAAATAGTGTTCACATTTTGGAATATTTGAACACTACAAAAGTTCAATAAAACCATTTTAACACAGTAATTTTATGTTGTGGTTTTCACAATCATGAGAAAAACGGCAATGACAGTCATTGACATCCACCAATGTCAATGACTGTAATACATTTAACCCACTACTTTCTGAAGAACGTGACTGTTAACAGAGTGCTGTATCCAAGGAGATTAATAGAAAATTGAGTGGAAGAAAAAAGGTACACAAGCAGCAAGGCTAACTGTAGCCTTGAGCGGATTGTGGAAGCAAAGTCCATTCAAGACTGTGGAAAAAAAAAAAAAAAAAAGTCCAGAGGTTCAATATTAAGCTTCCACAGTCAATAATGATTTGGGAGGTTGAATCATCTTCTGGTGTTGGTCCACTGTGTTTTATTATCTCAGAACAGCCAACAATCTAAAAATGTCATCGCACTTCCTGCTTCCCTCTGCTGACGGAAATGGAGATTCATGGAAATTATGGAAATGGAGATTTCACTTTCCGACAGAGCTTGGCAGCCGAACCAAAAGTTCAGGACTGTCTTCATCAGCCCATGATGGCGATAGGCACATGAGGCTTTTAGAGATTTGTTGACGACTGTCTCCGTTGTGCCAGGTTATATACAAAAAAATTCGAGCTGTAGAACTGACTGATACGTTTGTCCATTTTCATCCTGTGCAACCTTTCGGCTGGAGAGTTTTATTTTCTGCATAGAAAAGTAGTTTTACATTACAGGAGTTAAATCCGTTACAACAATCAAAATGTGTTTTGAACTTTTCTTGTACAATTAATTTAATGGCAGGTTTTCATTATGTAAGCCATAATCATTAAAACGGTAACATAAATAAACCCTTGAAAAGTAACTAATGTCTGTGTATTAACTCTATACAATATTAGTGTAAAATAGGGATGTATGCATCGGTGCTGTTTAACACAAATTTCAATCATTATGCTCACATAGCAAAGATAATCAATGCAGAGAGAATGAAACGCAAAAAGAAAAAAAAAAAAAAAGAGTCCCTGCTCCGTTGTGATAATAAGCGGTAGTCCGGAGTTTTCCGCACAGCGGAGTGAGTCAGATCCGCCATACGTGCAGCCCTCCCTTTGGAGACTCTCAGGACCTTGTGCGCAGCGGATGGAAACAGATGAGAAGCTTTCCTTCCCTGAGAGCTGCTCTAATCCCCGTCCTCGTTGCAGAGCCGTCACGCCACCTCACAGGTTACCTGGAGCCCGGAGGATCGCGCGCGCGCGCTGCTCCCTTTTTGGCTCTCTACAGGAAGAAAACATTTTTTTTATTTTTTTATTTTATTTTTTTTGCTAGTTACTTTCTGGATGCTCTGCGGGAACCAACAAAAAAAAAGGAGGAGAAAAACGTACGCAACGCGCGTAGGAATTTAAATATATATTTTTCTTTCTCTCTCTTTTTTTGTTTGTTGCTAGTTTTGTTTAATTTGCCGTTGTCAGCCATGGCTGACGCGTCGCGTGGACACTCAGCTGACAAGCAGCACATGGTTCCTTGTTATGGTGAGTCGCTTCCAACTTTCTCTTATCCCTCCATTCACTTTTAACACGGTGGTTTTACTCGGTTTGAAAAGTCCTGTAAAAAGTTTAATTGTCCCATAAATGTCGTTTTTACAAGATAGGAGCTATTGTTGGAAAATTGATTTGCCAAATGGGGGGCTGCCTTTGAAACTCGACTTGACAATGACTTTTAGAGTAATTTATCTTTAAAGTTTAGGAGGACCTGTGAACAAGTCTGGTATTGAAAATGATTACATTGTTTAAATGTGAAATATTTGCTTTTTTTTTTGTAGTTTTATGCTATGGGCTTTTAGGTGTTCTGTAGTTTTAAACATCCAAATACAAATGGTCATAATTTTTAAAAATATTTAAAATTTTGTTAGTTAGGAAGTTAAAACTTGAAATATGTTTAATATTGCATTTCAGTGCAGTGACTGCACCACTCCAGAAAAAATACTGACCTTCCTCTGTGACTGTGCACCAGCAGCCTGCAGGGTTTTCACTGGAACCATGGAGTACAGAGTGACCTGAAACTGTGATTAAAAATATATTCTGACATCCTGCTGATAAAAAAAAAAAAAAAAAAGATGCACCGAGCACACTTTTCCTGGCTAATGCAGAATTTTGAAAGATTTTGTGGCACTAGTAACCTTTATTAAATGTAACCAGGTAAGGAAATTGTAGGCAGAGATTTAGGTAGAACATTCAGCAAATGCCCCGAGGTCAGGACCGGATTAACGCTGCATAACCTGCTGCCCCGATTTTTGATTCTCAATCAATTTAGATTGATTCCATTTTTTAAAAAACATATATGTTCTTACATATTAATTTCTAAAACTACAGTATTTTAAATTCAACCAAAAAATTGAGGAATTACAAGACTTTGCAGATGAGCGTAACCTTTATTCAAAAAACAAAAATAGCATAAAGTACATGTTATTGGTTGATTTATTATTGACCGAACATCCCTGGAATAGCCAGGCTTGATGGATTTAGTGAATAAAAACCAACAAAACTCTCTCTTTTTTTTTGATCAGCTGATCTCAAATTGGAGCCAGTCGAGAGAAAGTCAACCTGATCTCTGGCCGATTGATGCATCTCTAGATAAAAATACAGATTTATGAACTTTTTTCTGGTACAGTTCTCAAATAAAGGAATATCCTGTTCAGTGTGAAATAAACCCTCAAGTGAAATTCCAGTGCATCGGCTACCTGTTTTGTCCTAAATTTAGTCCTTTTTTTTTGCGTCTAACTGTTGCTGGAGTCGATAGAATTGCCTCTGTAATCTACCGCAGTGATTCGGTCGACGTGGATTTTCCTCCGGTGATGAAGCACACCTACCTCCGGGCATATGCTCATCGTTTTCTGCAGCGATTTTGCGTTTGCTTTCCAAACTGCACCGAAAATGAGAGGCTCCAGTTCACCAGAGGAACGTTGAGTCAACTTTAATTACATTCTGGCAACAAATATTTATTTCTGACAATAAGCAGGAGACAGAAAAGCAAGATTACAAACACTGGCATGATGACTTTTCTCTGAGAGTGAAATTACTTCACTCTGCCATGTCTTCAGAGGTCAGAGCCAACGTAGCCAGGTTTTCTGTGCATCCCCTTGACCTCCTCCTCATATTAAGACAATTTCAAGATAATTATTTTTGCTCCAACAAAGCGACCTCTGAAAATTTCCGACAGCAGCATGTCTGCTGTCGTTACAAGCAGCGCAGTTATGGGTGCATTAAAGCCTCTGACAATGTCATGCAAATGGCTTTTATCCTTTCCATGTAACTTAATGCCTGATGTTAGCATGATCTAATTTTACTGCCGAGTTCTACGTGGCGCTTACTTGCAAAGTGAGCTGCACTGTCCTGAGTTGCAAGCTGCATGCTTTGTGGACTTATGCCTGCTTCATTTTAAAATTGGCTACTATTTTAATGTGTTGGAATATAAAAATGTACTATTAGTGTATTTATTTAAAGATACAGGATCTTTCAAAGTGATTTTTTTCCCCATTTTATTACGTTACAGCCACAAGCTTCAGTGTATTGTACTGTGATTTTATGAGGTAACTCAAAGTGGTGCATGATGGGGATGTGAAAAAGAATAAACACATTTTGCAGTTTTGAGAATATAATATTTCTCTCGGCTGTTATTTACATGCCGTCATGATCATTTTCAGCATTGCATAATAACTCAGTTGGATTAAATGGAGTTTCTGTGAGCATCGATTTTTATTTATTTATTTTTTTAAGTCTTGACTTGTATATCGATTGGTTGTTGGTCTGGACTTTGACTAGGCCGTTCAAACATATGGACATGCTTTGCTTCAAACTATTCCATTGTAGATCTTTCTGTTTATGTTTTCCAACACACATAAGGTTAAAAGTGTGATTTTGGTCCCATCTGGCAAGATTGCCTTGTTCAACATGCATCTTTTGTCTGTCCTCATCTGTGCTTCAGCCTGCGACCTTTAGCATTTTATGCAGTGTCACTTGTGTCCAGTGAGAACATCTGCTCACATAAGGCTTTGATTAGCCAGCTTTAATATTAAATAAGCGTGTAATGTGCACGTTCACAATAACTGGAATATACAGTATTAGCCAACTCCACTCCAAACAGTCCTTTGCAATATGAATATTGCACAAACCCACATTGCGATGACAGTAGAGGTGGGCGACGTGGACCTAACGTTTTATGACAATATGTTATAGTACTAAATAGGAACAATATTTGAAGTAACTATTCATTACTTTTTTAGGTAACAGCATTTATAGCCCCACAAACACAAAAACCGCTCTTAAAAAACATTCCCATTTGTAACAGGCTTCTCTAGGATTCATAAAGAAGTATGATTTGTGTCATTAAGCTGAGCGTAGTAACTGCATTTAATAATATTTTCTAATTTATTGATATTTACTGAAACTGTGTGTCTAACAATAAGGACAGTTTTGGTTTTAAAAAAACAGTAATTGGAATTTAATGACAACGATAAATCAAAATCCTTATCTTGATATGAAATTTCTCACCGTAAATGATTAACGATGCGATAAATAGCCACCCGTAGATGACGATATGTTTGCGATATATAGTGCAGCCCAAATAGGACCTTTAATTTATATCATTTATGTAGCTTCACTTTTGCCTTATCGTTGATTAAAAAAAAAAAAAAACACATTTTTGTAGCCTACTTCTAATATCTGTTCTGTCGTCGCATGCTTCCACCTGAGCGTTGGATTTCAGCAACTCCTCCTAAGTGGACGTGCACTTCCTGGCTACTTCTTTTTTTAAGTCTCACTTTTCTTGATACTGTCAGTTTGGATTCGATGGCCGGTTTGGGAAAGTTTGGGATATGGTATCATAACCTAAGCCTCACAACTGCAACTTTATCTGTGACCCCTCTGTCGAGTTCGTCGCTCTCCATGCTGCTGGTTGTTCATTAATGCTCTCCAATAAAACCTCTGAAGCCTTTAATGAACAGCTGGATGCAGACTGAGATTAAATCACACACAGATGGACTCAGGTAGGAATCTTCCGAAGACAGTTTATGTTCTTTTTTTTTTTGTTTCCTCTGAATTACTTTGTTCAAACCTGCGACAGAATTTCGACAAAGTCTATAGGTGTCTGCAAAACACTCTAACAAAATATTATGATAAACAGAAACAATCGAGAAGCAAAGCGAATTCTTTTCCCTCCAAAATAAATAAAGTACAAACAACTATCATTTGAGAATAAATCAAACCAAAATCTATCATTTATTTATTTTTTTATTTTAGATCAAGTTCAAGAAATTATCAGATTTTAGTAGTGTCACTATTGACACTAGTGTCAGTCCGATACTGCTACTGACTTGACATCAATATTTTGTACCTACCATACGGCTGATTCACCAAACAGGGGAACATTTGTTTTTGAGGTTTTGGAACATTTGTTTTTGATGTTTTTTCGTCACAAAAAATTACACTCATCTCTTACTTTTCCTACTTGTGAATCCTTTTTTTTGTTTGTTTGTTTTTTTGTTTCGCCCGAGCCTCCTGACGGTAAAATGTTTTGCGTTTTTTATAGTAGAGGCTGTGTGTGTGTGTGTTTGTGTGCGTTTGTTTGGGGTATTTGGTGGGCTTTTATGAACATTACCTAATTTCACAGTGGGCAAAGAATGCGCTTTAATGGCCATGTGGTCATGTGTATGCGCGTACACACGCATGTCTGTGCAACCGAGCTTGCTGCAATGTCGTCGCCCTCATTCACCCCACCTTCACCCCTCCCACCCGCCTCTCTCCACGGCTTCCATGTAAAAAAAAAAAACGATGGAGAGCGTGCCGAGTTCATCCAAGGACAGGGCAATGCTTTTTCTTTCCAGCATGAATCATTTTGGAAAAATGAGCCTCTGCACTGAATTGCCCCGGCAATTTGGCATGTTCCTCCATTCTGCTTTATTGTCTGTTTTGGCTGAACTTGCACTCCTCCGGTTCCCTGCCAAGAAAACTTCAGGTCCTATACAGCGAACCGAGCCAAATTCGGAGTCCTTGTCTGTGAGCAAATAAAATAAACCCCTTCGAAATACCGTGATAATTTCCTGTTTAGCTGTTGACTCCAGAGAGAGCTACAGCTAGAAAAGCACAGGCGAGTTCTTCGATTAGTGCTTTCAGTGAACTTAAAAGAAAATCACATTGGGAAAAAAAACAACCCAATGTGAATGCAATTTTAATGTAATACTTTTAGATAAGGACCACCAGCGCCATCTTTTTTGTGAAAGCAATTGTCAGAGGCCAGGCTTCTGCTCTTGTGCAGTTTTGAAGAAAGAAACTCTACCATGCAGTGAGAAGAAAGAAAGAAGCGGTGGGACTGGGGTGCTGGGGGAGAGGAAGGGGGGCAGTAATTATGTAGTCAGCCAGGCAGCTCCCCTTATAATTTCACAACCCCCTCCATCCCCCTCCTCATCGCAGGGAGTGGCCTGCACCGGGGTCCGGGCCGAGCCGGCGGAGGGCTGTGGCAGGGCGGCAGCTGTGGGGTTTGGGTTGGGGGGCGACTCGCTACTTACGTCCTCCAGCTCCGGCCTGAAATATGAAGGCTTGGGAACGGCAGCGGCCCTAATTACAATGACTGATTGCCCCGTCTGTTGGCATTTCTCAAACAGTGATTGTCGTCGTGTGTGTAGGATATTAGTGGGGCGGTGTGGTGGGGGGGCTGCAGGGGAGGGAAGGAAGGAGGAGGGCCATCATTCATTGGTCTTCCCCTTTTGTTCTTTGCTTGAGAACAGCCAGCGATTGAGATCTGATTGGCTGCAGGGAAAAGAGATGTTTCATGATTTGGCGAGGCAGAGCTGGTGGAAAGCCAGAGACAGGTGATGCTGCGCATGGTGTTGCCTTTTGGTGCCCGGTTGAGTGTCTGGCACATCTGAAAGGCTGCGTGTTTCACCACAGTTTAGCCGAGCAGGTGTCGACTTTTCAATCCCATTCAAAGTATACGTGCAAAGCCAGGTAATGAGGATCTTCAACCTGTTGACGTCTGGAGCGTTTTCTCCACCTACAAAAGTCAAGAACCTGGCAAATAAAGGAGTCGTCTTGAACCGGGCGTTTGTATGTCAGCACACCACTAAGAGGTGTGATGTGTGTGTTAAGTGGGAGCTGGTTTGAGTTGCTCTGCCTTGCTTTGTCCAGTGCTTTGGCTTTTGTTCCTCCAGTAATGAATTGTGGAAGCCTTGGCTTCAGCTTGAGTGTCTCATAGCAACTGAAAAGAGAGACGGAGAGCTGAAAAGGCCAGGAGGATATGCCCTCGAAAAGGGCAAGACGGAGCTGACCATTTCTTCTTTTTTCATATTTCTTTGGACAGTTTTAGTTAGGAGAGAAAAATCCTACTGGACAGTTTGTATTTTTGCAATATGAATCGAATTAATTTGTGTGTTTTAAACTGGTAGATTATGGGGTATTGAATGCGTATGTTCTAAGATATATATATATTTTTTTTTTTCTCATCTGTACATGGTTTAAGTTTTACATTCAGGCTCAATTATATACATACACCCCAGTAGTATTTGAATAAATGTTTTTTTAGTACATTATTTGTGATCATGATCAAGGTCCTGTCCAGAGTTGTCTAGTAACTCTTGTCTAGTAACTAGTTGCATTTACTCAACTAGTTGCATTTAGTAGCTACATTTACTTGAGCAACATTTTGGAAAAACTGCACCCTACTTTTTGCTTTTAGTTGGGCCACGTTATTATGAAGTATTACTACTCTTATTGAGTAAAACTTCTGGATGCTCTACTCACTTTGAGTAGCTTCACTGAATGAAGAACATTTTAACCAAAAATACATCAGATGCAGTTGAATTGAGTCTTCTTGCTTGTACGCTAGCTTTGTTGTTCTAATGTTATACTGTCTGCTGAGCCTTTTGTGCCATTTTTAGATCAGGTGAAGACAATATATATTGTCACTGGAAGTAATCTACCCTGTTTTATTATCTAACGTATATACAATACATAACCGTTTATAAGTGCTAGATCCAGAAGTTTTCTATTTGCCTTACTTGTTTTTATTTTGTAATTAAGTTATTTTTTCGGATTAATGCTTTCACTTTAGTCATCAAAATATCAGCATTTGTGCATAATTTGATATTTTTAGTCTTTCTGATGAGGTTGTAAAATATTGAATCTGATTTTACAATCAATAACGTTTAAGCCGAATACTATTTTTATACCTTTACATGAATAATTGGATGCCTCTTTTTACCTTTGCTTGAGTAAAAGCATGTTAAAATAGTACTACTATTGCGTACACTACTCCAAATTTATGCTAGGGTTTTTGTTGGGGCCTTTCCAGTACTTGAAAGTTGGCATGCTTTGTCCATCCCAAAAAAACATTTTGGTGTGTGCTTTGGATCGTCATCTCACCTTTGCTCTCACCTTGAGAAAAAAACAAACAAAAGCGGTTCAAGATTTCCAGCTGCTCACATGAACAAACCACATGTATTTTAGACACACATTTTATGAGTAGTCAAAAGGTTTGACCTATGGGGAACCCTTGTGTTACAAAGACTGACTAAAATGATGAAGTTTGTCTTAAAGCACCAAGACGAGCACCAAAACCTCTACCATCTACCTACCATGGTAGTGGCAGCATCCTGCTGAGTGACTGTTTCCTGCGAGTGAAACAACAATTAGAAATATCAATTTCAGGACCTCCCCTCCCTTTAGTTTCTCTGTAGTTTGTTGGAATGTTTATGCATTTTATCCTGTATGTATAATTTGGACCATGTGTGATTAAATAGTATTGTTTTTTTTCCATGACTATTGTTCATAAAAGTTAGAAATTATGTCTTAAAATCAAGTTTATTGATTTATATATCTTATATCTGGCTGGCGAGCTGATAAGGTGCCAGTGGTTGCTGGCTAAAACTGTGCCTCATGAGCTCGGCGCTCCAGCTGATTGCAGTGTCGTGTGACGGCGTTTTGCATGCGAGGCTCCATTTTTATGACAGGCTACGCATAAATGAGTGGATGAAAATTTACTCCAGGTTGGTGTTAGATCAGCACAGTCATTGCTGTAGTCTGGTCATGTTTGCCCTGTGACCCAGACACTACCTGTCTGCTGCCATGGTTACAGGGGCAGAGCTGGTTTAGTGGACAGACTCCAGGGATTACTTTCCCTGATCTTTAGCAATCAGGCCTGTACCCAAGTGACTGCAAAATGGACCAGATTTCACCCTAACAGTGAGGGGAGCGTTACAGTTTGCCCTTGTGGCCTTTAAAACCATCCTAAGTGCTATGTGAAGGATTAGACTTGTGCAGCCTAATTATTCTGGTGTCACTGACTGTTCCTTTGTGATCAGGTTCACTTTAAGTGATTAGCTCTCGTAAATGAAAGAGCATCCAACACTCAAATGTTTTCTGGTTCTGATGGGCTTGGATTGCCTTTACCTGTCAGAGCCATCATTAGAAAACCTCATTAGAATTAATAAAAATGACTACCATCCCTACTTTACTCAGCAAGAAAAATGAAAGTACAGGGTGTTTTTTGAAGCACACTCTTCATCTAGAAAAGTTGAATGCAGTGACAATAAAGTATAAATTTGTTGCTAAATAATTTGGCTAGTGATTACATCATCAATTTTAAGCATATTTTCTATTGCCAATCTGTAAAAACGTGAATGTTGATTGGATTCAAGCGCATCAGGGGACGTGTATTTATTTAACTATATCTAGGTATGTATACCTATTTTAAAGTTTATATTCCTTATGTAAAATGGGACTGACTCAGTTGTTTACACATTTTAAATAGCCAAGATCATTGGGATGAAACAAGTAGTAAATAAGTTTGCAAGAAACTATTGAGAAGAAAATATGTAACTAAGTAATGTGAGAAAATCTCACGCATCTCATCGCATCCTCATTGAGTTTTGAGTTATCCTCATTTTAATAGATATAAATAGACAAGTCACATGAGAAAATCTTATTTTTTTTATTTGGCTGCTTGATTAAGGTGTACACTAAAATTTGTCCAATAATTTGATCTTTGACTTTATTTTAAAAACAAACAATGTACAACTTGAACCAGATTATCAGGTCACAAACATTGTGCCCGTCACTACAGACATAAAATAATCTAGTGCAGGTTTGGCCACCCAAATTGTTTTAGATTTTTAATTAGAAATAGTCAAATGTTGCATTAAAATAACCCTTTAGTTTAGAACTCCAAAGCATTTGCTTTCTTTAGCCATGTTAGCAACTAAAAATTAGCTAGTCTTTATCAGTGGTGCCCAAAGTCAGTCCTCGAGGGCCGGCATCCTGCACGTTTTAGTTCTCTCCCTGGTGGTACCAACAACCTTTAGGTCTTCTAACGAGCCATCATTTGATTCAGGTGCATTAAACCAGGGAGAGAACTTAAACATGCAGAATGCCGGCCCTCCAGGACCCACTTTGGACACCCCTGGTCTATATGCTGAGCATCTTTTATCTGTCGTGGTTTCTTATTTTTACTAAGTACTCAAACTAAAAAAACGAGCAAAGGCTTACTCGGTACTTTCTGTAAGTGTTCTCAGCCAGCCAGACAACGTCTTTCCTAGCTCCGTTTGGGCAACAAGAGAAGAAGAGGTACACTTAAAAAGCAGACGTCACTTTTGCTTCGTCGACTCTGTGTCGGTCATTTCACGAACCCCAACAGTTCTTGGCAGGACTTCATTTGCAGTCCATACAAGACTATTCTTGAGCTGAGCACATTGTTGTTGACATTTTATCACCACCTTAATTCATGTTGGCTTTGCATCCACTGCCGAGAGCTTAGGTTAAATACTCTACATGGCTCTGGAGGTCTAGATAAATACCACGTGGCTCACATTTTGTAGTGTCTTATCCGACTCTTGAAGTCTCCCATAAACCTTCCAAAGACTTGCAGTCTTGTAGGTGTCCACCAGATGCTGCAGGCAGCCTGCACTGTCCCTCGCATGTCAGCCAGTGCAGCTGAAGTATCCACTTTGAAGCAAAAAGGGTCTGAGCTGTTTCCATGGCATTGGATTAAGTATAATTTAGTTGTTCATCACAGAAAATGGGTCCCATTTCAAGCTATTAAGTGGCTTTGATCATACATTTGTTGAATGTGTCTCTAATTCCAGTGATTTAGCTTCAGATTCCGGAAAGCTGAATAAAGCAGATAAAATCAAATTCATGAGGCGTCATGGAAAGGAAAGGTTTTTGGTTTTTTTTGTTTGTTTGTTTTTTCCTATCACAGCTTAAATTTCAGTAAAGCATCAAAAGCTGTCCAAGACTCTTTAATAAAAACCCTAGCTAGAACAGACACAGAAAATTGAGATCTGCCAATAAAACGTCTAAGATAAAAGTACGATTGCACACGATCATTTATCATCTAAAAACTTGCGTGAGCGAGAGGGCAGCAGGGCTTTGAGTCAGGCTCGGGAGGGCAACTTTTCAGTTAACTTTGGGAACAAAGCTACCCCCTGCAATATGGCGTGCTGGGAAATTTGGAAGCTGATGAGAGTGCCTTCCAAGCATCCATAGAGTGCCTCTGAAGATCTTTTCAAAAAGTTGAAAAATGAAGTTTGAAAGTGGACGTGAGAGGGCTCTCACAGCTGTGGGTTCCGGCCCTTTTTTAAAGAGATATCGCCAAAACCGTCCTCGCTCATGCATAAACTTGAGAAGCGATGACTCTGTGCACTGCACAGGATGAACGAAGGGTAATGTTGATTTTGAGTATCCTCAAGTGCATTTCAAATGATTGTTGTGGATATAAAAGCCCTTTCTTTAGATCCAAATGTGTACCTGCGCTAGAGAGACTAGAGATGCAAAGTATCCACAGATCAGAATAATCTTCCTTTCCTGCTGAATTAAAATCTATATCTATGAAGTAACCAGCAAACATACACGAGTTACAGTCTGGAGCATGAAAAAAAAAAAAAAATCAGTCAGCTGAAATTTTAATCATCAGGTCAGACCTCAAAGTTTGGTATCAGCCTGTTTGGTGGATCTCTAGATGAGACTAAAGACAATCCTATTTTAGTAGTTTAAAGGGAGGACCTTATGTATTTTACAGCACAATCAAGTAACTTCAGTTGTTATAAAATGCTGTATGTAAAAAAATTAACTTAAAAAAATTAATTTATAGTCAAGTCTGGCACTTTGAAATTGACCTATGTCTCTTTAAGAACCTCCTACCCTTCCAGACACTCACTTTAGCAAATCAAAACAACAATGCTTCTCAGTGCCACCCATTGATGCCGTTTATAATCGTTCTTAGAAGCTCAGCAGATGCTCAATTCCAGCAGGTGTTTGTTAATTACTGCTGCCGCTAGTCTGAAGGAGCTCTGAGAGTGAGTGCTGAAGTGACAAGGCTAAGCTTTGGGTAAGTAGGCGGTGCAAAACAGCTGAATGGTGTTAGAGTTGCAGTTTCCAAGCTTCCGCCTCACAGAGCATCCCTCCCTTGCAACTCCCAGATTCAGCTCCTTCAAACTACCCAGCTGCAATTAGCAAACATCTGCTGAGCTCGAAATGCGAACTACTTCTCAGTGAAAAGCTGGTAAAAACGTTGTTAAAGGGTTAATAGAGGAGTGACTTCCTACAGAAGAGTATTAGAAAGAGCTGGAGCTTCTTAAAGAGACAGATGCCCAATTTCTAGTCATATGGTGCCATTTTTATAAAATGGCACCATATGCATTGAAAACACACAGTACTGTATGGAGTGAAAATAGTGTCAAAAAGATTTGTGCGTGCGTAAAAAGATTTGTGCGTGTGTAAAAAGATTTGTGCGTGTGTAAAAAGATTTGTGCGTGCGTAACAGGATTTGTGCGTGCGTAAAAAGATTTGTGCGTGCGTAACAGGATTTGTAAACCTTAAAAATAAAATACATGTTGAAAAAGTACACACAAATCACCTGGTACGCACACACAAAACTGCAGTTACACACAAATCCGGTTACGAGTGCACAACTATTTTTGAGACTCATTTCACGCCTCGGTGGAAGCTCCAAGATTTGTGTGTAGATGGTGCGTTTACATGCTAGTAAAAGCTGGGACATCTGAGTTTTCTTCGGAACTGTTTCTTTTTTCCACAGTTCAATACATATTTCTCTCTTTACTTGTCTCGTGGCTTAGACATATTTTTGTGAGAGAAAAATACATATGTCATTACACCCACGACTACTTTTTAATACTATAAGATTGTTTATATATGAATCCGCATTTGGGACCTATTCAACTGTAATTACTTGGGTAAAAAATTCAACCACTAGGTGGCGGAAGTTTATTCCGCTCTGACTGGGAAAAGCCTTCATTCAAACTGAGAGAAGAAACAAGAGGATGGCGGGTCAGCCGAGTGATCGTGTTCGTGGTTTACCGTCCGAAGTTAGTGGATGTTAAAATTTGCACGTTTTCCTGACCGTTGTAATGCGTATTTTTTAGATTATTTCAGATTACGTTTTACGTTTCAAGTAGTTCGACCCAAAGTTCTCGCCCTTCTATAGCAATAGCTCATGTCTACGTTAGCTAAGCTACTATTAGTCCTCGATTAGCATCGGTCCAGTTTAAAACAGAATCTTCCTGGCCCATTACAGCCATGTCTACGTTTATCACCATGCTCAGCTATTTTTATGATGCCGACAATAATGTAGGCTTAGGTGACGTCTTTTATTATAATTTATTATAATTATATTTTATTAATTATCTGGCAGATAATTAATAAAATATTCCATATTTAATTTGTATATGTCCTTTTTCAACTATGCAATTTATAAAGTGAAAAATTGAACACTGACTGAAATGTGGAAAACACATACATTATTAGCACTTTTTGGGGACAATAGAAATATAATTTCACTAGATGGCTACAATTACAATTTAGTTAATGTGAAGCACAACTTAACATATTATCTGTCCAAAAATGTAAGTCATCACATGGAAGTAATGAGAAATGTGGTTTGCTCATAATGAAGTAACAGAAATATTAATATTTTAAAGATTCAGCCGAGTTACTACACTTATATTCAGCTGCTTACAAAGGCTTCAGTGTTGGATGAGGTTATATTTTCAAAATTTGAAATATTGATGATCTGCATGAATCTAATATAAAAAACGGTGCAGATGTATATGTATGGCATAGAATACATTTGTACATTTGTTAAGAGATGTTCTACGTATTTATTTCTGGTACGAAAGCAATGACCATCATATTCCAGGAAGAAATGTAGAGAAGAGTAAATCTTAAGTGATTACAGTAAGATATAAAATATACAGGTGATAGACGAAACATAAGTCTGTAGCAGAACTAAAAAAAAATTTAAATCAAAAACTACAATTAGTGAGGAGAACTGGGATGAATCCTTCAAATAATAAAAGACGTCACCTAAGCCTACATTATTGTCGGCATCATAAAAATAGCTGAGCATGGTGATAAACGTAGACATGGCTGTAATGGGCCAGGAAGATTCTGTTTTAAACTGGACCGATGCTAATCGAGGGCTAATAGTAGCTTAGTTAACGTAGACATGAGCTATTGCTATAGAAGGGCGAGAACTTTGGGTCGAACTACTTGAAACGTAAAACGTAATCTGAAATAATCTAACAAATACGCATTACAACGGTCAGGAAAACGTGCAAATTTTAACATCCACTAACTTCGGACGGTAAACCACGAACATGATCACTCGGCTGACCCGCCATTCTCTTGTTTCTTCTCTCAGTTTGAATGAAGGCTTTTCCCAGTCAGAGCGGAATAAACTTCCGCCACCTAGTGGTTGAATTTTTTACCCAAGTAATTACAGTTGAATAGGTCCCAAATGCGGATTCATATATAAACAATCTTATAGTATTAAAAAGTAGTCGTGGGTGTAATGACATATGTATTTTTCTCTCACAAAAATATGTCTAAGCCACGAGACAAGTAAAGAGAGAAATATGTATTGAACTGTGGAAAAAAGAAACAGTTCCGAAGAAAACTCAGATGTCCCAGCTTTTACTAGCATGTAAACGCACCATCTACACACAAATCTTGGAGCTTCCACCGAGGCGTGAAATGAGTCTCAAAAATAGTTGTGCACTCGTAACCGGATTTGTGTGTAACTGCAGTTTTGTGTGTGCGTACCAGTTGATTTGTGTGTACTTTTTCAACATGTATTTTATTTTTAAGGTTTACAAATCCTGTTACGCACGCACAAATCTTTTTACGCACGCACAAATCCTGTTACGCACGCACAAATCTTTTCACGCACGCACAAATCCTGTTACGCACGCACAAATCTTTTTACGCACGCACAAATCCTGTTACGCACGCACAAATCTTTTTACGCACGCACAAATCTTTTTGACACTATTTTCACTCCATAGTACTGCCCCTTCAAAGGATTTTCCAACCATGGATGAAAGAGTCAAAGTAACATTGTGTGTTTGATGAGAGAATAACACTATTAGATTATGTGAAGCTCAAAAAGTACATTTTCCATAATCACCTTCCTAAAAACAGCTTTATGTGCTAATTAATCTGGTTTTGAAAATGCATGACATCAATTTTCATTAGCTATACACTGCATATGTATTAAACATTAGTCCGTGACTGCATCGTTTTACGTTTGTGTTTTCCAGTTATTGCGAGTTGCGGTGGTCAGCTTTGCTATTGTGTTGGCAGCCGATGCTCTGCTCAGTGGTAGGCAGCCGGAGGGGTCCCTGAGCCTTCGCTCCGCAGCTTCCCCCCTCGCGGCTCTCACACATTGTACCATTCAAGGCCCAGACCGTACATTCACCCCGCTCAGGGCACTGCACCATTGTCAGAATAAGCTCACTTGAAAAGCCTTCAGGAGTTTTTTTTTTTTTCTTCTTTTTTTTTTTTGTGCGAGCAAGTCAGAGCTATTTGCATTTGTTCCAGTCTCAAAGATTTCACAGGTCAGTTGAGACAGGCGGTTATCGAACATGATAGAGTTTTACCACTGACTGTCATCTCCATTATTCATTTGTCTGCCTTGCGCTTTCTACATCCCAGCGCCTCATCATTATTTTACGGTATGTCTTCTGAGTCGCTCAGCTAAAGTGTACGTTGTGTTGATATTATTTCTACCAACAAGTGATTCAAAGTAAATCCTGCAAAGATAAATGTATGTATTTATTTTAGTTAATTAATACACTCAATCATTCAATATCTGAATGAGCATAAAACTAAAGAAACAAGCATGAAATATAGCAAACTTCTGCTTGTCAAACAATAATTTTAAACCATGTGATTGAGAGCGACTGAAAACAATGTTTCCCAACGTTTTTGTTTTACATACAGTGGAACATGTGAGGGAAAAAATGGCTTGGAATGGAAACATGTTGATGCTTAGAAGATCCACATGTACAGAAACTTACAAAATCATTTACACCACTTGAACATCCTTGTAGATTGTCAAGAATTTTTCCTTTCCCCAAGTTTGCAAGTGACATGGATCCCTGACTGCAAACAGAACTTTTTAGGACTTTTTTCAGCTATGTATTCAGGGTTTACTGCTGATAGTTGTATTGGTGATAGATTCTCCCTCCTGAGCTCTTGATCTCTGCAGCGCTTCCAGAGTAACCATGGGCCTCTTGGCTGCTTCTCTGATTAATGCTCACCTTTCCCAGTGTTGTTTTAGATCTCCAAAGCTTAGGATATTATTTTTTCACCCTAATGCTGGAACTTTATCCCTGAACTTTTCCATTTATCTTATATTCATGCCCTACAATGTGACATCAAATCTCTATAAGACACAAGAATGTTTGCAATGTGATTGACCTTGAAAAACGTGAAGTGGTGAAGCTACTTTTGATTTCCCACATGGACTCAAGCTTATGGACAATTCTTTCACAACTGAATGCCACGTACCGCACACAGGTCTCCATGGTGACCCACAAGAACGTCAGCTGTTGACACCATTTTTCTTCTTGCAAGAAGTTTATGTACATAATCAGTCGGGATAACGATTAACTGAACGAAGCACGATCTGCCAACCACAGCATGTTTCTTGCATTTTTTAAAGTTATTTTCAGATTTTTTTTTAAAAAAATTTTTGAAGTGGGGTTTGGTTTAGTTTGAGATTGTTTTGTTAATAAATAATAATAATAATAATTTAAAAAGTAATCTTCATACCAACAAATTACAACCTTTAACTCTGGCCTCATTTTTACACACATTTTTTAACCTACAAGTCAGCGAAAGGCTGTCTTAGTCTGTGTTTACCTAACAATAATGGAAAGTGTGACTTCGACGATCGACACCAATGCTGTTTCTAACTCATTCCTCATTCTGCTGCTTGTGGGCTCAATAACCGACAGAATCCGGTTAAAGGATTTTCAAACTAAAAGATCCTCCAGACTCAACACATAAAACGGAAGTATTTAATTATTTCTTGCGCGGCCCGGTGCCAATCTCCGGGGGTTGGGGACCACTGTGTTATGGTAGATCGCCGTTGCAGCTCCGATCCAAATCAGGGGTTTTCCCGACTGGGAGCGTTAACGCAGCCTGTTGAATGTGACAGGTAGCCAATCACAAAGCACGGATTCTCCTCCGTACTTTGTGAGGGGAAATTATGGAGGGGATCCCAAACAGCTGATACGGCGCAACCCGAAGTCCAGACATTGGAGATGATATGTGGAAACAACATGAAATATGCAAATCTTTGCATACACTGATTATGCAAAGATTTGCATAATGCATACAAGATATTCTATTCTTTGCATGAAATATTCAACATTTCATGCAAAGAATACAGAAATGACAAGGGGAGGAGTTGGAGCGAAATTGGTACCGCAGTTGATAAACCCGGTAACTTTAAATAGGTTCTAATGATTTTCATTCAGTCAGGACTTTACGCTGACACTAGCCACATGCATTGCAGGTAGATTGTAGTAAAGCATTGATTAATGCCTGGTTTTAAAATTAGTTCACTGGACTTGTAGCCATTATTTTGTGCCCATTGTTGGACACCACACGGCAGGACCGAACCCGATCGAACCGTTATACCTAGGATTTCTGTCGGCTAATGTGTGATCTGTCAGGTTTTGAAAATGGACCGACAATCGGCCGACAGCTCTAAGATCGTGTCGTGTGCGCTGGGCTTTACACTAAGGAAATGAGGAAGGGAGAGTCAGTGGAGAGCACCGGAGTTGAGCCTTTTTTCATTCAGTGTCATCAACAGAAAGAGAAAAAGGCCGGAAGAGACGATAAATAATTAAAATGACATCGATAGTTTTAATTTATCGTACGATTAATTGATTTATTGTTTATCGCGACAGGCCTACATGTTAGGAATAAACCAAATACAACATTCAAGAAAATAAACCTGCAATGCATGGAAGTGAAAGGGTGATGGTGTGGGAATGCTTTGCAGCTGCAGGACCGGGCCAGGATTAAGGTCCACACTAGATTCTATTGTGTTTTAGAAGGTGATCATGGATTTTAAGCTAAACTGGACAATGAAACATGACAATGAATTCAAAACAATCCAGAGAATTCACCAGAGTCTTGGCCTAGTCAAAACCCAAAGACTTTATCCATTTCCTGTGGGGTTTAAACCATTCAGCAATTCCCTCAAAAAGACAATATCAATTAAGGGACTATATTTGTGATTTTATTTTATTTTTTTAAATTACAGAAATGCGATTTTGGACCGACCCAACTATTCAGCTGATTAGTTTAATTTGTTTTCTCTGTTTTGCTACACAGGCGACTCTCAGCAGTATCTACTGTAGGAAATACACAGAGCGCTGATATCAACTCCCAAGAAATCATTTTAAGACATCTCTTTAATCCAATTTGTAACAAAATAGCCCAGAATATCCGGCCAATGCCATTAAGACTACATTTCCTTCTCTGTATAGGAGGTCACACGGTAAAAAGGTTGTTTCTTTTCCAGGAAAGATAAGTTTAAAAGAAAAAAAAAAACAGAAAATTGCAGAAAATTTCTTGTGGCTGGTGTCGCCTCAGAGCTTCAGCTGAGAAACGACCCATTAATGGTCGTCTTTTAAGGGGAAACCCTGAAGAGGACAAAATTTGTCTTAAAAATTCATAAATAAAACTTTAGCACAGATTTAAAGACATTTTAAAACTGTAGTTTAAGACACTGAACATTCCAGAGGAGTCCAAATGAATACTTCATGAAAAATGCCTATTGCTGCGAATTTATGTTAAGATTCTGTGATTACAAAAAATAAAGAAGTCCTGTGCATTTTTCAGCATAATCAAACACAAAAATCACTGTTAAGATGTCCTCTTTCAGACATCTTAAATGCATGAAAAGTGTGAAATTGAGAGAGGGAACTTAAGATTTTGTGATGATGTTTTGTGATATTTGTTATAACAGTAAAAGTGATGATTAAAAAAAGCATTTGCAACTTCTTTGCAGTGTTCTTAGGCGCTGTGTGATGATGATTGTACATTCAAAGCCCTGTAAACACAAATAAGTGTCTTGAAAAAACGCCACACATTTTGAAATAGCCTTCTTCAGGACACCAGTTACATAAAGTTAAATATGTCAAATTTGGGGAATCACTGAACTGAACCAGAACACGAAAAATACAGTGTAAGATGCCAGGCCCACATCATTTTTATGCGTTTGAAATGCAAATCACTCAGTCACCTTTGTTTTTACCATAAGTAATGAAAGATCTCTTGTAACAAAGTGAAGAAAAAGTTAAATCAGAACAGCAGATTCAAGCAGAAACTTGAATGCTGCTGCTTGTGAATCATGTAGGATCAAACTCATCCTCACATTTACCTTCTCTCAGGATGATGTACGATGACGGCCACCTGACATCCAGTTAGTCAAGACGATTCTGCTTTATCTCGCTGGTTGCCGAGTAGCAGTAGCTTAAACGTAAATAGGCAAAGCTAATTTTAATCAGAAAGCTTTAGCAGGGTGTTGATTGAAAGACCAAATCTGATTTAACTAAAGTTCTCAATTGAACATACACTTTAAAAATGGATTGTTACAGCAGAAATTTTTTTATTTATTGCTGTTTAGATTTTAAAATGTTTGTTTTTTTTATTATGGAATGCTATAGGTGACACTTGGCCTGCAGTTTTTAAGTGCAGTGTATATTGAGAGAATTTAATAAAATGTGCTTATACCTATAAATTATAAGGCAGCAAACCATGAAGTGCCAAAGAAACAAATGGAATAGATTTAATAGTGTAGTCACATATTTATGTGACTAAAATGTGTTTGTGCAAACTATAAATTTCTGTAATCCAGAAGGCAGCTTTTTAGATCACAAGTATTCACCTGACACCTTAGAAATAACGACAGAAGAAAATCCTTCCTTAAATGTTGTAGGGCTGCAATCAACAATTATTTTAATAATCGTTTATTCTGATGATTAATTGCTTAATCAAATAAAAACTGTCACATTCTGCAGATGTTTTGTTTCAGATGATGATGAATCTTACCGTGGCAAAGCTTTTGGTGCAGAAACATACTCCTAGGAAGCCATGATTTAACATAGAGCAGGCCTTCTGTGTGTGATGTGGAACTCACTGTTTACATATCATTCATAGAAAATCAAAATACTGCTTCCCAGGGTGGGATTTTTTATTTCAATATTGCTGGGAGGGACACCTCTTCTCAAAATCTTTTCTTGTGTCTTGCTTGTGAACTAAATATTGTCTTGTTTGATGGACTGAACCACCAGTAATCAATGAGCTCAAGTAAATCTTGTGGTGTGAGGTCACTCGATATTAGAAATCGATATTTCTCATCTACAGGATGCCTGACTTCAGAGGCCAGCTGTAGTTAGCTTGATTTTGGTTAGCTAAATTGGAATTGAGAAACTTACCATTACTTGTACATTATTTGGGTGGCAGCATTTTGGGTAGTGCAGCTTCCCGTAACTTACTTGAATTTGTCAAAACAAAACTGATCACTTGTACTTCTTATATGCTCTTTGAAACTGGATTTATTCGTTTGCCATTTTATTTTAGTTTGAAAAACATGAATTCCAGTTTTGTTTGTTTTTTACATAGTTGCAATGAAGTTTATAGCTGAAGTTTAGCCTCCAATTATGTCTATCCTAGATGGAGTCCTGTTTCAAAAAGTCAAACCCATCCTTGGTTACTCTCCAGTCGACATAGCTTAGCATTTTTTTAAAACATCTTCTTTGGTTCTAAAACTGCAAAGACGGTTAGTTTTCTATATAAATTTTGTTGAACTCATTTTCTTCAGGTGACCCAATATTGCTGACTCATTGGTTTGTCAGTGTCACCATTATATTCGGAGGTTTCTGATAAGTGATCAACGTGGAAAGGTCACCAGGATGGAACCTTTGAAATGTTTGTCACTTGACTAAATAAATTCAAAGAATACAAGGACAACATTTAGAACAATGATTCACCGCAAAAGGACTTAGAAAAGAGTGTGGAACAAACCGGGAAAGTCTGACATTGAACTTGACTTTTGTTTTTCTCTTGCTTGCTAAAATGTGGTACACATCTCTACTAATGTCAGGTTTTGTGATGTAAAAATTAGAATATTGAATTCATTATCTAAACACGCCGTTCTATGTGTGTGAGGGGAGATATCTCCAGTCGCCATCGAGCAAGAGGCTGGGGACACTGATCCCAGTCCGTAAACAGATCACCAGTCCATCTAAGGGAAACTCAGAGACGCTGTCAGGTTTGACACCTATTAAAGACAAATTAAACAAACACAGAAAAGACAAGAGAGTTAGATTCTTTTTATCTCGCAAGGAGAACGGACAGAGATGTGTTTCCAGTCACAAATCTCCAACCGCTCTGAAAACACATTTGTCCGCTCCTCTCTTTTTTATTACTTTCGGAGTCCCTATCACAGAGAACACTGCAACTCTAAAGGGGTGGGGGCAAAACACTTCATCACTTAGTTGCAGTGCTAATGACAAGCACTAACTAAAACACATGTTATCTTGCACTAGATTATTCGGTTCCAGACACATGGTAGAACAGAGCAAGTTGTACATCTTCACGGTGACGGTTTTATAGCTATCTAACAGGTCAAGGATGTTAGGTTTCTGCTGAGCGATAATCCTGTTGAAAACGGTTCTCTCTGCTCTTCCTCAGAGAGGCCTTCTGAGAAAAGAATCAAAGTAATTCAACAACACAAAAACTTTCTTTATGCTAAGATGAAACCAAACAAATAAAGGCATATAAGACAAGGACATTATAAAGGCACATGAAACAACAAATATTTGATAATAATATATACAATTTACCTAGCAGACGCTTAGGGAAACCAGACCTTTTACTGACAGCCATGGTAAAGCACATTTTTATTCAGTTTCAGCATTTGGTCTTTTTAGGTAGGAGTCTCTTGACATCGCTCATCTTTACTAGGAAATATTTGTCCGCTGTACCTTACATAAGATCTCCCGATCTCGCTCTTGTCCACGGATTTCTTCAGGTGACCCCATGGATTTCCTGTCAAATTCAGTTCTGGACTCTACCTTTTCCATTCTAAAACTTTTTTTATCTCACAAAGTGTCATCCTCTTTTTATTTTTGGCTTGGATGCTGAAAAATGAAATCCTTTTTTTGTCTTCAGCTTTCCAGCAGACACCTGAAGGTGTTGGTCCAAAGAAAACTGACATTTGAAACTACCTAGAAGAAGAAACCCATGTGATGTAAAGTAACCACAGAGAGTGACGCTGCCACCGGTGTATATCACAGTGGGCTTGGTGTCCTTTTGGTGATTTGCAGTGTTGTTCTTGTGTTACTCATACTTCATGGAACTGGGGCCCAAATGTTCAGGTTTATGCCTTTTGTATGATGAGGTCCTTCTGGTCTTTTGTAACCTCTACAAACTATGGCTTTTGCTAAAGGGTAGATGTCAAGCTGAACTTTATTTCAGCTTATTCAGATTCATTATAATTGATAGCAGGTGGCAAGGAGACTGAATGCTGGTACATCAACAAAGTAAGGATTTACACTTCTGTGCAGCAATATTATTTCTGGATTTTCACTTGATTTGTGTAGTATTGATTTCACTTTATGTTAGGGGTGCGCTGATTTCTTTAATTTTGGGAGATCAGTGATTGGCCGATACTTAGATGTGGAACCGATCTTATCTACCTCAGCAAAGGTCTCAAAATAAACCACTGTCCTCTTTTCTCTTCTGTGAGACAGGTTTGACTGACAGACCGGCCCACCAGGTCATGTCTGCACGTTTGCAGTTAACAATAGTCACAAAACTGTTGCCAACTCAGAGACTTTCTCGCTATATTTAGCAACAGTACAACCCCCCAAAAATTGCCATTGGCCAAAATCTGAAAGAGCAGGTGAGATCGGTAATTGGTGATCAGTCAGAAAATTGCAATAGCTGCACCCGTACTTTATATGTAGAAAATGTTTTACAATAATTTATCACAGTCATCTTTTTATAGTATGAAAGCTTAACATTTTTAACAGAGGTGTGTTTACTTTTGAGAGCTGCTGTATGTGCCCTTTTGAACTACCTCACATTGTCAGCGATGAACCACGTTTTCCAAACCTGCCAAAATCGAACACCGATTTTAGCAGGCGATTACTCGCCAACAATGTCTGACCCCCAATCCACTTGTTAGAGGTTTGTGCCATTCTGCTATCAGGTTGCACGTTTCTGTATCTTCTCAGCAAGGCTTGAAGCCCCTCCTCCCAGCCGAACCTGGTAGGACCAGGACGGCTCGGTTCTCCTTTTCTGTGCCCCATCCCCCACCAGACACAGTGATGGCACTCAGTGCCAGAGACACTCCTCCCTCCCCTCCCCTCTCCTCCCTTCACCAACACTCTTCTATCCTCTCCGCCCTCCCTTCTCTTCGCACCGCAGGCAGACCCAGGCATGGGATCTCCATCTGTGCACAAAGGAGCCTCCTCTATCTGCATACACTGCACATAAAAGGCCCTTTTGTCATGAGCCTCTGCACACATGACCATCCGCCTTTCACCCCGCTTGTAAAAAAAAAAGATCACTCTCTCCAGCAGTCCAACCCCACCCCCAACACTAGACACAGCCCTTTCCCCTGACCCACACCCTGCCAGATTTCTCGTCTGCAGAGAGAGAGAATTGCGCACATCGACGTTGAACTTTATGGAACGGAGACCGGCATCAGATCTTACTGCCACAAAATCCCCTGTTCTCCTTTTCATTTCCTCTTTATCGTAGGCCTGCTCTCAGTCTCTCTTTCGGGCTCCTTCCGCGCCCCTACTTGCCAGGCGCCGGTGTGCTGTAGCATCTGGCGTTCTGAAAAATGAATGCGCTCTCATTTTTTGCAGTTTCTCTTCCAATCTGTGGCATTTTCAGGGGTCTTTAGCCTTTGTCACCGGCAGGTTGTCGCCTCCACAGTCACCGACTCAACTGAAGGCAGTGCAAGAGTGAAGGCTCTGCTTTTTGCCTTCCAACCTCTCAATCCTTCGCAGCTCTGCAGAGACACTAATATTTACGAGGTGCGGGGACGATGATAAAATATTGTCGAGCGCTACAATAAGACGAGACGAGGTAGAATTCTCCCCCGTCAGAAGGGGGAAACAAGTGGGCTGCCAGCCATATTGGCCCCGTCAGATGACAGATATTGGTGCGGAGGGATATTGAGTTGGGTCGGGATGGCCCAAACGGCACAGCAGCAGGCAAACACACACTCGGTCAAGTTTAGGGGTTGGTGGTGCAAAAAAAAAAAAAAAAAAAAAAACTGCTTTCCTCAGCACTTCCTTTGAAACGCACCCGGGCTCGGTGCTTTTCTCCCAGCCAAACGAGTGTGGATTTTGGAACAGCTTCCAGCTCATCTTGCTGTCGATGCACACAGGACTGCGGAGGAACGGAAGGATAGAATTCACTTCCCTCTTCCAACTCCATGTCCTCTGCCTGACCCTCTGCCTCTCTGAGCCAGTGTGAAAGGTCAGGGGTCGCCAGGCCGCAGCTTCCCGCACTCTGTCAACACCTTTGCCAGGGGTGGGCAATCCTGGTCCTCGAGGGCCGGTGTCCTGCAACTCTTAGATGTCTCCCTGGTCCAACACACTTGAATCCAATAGCTGAATCACCTCCTAAGTGCAGTCAAGTTCTCCAGAGTCCTGCTAATGACCTCATTATTTGACTCAGGTGTGTTGAAGTGGAGATGCATCTAAAAGTTGCAGGAGACCGGCCCTCGAGGCCTGGAGTTGCCCACCCCTGGGCTAGACGATAGTCAGTATCACTCATATTCTGGGGCGTTTTAACTTAAGACCTTTCAGTACTTCAACCACAACAAGTGTGGAATACACATCTTAAAGTTCATGAAATTAATTTCCAGACACTTCCAGATAGCGTTGTTACTGTTGATATAAACAGTAACAACGCTATCTAAGAGCTGTCAGCTCTCAGACCCTTTATGTGGATGACAGGGGCTTGGTGAGGTTTGGACCCACCCCAAAGTAACAGTTTGCACTGTAAAAACACAAAATCCTCAATATTGATTAGAAGAAGTACTAGTTCCTCTAGCAGGTTATTTTACGTATAACACAGGAAAATGTGTTAGAAGTGAAATAATCTGAGTGAAACAAGTACTTTGTAAATTATTGAACTAAAACAAGACAAAATATCTTGATGAAAACTAACTTGTAGGTTAGTTTTATTTTATTTATATTTGAAGTAACATCTGGACCAAAAATACTTATCAGGGTTTTGTGTTTTTGTGTGGGAGTACAAAACCTCTGTTTGTTCCAAGGTAGATGTATACATATCTCCACATTAAGTACGCTTAGAGTAAACTTGTGTTATGATTTTGTTCATCCAGTAGAGTGAGTTGTCCAAACTCTGAACCTGCCGTTGCTGTAACCGGCCCAATATGAACCAGCTTGCTTATGGTTCACAGTCAGCTGATGCTGAATCATCTTATAAATCATCCAAATGCTTAACTTTACATATGTTGTCTATTATTTATTAGTACCATTCTGCAAAGTCTCTGGGTTTTTGCGACTGGCATGTAATCGTAAATATATTTGCTAATAATTTTAGTTGTGTTGTCTTTAAGAGCTGAAGTTGGCATTTGATGCGGCGCTTCTCAACAGGTTGATTGAGGGAGAGAAACAAACTACAAATGGGTGTGTTTCTCAAGAGCAGTATTTGTGTTTGTGGGGTTAGAATTGTTGTGTCATGCAGTCAAAGCCACGCAGTGACCCAAAAAAGTAGTAATAGATAGTTCTTATTGACGCTTTTATCATTATCGCAATGCTACCGCAACATATTGCAGTAAAACTTTAAGTCCATATCGCCCTCTCCTACTGAATATGACTGACAACTAATTCATATTTACATTGTTGCTAAAACAGGGGATTATTAGACATTAGTTTGCTAAAGTACAAGCCCATATTTTATTGGCCCGCTTTCACCTTCTAGAAAAAGGTTTTCCTGCGATGTGTTTTCGATTTGCACCCCCCAAGATTGAAAATTAGAGTTTAAACTCAAGTTTTGAGGAAACGATCTGATCTACTGGTCTGGTTTACTGTGCTTTTAAAAAGCTGTCGTTTTTACATCCACTAAAATATTCTGTCATACAACTCGGCGAGACTGAAATCCGTCTCAACGAGGTGCCAGAAACAGTTAACGGAGTGAGACGAAGCGTCTCCTGCTGTGTAGAGAGCAGAGTCTCACACAGTGCTCCCACCTGACGCTGCGCACTGCCGGTAAGCTGGCAGAAAGAGGGATAATACACGTCTCTCACACTCAAAGCAGACACATTTGGGGCTTTTCAAAGATTTGCTCTACTCAATAAACTCTTGAATACTAGCAAATCTACTTATTAGATTTTAATTCCTACATGCAACAGATTTGTGGTTGCTAAGTGTTTGGGGTACAAAATAATTTATCTTTTCAGATATAATTTGCCAAGGATAACTATCCGACATCATAGTTGTGAAAATGAAATGTTTGTTTTTGTTTTTCTTTGCCGTAGGAGGAATAATTGTCACTGTTCTGTTTTAAATAAAAGCCATTAGACGATTGGATCTGTTTTTGTAGTTCTAACTTTGTGTGTAATTACCACGATTCAATGAAACCGCTGTATGTTTCCTCAGAGTCAGGCCCCTGCCCTCTTCACACACCCATTATGTTAGACTGACTGGCGAGGCAATTATAAAATGTATTTTAATGGTGTGTAGTCCAAAGGAGTGTCATCCATCACTCTTTGAAACTACAGTTGGGGGGGAAACTACAGGTAATTAGGTCTGCTAAGTGACCTGAGCTGATGGACTAACAAATTAACCGGCTGGTATCAGCTTGTTGTACTTGTGTCGCTCTGTGAAAAGCACAGCAACACAGTGGGTAATATTCACTTTGGGTGCATGTTTAAAGACCGGGCCCTTTCTTCTTTTCTCTTGAATTTTTAATTGGAAAAGAACCAAAATGATTCCAAATTAATTTAAAAAAATGAAATAATGAACTGAAATCTACTACTAATTATATGATTATTTTTGTTAAGGTCTGTGCGTCAAAAGCAAAGTAATAGTGAGGCTTTTATAATAAACAGTTAATTTAACAGCCCTCAGATAATTTTTGCTGTTCTGTTTCAAATGGATTACTAAATAATTTCACTATGGTATGAAAAACTCATGCAGGCCGCTGCCTCATTTATGGAAAGTGCAGATAATCCAGATTCTTACACAATTCCAGCCGGTATTTATGAGTATTTATTTACAGTTAAAAGCTTAAAAATGGTAGAAATGAATCTACATTTTGGCTCATCTTTGCAGTTCAATAGCTTTACAAAATATAACTGTAGCTGTTAGTGCTAGCATGCAATGTAAAATGCTAACAATAAAGAGTAAAATGTAAATTTAGACATGACTCTGCAGCAAAAACACTTTGAACTTATGTAAGATCTGCTTTAAATGTTTTATTTTTTGCAGAAACTGAGAGCACTACTGAAATTGCTCTTGGAGTGCAAACTCTGTTTTTGCAGCTGTCCTGTAAATCTCAGCTCTTCTCCCACGTAGATAAATATCCTACTGGAAATAACATCACACCCATCAGTCTGTCATCCCAGCATGAACTCACCCTAATCAGTGCTTTACAGGCGACGACACTTTCACATCAGTGTAACCTGCTCTAAGGGATCCTAATGCATTTACTTTTTTTTTTTTTTTTACAGTGCAGAAGTTTAGAAACACAATTCGCTGCTTTTTATTGTTCTCCGTGAAATACCTGCTTTAATAGTTTGGGGGTTTTTTTTGGTTGAAGCGTCGTGCTGAGGAAGGGAGCGTGAAGGGATTCGGGTTCTGGCTCGGTCAGTGGCTCTGCCCCGGAGGAAGCACCGGGAGCGGCAGCAGTGTTTATGAAAAGGATAAAGCGCATTAGGGCGCACATTTGACACATTCTCGGCCAGGCAGAGGGATGCGGGTTCAGGGTGTGTGAGATAACAAAACGCGGTGTTGAGGCGGTGCTGTTGGACCTCTAACCCTAACCCTAACCCTGCCTCACTCATCCGGGAGGATAAAACAAAAAACTCAAGGTTGCTTAAAGTATCGGTTCTCCTCGTGAGTCCAGGTATGCTGTATATGTATATATATATATGTATATATATCTACAGATATGTATATATCTATATACAGTAGATCTATAGATATATACATATATACAGCATACCTGGACTCACGAGGAGAACCGATACTTTAAGCTTTTTTTTTTAAATTCTGATTTCCCAAGATGCTGAATCCATGTGGATGCACAGCCTTAACAACAAGAAACGCTTTCAAATTCACCTAAAATTGTCTTGTCCTTCATGGGAACGTCAGAAGGTTCTGAGCTTCTTACCTGGTCTGGTTACCATGTCGACCTGAACCAAGGTTTAAAAAGTTTCTACTCTTCCTGTTGCTTAAAATTCATTTTAACCAGATTCCAGAGAAAACACCGACGAGCCCAAAGTTTTACCTGTCCATACGCCGTGTGGAGTAATGTAGCGCTGCCCCCTCCCCCACCTGTTGCTACACACTTATAATCAGCCGGCTGAAAGAAAGCCACTACACTGTTTCCTCACATAATAAAAAAGGCAAAGTTGTCTGGCGACAAAAAACACAGACTTACTCCGATTAAGGTAAAACCATTTCAGACCTGAAGACATTTGCTTTTGTTGGCAATGTAAATGAGAACTAGTTCTCAATGATCTCACCGGGGTAAAAAAAAATACCCAAAAAGTTAATTAAATAATTAATTAAATAACCAGCTAAATTCTGATTGTTATTCTTGTGACCCTATACAAAGCAGAGCATTAAAAATGAGTGATTTTCTACATAGCAAGCATTTATTTAAGTTACCAAGTGTCAACATACAAAAGATTAAAGGAATGTAATCCTTTTAGCTATAATCCTCCTTGTTTTATTTTACCAGCAGTAGGAATGTTATTGCTTTCCTCTTTTAAATTAAAACTGTAGATTATGTCTTACATTTTTGTTTCAAATCTTTGTAGTAACGTGTTTAAATTGCGCTATCCCCTTGCTGAGTCACAGTAAATAAATAAAAAATTCACAAAACTTTGTGCTTGATTGTAAAAACAATTTCGATCTCCTCTGCGTCAGAGGAACGCGTTAATTCGTGTTTAAATTGTCTTTATTAACGCTTCTAAATGAGACATTGGCGACACTCATGTGGATCTGCTGCCTGAACTGCGTCACGTTGAGCCTGACGCTTGAACGCGGTGCCGGTCCGGCACAATGTGGCCGGCTCCTGAGGGGGGCTGCCAAAAGTAGTCGGTGGCTTCAGTGAGGGCGCGTCCCTCCCAGGCAGGGTTGTCCACTCTGAGCTCTGCTGTCGAGCAGGTCCTCCGTCTCCAGCCTCTCCTCTGCTCCTCTTCCTCCTCGGGTTCTTTTGAAATCCTGTGGGGAAGGAAAAGACAACAAAGTGAGTTTATTTCTGCTCTTTTGCTCTGCCTCTCTTCTTCGTCTTCTTTTTTTTTTTTTTTTTTAAGATTAATTCATTTGCAAATTATCCAGTAAGCAGAAATCTTGAAAATGTGGGGTTTTTTTCTGGATTCTTAAAGTTGAAACTAGCCAAGAGGGTTACAGCACAATTTTTTTTTTCCTGCATTTTCACACTCGACAAAAGTTTTGTTTTTTTTTTTAACTGAAATTATAGGAGAAAAATTAATGTGAGGTTTCTAAAATCCTTACTGAGAATAAATGAGGTTAATTTAAGTTTTAAATTAGGTAAAATTAGGAAGTGGAAAACGGTTTATATTGTAAAAGTATAATAGAAACTTTTAACTAAAATTCTTCTAAAAAGTAGAAATGGTTGTGTGTTATGCCGTTTGTTCTTTAAATGAAATCAAAGATTTGTCACTTCAATAAGCATAATTTCCAACAATAATTATTGCATTTTTTGTCATAAATAAAACAAATTAAATGTTATTTAACTGACCTTGTTTTTTGTTTTTTTTTTATAGACAAAGGAGTACATTATTTTTTTAAAGACTGAATTGTGCACTGAGAGGGAAAAAAACGACGACATTTTTGCTTATTTTCTTAAACAAAATTAGAATCACACTTTTTACATAATAGGCTTGTCTTACACATTCAAGTATAGTTAATTAATGGGGAAAAGTGATTTTTGTGTGTCATGGTAAAATAAAATGTATATTTCACATGTTTCTATATCTCTTTTCTTATACATTAAAATGATACAGTATGTACTTTTCCCTGATTACTTTTCTATTATTCAGTCAAAAACAAAAGAAAAGTCCAAAGAGGATTATATATGTAAGACAAAATCTAATATTTTACTACTTTTTCTTTTTTTTTTTTTGCTAATGTTTTATAATTTTACATATAATAATGAAGTACCTGTTTTAAAATAGGGACACAGGCTTCTTAAATTTGAATTTATGTTCTGGAAGTCCTTTTCTCCACAGTTTACCCGAAACAAAAACTAGAAGATTTAATCAGAAGCAAAATATATATTAAAAAAATAAAACAAAAAAAGTGTGTTTTTAAAACTCTCAGCAGTATTGGCTGGGAAAGAGCTGTGCTGTCTGGACTCACAGGGTTAAAAAATAATGTTCGGATGCAATCAGAAATCCGGATCAAGAAGGATCTGCTCCTTATCCCTTTCACGGAGCGCTATATTACCATTATATAAAATATAATACATATATAGAATCCCCCTCCTGCGCATGCTTCGTCTCCTCCATTTTGTGTTTCGGGAGCTTTTGCTGCACATGCAACCATTTCGTGAAGCCTGTGCTTTCCTGCACGATTTGTACGACTTCTCCGATCGGACGGCGCTGAAAACCCGACGTCATGTGAGTGAGCGCACGGAGACAAACGGGCCTGAGGTCCAAGCCGAAACCAGAGCGCAGTACCGATGCAAACACAGAGCAGTGATGGCACCAAACGCTCCTCTCCTGTGTGCACAGAAACCTGCAGTGTTCGAAAGCTGCTTTTATGTATTTTATTTTTTTAAATTTTCTTTCCCTCCGCTCATTTGCGTCCCTGGAGTTTTTCAGGCCTGAATACAAACAGGTATTCTGAATGTCTCGGACTCAGAGAGCAGAAACTGACGGTCACAGTCGACTGCCTATGGGTGACGAGCCGGGGTCAAAGGTCAGGCTGTGTTAATAGGATGTGATGTGCTGCCCTGGGACCTAGCTCCCACGAGGGATCCCCCCCTCCCGCTTGCTCCCTAATCGGTAATAGTTAATGTGTTCGTAATCTTTACCTTCTTAAAGCAAACAGCGGCGGAGAAGTGAATGGGCCCGCTTAGCCTCCCATGTAACACTTTTGACCCCGGGGTCACGGCCTTTGTTCCCCGCTCGATGGGGGAGTGCCCCCAAAGGTCTCAAGCGTAATAGAGAAGTTGTTTAGACACGTGCAGGGCTTAACTGAGACCACCTCTCACACACACACACACACACACACCCACACACACACACACACTACGCACTCTTGTTCCTAGAAAGTATATTGTGGACCCCGGCGTCAGAAGGGATGCTTGTGGTTAGCTTTCATCCCGTCCTGAGTGAGTCGGTTAGGAGAAGTTCTCCGATCAGCGCGTGACGTTTAGACGCTGACCACTTCCTGTTTCCCCTCCGATGGCGTTGTGATGTTTCGTTTAAAATTAGAAATGCAGATGATGTTTGTTGTGGGTCTCTTATCGTCTCCTGGGCAGGGCTTTTTTTTTTCTTTGCGTTACCAGAAAGATATCTGAACCTTTCTGACCTGTGTCTGAAAAATATCGTTTATTTCACTTAAATGTGTGTTTGGCGTTTTCTCCCTGATGGAAAAGTGAGGAAAATAAAGACTAACAACGAGCTAATAGTCTGTTCACAAGTTGTATTTTTTGTACAAATTATTTTTTTCTAAAAATGGTTATTTAAAATGCCTATTTTTTTATTTTTACATTTTCAATATTTATAATATTCTTTTCCTTTATCTATAAAGACATGGAATAATTAGATTTGTGCAGATTTACTTTATTTTATTGGGGGGAGTAAATTATATTTTTTTACTAGAATATTGGAGATAAATTGCGGGGTGTTTCACAGCTTTGTCTGCCATCTTGTTTTATGTTGTAATATCAGGTAAATGTGATTGGTGGATTGTTTATTTATTTGTAAAAGAAGCAACTCCCATCTTTAGTTTTAGGTTTTCTTTGCCGAGCATTTTCATTTGTTTGACTTCTCCAAAAATTTCACTTCCAAGGCAAAAAGCGAAAAAGTAACTATAAAAACTGAAAATTGCAAAAAAAAAAAAAAAAAAAGTCTTAATTGGACTCCTTAATTCCTCTGAAAAGAAAAAAAAAATCTGCTCTATTCTCTGGGATTATGCGATTATGATAAATTAAAGATGTCTAAATTGGGCATAATAAATAACTTGGATGAGCATCAGAGGGGCAAAGTAAAAGGAGCTCCGCGGTAGGAGCTGGCACCGCACCAAAACCCAAAACTGTATCCTCAGATGAACTTCACGCTGCTGCAAAGTGCAAGCCTGCACACGGAGCAAAACACCCACAAAGTTTTCCCCTGTAAGCCGCCATCAATTAATCCTGGAGTTTTTCAGGCATATTCTCTTTCATCATCCCTCTTTTCACTTCATTTCATTTTTCCCTCCTCCTTCAAATGAAGTTCCCCAACATATGCACACATGACAGCTTTATACATCAAGGCCATAATGAAGTCACAGGTTTTTCAATTGGCTAAAACACATGGCGAGATGTGACGTGGAACCGGGCTCTTTTCTCTACAAGCTGGGTACATAGCCGGTGCCGGCGTCGGGAGCCCGAACCGAGCTCGAAGGGGGAGAGGACGGGGAAAAAACCCCCCAAAAACAAACTGCAACGTTTTCTTTCAAAAACAAAACAGCCCATTCGCCTCCCGTTCGGCCCCGGTGTGCAATCGCAGAGAGAGACTGAGCAAACAAGAAGAGCAAAGGGAGACGTTGGGATTTTCGTAGTAAGAAATGAGAACCGGAGGAAAACCAGAGGCGGTGGGTGTGCGCAGATGCCAGCAACCCCCTCTTTTTTCTTTTTTTTTTTTTGCAAAACAGTAGCAGCCATGTTTGAAAAACCTCCTCAAGCCCCTCCAAAGAGCTCGGCGCCCTCCAAACACCGACATAGAAAGTTTTCACAGTGTAAAAAGAGTAAGAAAAAGTTGAACCCCCACCTTTTCTTTTTTTTTTCCTCCCATTGTCTCTGCTAGTCCCCGCTCGCCCTCCTCAACTCCCCGAGCCAGCAGTTTAGAAAGCAGAAATGAAATCAGAATAGTTCCTCTGTAACAGACTCTCTCTGTTTTTTGGTTGTTTTTTTTTTAACATGTCCTTTTTCCTCTCCGTATAGAAGCTGCTCTGGTTTGAGGCCGAAGGGAAAGGAGAGGGGGGGAAGAAGAAGGAGAAGAAAAAAGTTTGAGCCCACGAGCTCTGCCCTTTTCTCAGTGTTTTTTAGAAGCGGAGCCAAAAGAGGCAGGAAGTTGTTGTACAATAGCGTTACAGTAATCTGCCACAAAACGGGGAGAAGAAGCTGATCGCGGAGAGAAGGTGGCAGGGAAAAGAAGCAGAAGAAGAAGAGAGGAGGGAGGGCTAGCATGAGAGCAAAGAATAATCAATACAATCTAAGATGGTGGAAGCAGCCCGAGCGCTCCCCCCCTTTTTCTGCTCCTTCCTGCGCCTCACCAACACTTCATGTAAATCAGAACATGAAATCCATTTAAGCAAACCTGGTCTTCTGTTTCAGAAGGGGCAGACCAGCATCTCTTTCTCTAAAGAGAGAGCGAGAGAGAAACACGATTCGGTTAATTTTCTATAAACTTTTTAAGCTTTGGTAGGCGACAGGGCAGCTGGGGAAAAAAAGTCTCTGCGCGAAATAACGGAAAAATAAATCAAAACTATTAATGGTTTGTGCCAGAACAGGTTTCAAGGGTTCAAGCTTTGCGACAGAGGGTGTGTGTGTGTGTGTGTGTGTGTGTGTGTGTGTGTGTGTGTGTGTGTGTGTGGGCGTGTGTGTGTGTGGAGGGGGGGAGTGTTTATGAAAAGGAGGAGGCTCCCGGCCACGTTACTGAAATTAACACTCTCCATGCTTGCTCTTCTGTTATTTTTTCTCTCTTTTTCTTTTTGTCCTCCATCCTGTGAATCCGTTCGTTCGTTCGCTCGGTCTGCTTCACGTGTTTGTTTTTCCTGCCAGGAAAAGTACGAGCGAGGCCCTCCCATCGGTGTGTGCGCGTGCGTGTGTGTGGGTTTTTTTTAAGCGACATGAACTGCACCGTAGCGAAACAGCAAGTTAATAATTTAACGAGCTCTCAGAAGAAACGTTGCATATTTCACAGATTTCCTTTCAGCTGTGTGTCTTTTTTTCTCTTCCCCTCCTTTTATTTATGTTCCTTGCTTTTTCTTTTTTTTCCCCCCTTCACTAGTTGATGTACAGTAAGGCGGAGGTACTGTATGGAGGAGCCCAGTGGGAGCGGGAGCTACTGCGCCTGCGCGCTGTTGGAGAGTTGTTTCTCCACCTCTATCCCTCCCACATTCAGATCTCTCTCTCTTTTCTCTCTCGCTCTCTCTCTCTCCCCCCTCCCTTCCTACCTCCTCCTCAATTCAAATACAGTTCCTCGCCGTGTTGGACATGTGATGAAAAAGTGACGGCTTCTCGCGCTCCGCTACGCCTTCTATTTCATCATCAGCAACACCCCCCCTCTTCACTACGCGTTCACCATCTCCTCTCTCTCTCTCTGTCTCTTTTTCACCCCCCCTAACCTCCTGTCTTTCTTCTTCCCCGTTTCGTTTGCTCCCCTCTTTCTGCTCCAGCCTCACGCAAGGGGGAGACTGAAGCTCTGCGAGGGGAAAAGAGAGAGAGAGGGAAAAAAGTGCTGCTATTTCTACAGTCAGGGCCTCCACACAGCCCGCCCCTCCATAGACGGAGCTGCTTTTTTTTTTCCTTTTTTTTCCACTCACTACTAGCTGGATTTTAACCCTCTGCTTCCAACTAGCTGCACAGCAGCAGTTCTGCAAAACCTGGCAACAAGTTGATATTCCAGGGCCCTTTTCTCTGACTTTTGCGCATAGATTTTTTTGCGTCCATCTTCGGATTTTCTTTTGCTGTTTAATTTCTTTTTTTTTTTTTACTGAAAAAGAACAAAATATTCTAACTTTGTTGGGGATTTTTTTCCCCCTCCTCTCCGCTTACGGTTTTTGTGTCGAATTCATTCGCTTCTTCTGGTTTTCTTTTGGATGGATTTTATTTTTTTTTTAAATCTTCTTCCTTTTCGGTGGCCGGGTGCGTGGGGACCAGAGGGCAGGGAGGGGGGCACGAGGGATGAAATTTCTCCGCTGGATGGGAGAGCCGGGACGCCATTTCGGGTAACCTGCCTGCGGTACGCTTGCGGTCTGGATGACCACACCGTGGATGGCAGTGAGGAGAACGCGGCCTGTGTGGCCGGAAGGCGGCTGTTGCACGTTTCAGTGTTCCTAAACACCCGTCCGCCATCGCCACTTTTGACCCGCATGAACTTCCGTACCGTGTTTGTTTTTTCGCTCCGCTTTTTGCCCCCCTCTTGTTTCCTTCCTGTGTCTTGCCGTTCGTCTCTCCCCCTCTCTCTCTCTCTCTGTCCGTCTATCTCTCTCTCTCCCCTCCTCACACTGACTGAAAGGGAACGAGTGGAGAGCTGAGCCGAAGCGCTTTCTGGGACAGGTGCCAACTCCAGACAAAAGAAAATTTTAAACTCAACAGCAGAGGGAAACGTTCCGAGTCGGAAAACAATCTTTGAATAGTTGCATCGGAATATCTGGTGTTTGCACGTTGCGCCCCCTTGCATGTACAAATTGTTCCCCTGTGATTGTGTATTTCTGTGTGTGTGCGCTGTTGAAACTAAATGTTTCAGCAGCAAACTAAACACTTTGACACTTTTCTGATTCGGAGTGAAGGCATCAGATTCAGGGCGTGATGAGGGGAGAGCGGCGTACGGAAAAGCTGCATTATTCATGCCGAGGCTGGGATTTGGAGCGCCTGTGCCATTTGCATGCATCAGACATGCCGTGTGCCTGTTTGCTAACATTCCTCACGGAAAGACTTGTTAAACGGGGCGGACAGGGCTGAGCCGGAGCCCCGCGGACCACCGCGTGGCGGCCTCTCGTTGTGTCGGGCCTCGCGCCGCTGGCCCAGACCGGACCGTCCGCCGGAGAGGAGACGGGCTAGCTATCGCTAAGGTGGGTGGAGGGGTGGCAGCCGAGGCTCGAAGGTGGGACTGACCCCAAGATCTGCAGCCGGAACTGAAGGCTGAGCTGGAAATGGGACAGTCTGATGGAAGGGGCAGAGGGGCTCCTGGGCAGGGGGGATCACTTGGTACCTGAAGTAGCTCTGAACCGGAGCTCATGGCTCTCTCCTCTTCTTAACAGGAGGTACGGATCTACGACGAGGAGAGCTGGAGGGAAATTCATCACCAGAACAAACATTCGCCTCCTCGCTCTCTGGAGTCTGTGAGTATTTATTTTATTTTTATTTCACGCACATATTCTTGCAGAGTTTCGACACCAGTTCTTTTTGCAAAAGCGAAGTTTAGATGCTTTTTTTTTTTTTACAAAAAAATTTTATTCAATTCAAACTTTCTTAACTCTTGCGGGCCCATTTCCATCTGAAACTTTAAAACAGACAAAAAACCAACGTAGAGCTGAGAAGATTTTCACTCTGAATTATTATTTTTTGGGGTTCTGAAACTAAATTACTGCATTTTTTTGGGGGGGGGAAATAGCAGTGAGCAAGCAAAAGTAATCAGTGGCTCTTGGATTGCACTTTGTGGGAATCAGTGAATAAGCGGAGGGCCGTAGTTGTGGAGGAATTTCATTCGAGGGATGTGGTTCGAGCTTCGGATGCAGAGAAGGACATAATGTACTGATCGGTTCGGTCCGTTTCCGGCTCTTTGGCGCGAAATGTTTATCAGAATATTTACTAAAATTTGCTCTATAATGAAAATATCTGTATATCGATCACATAAACACCAGACTTGTGTGTGTAGGGGTGTGTGTGTGGGGGTGCGTGGGAGTGTGTGTGGATAGGTAGGTTGAGTTGGGTTGATTGGTAGATCCTTATCTGTGTTTTTGAATGCAAGAAGAAATTGTATTTATGTCTCAGATTCAGCAAAATCACGCTGAAACTGATTACTCCGTTTAAATTTTTTTAATAAATGCAAGTATTTATTTTTTAGTAAGCAACTGCAACGCAAAAATAAATTTAAAAGATAATTTTTGCAGATTTTTTGTAAAGTGTACATTATGCTAATTTGAACGCGACATATTTTTTGCTGAATTTTGTTTTGCAAAAACAAACAAATACACTTAAAATCTAAATTGTGGCTTTATTACCTATCCCACCTGGTTTGTAAGTCGATTAATAGATCTAAATGGGCCAAAATGTCAAAGAAATTTTTTAAATATTTTTTTATATATCCCTGCATCGTTTCTATTCATCGAATCGTCTCTATCCGCCCATTCCTGCTCTGTGATTCTCTAACGAGCTCCCAAGTTGTCGTGCTGCCAAACAGAAGAGGGCATTCTTGAAGGACAAACCTGACTGTGACGTCACTCGGGGCTTTTTTGGGGGGATGATTGAAGCTCTTTGTACGTGCGGTCGAGTTAAATGCATTTCAGTGCTAGCTCCTGCTGAAGTGGGCAGACATCTCGGGCTGGCAGAGCATGGCGGCTCTCCACCCCTCGGGCCTTTTTTGGCAGTGGATGGCAGGATTCCAGTCGAGGGTTGCATGTAGAGAGGCAGATGGCAGGGTGCTGAGGCGCCTCTTTTGTCAGAGTCCACCTGAGTACGAGGACGGCTTCGACAGAGCCGACGGAGACGCATTTCTGTTTTTTTTCTCGCACAAAAGCTGACTTCGGATTAATCACAGCTAGGAATACGCACGCGACGGCGGCGCACGCACAAAACACAAGTTCACAGGCAAACTCTTATGTGCAATAGTGAGTATTTCCCCTTGATTGGCTGGTTGTGTTAATGCTAACTATTAGTTGTTTCTTTTAAAACAACTAGACGCTTATTTTTTTTTAAAGAAAGTAAACATTTTTCTTCTATTTGCGCCGTTTCAGGGTCTGAATCCAGTGCTTCATGTGTCGGCCATTTTACGTTTTTTCTTTCTTAAATCCGCAGAATGGTTTTCCCAGGTTGCAACAGGTCCTTATAATTATTTGGGAATTTTAAATAAGCATTTTTTTGTATTACACAGCACACACAATGCAAAAAATAGACAGAAATTCAAGGGCTATTTTTGTGGTTGAACTTGAACTTGAGGTCGACTTTAACCTTGAACTTGAGATGGAGTTGTGCATAAATTTGTGTTTTTTTTTAGAATGTGCCATTTGCAGAAAACAAACATTATGAAATAAAAAAAACCCCAATAATTATCCAAATGTAACAAAACGAATAGGACTGAGCGAAAAGAATAAAACAAATAAAAAGTTCCTGAAGATCGACATGAATTAAAATTGCTTATCTTTAGCTTCTTGTCGTTCACTTAATTCTGTCAAGTCACATTTCTGAGTCACGCTACAACGTTTTTCTGTTTTTTAATTTAACCAATCGTAACAGTTAGCGGATTCTTGTTTTAATTTTTGTTGTTTTGTTGTTTTTTTTGGGGGGGGGTTACAGTATATTTTTAAATGCAGATATAGTTTTCACCAGGTGCATAATTTAAAAGAATTTTTTTTATTTTTGCTGAGATTCCTTTAGTCTTATTCACGTTGGAGATATTTGTTTGGGAGAGTGCGTGTCTTTTGCTGTGTGTGTGTGGGTGTGTGTGTTTGTGTGTGTGTGTGTGTGTGTGTGGGTGTGTGTGTGTGTGTGTGTGTGTGGAGGGGTGGGCGTGTGTGTGTGTGTGAAGGTCGATTGGATTGCAAAATGATTAGAGGCTCGTTGCTG